>NC_091629.1:11777215-12090310 GCF_027580195.1 Bos mutus
ATAGGACAAACTGCTGCTCCTCAACATTGGAGAGCCAGACAGATGTAGAGAATACAACTTACAGGAGCAGAAGCTCCCAGAAGAGCTAGTATCAGGAGCGGAAAACCTTATCAGTAATTGATGAATTACTGGAGACTCAGTGTAGAGACGTTCAAGAGTTAAAAATTCGAGGGTTGGGGTGGCGGACACTTCCCTGGTGGTCCAGTAGTTGAGAACCTATCTTCTAATGCAGGGGACATGGGTTTGATCCCTGGTCAGAGCACTAAGGTTCCACATGCCAAGGGGCATCTAAGCCCACTTGCCACAACCAGAGAGAAGCTCGTGAGTCACACTGATGATCCTGAGTGCTGCAACTAAAAGCGGACACAGCCAAAAATAATACAAATAAATAAATATCTTTAAAAATTCCAAGAGATTCAGTATTAGGGGCACACAACTCTTTTGTGAGTCTACCTCCAGAAGTCTTACCAGATTCTCTCAGGTAAATCTCCTCCTATTTCTGGCAAAAAGCAGCCATTTTGAAATAAGCCCAGATAATTCTGTTCTTCTTCTAACAAGCCCTGCCCTCAACAGGAAGTATTTCACCAGAGCTTAACTAATGGGGGTTTTAGGGTCTAACTAATATGGGTGAAGAGAAATAACAAATGACATTGAATTCTAGCCTTCCTATCTCCACAAAAGAAAGCACACAAAACAACTGAGAAGCACATGTAAAGATCACAGCTCAGGGTCACAGGCTCATTAAAAGACTGAAGCCTACAAAGCATATGATTTTAACATTCCCTTAAATATGCTTTAATATTAGAGAAAGAAAGGAACTCCTCATTATTCTTTTTCAATTTTTTTGATAATTCTTTTTTTGTAATTTTTTCATGGTAATTTTCAGTCATTTTTTTTTCTTTCATACAAATTTGAATTTATTAGTTACAAAAACATTATATATCACTCAATGTATGATTGGAATATTATTACATTCATAAAGAATTTAGGAAAAAGTGATATCTTTATGAATTTGAGTTACCTCCAGACTATAACTGTCTTTACATTAACTCAGATATTATTTTATTTCATAAAGTTTTATATCTTTCAAAAAAAAAAAAAAGTACAGTTTTCTTCACATAGATCCCATTACTTTCTGTTGTATTTATTCCTAAGTACATTTTTTTAATTTTATTTTAGTTAGATATTGTTAATTATCAAATCTTTTATAAATCTCAATCATTTTATGTAGAAATTTTTATATTTAGGGGTTATAACATGTAACATTTAATTTTCAAATAAAGATAATATTTCTTCTCAAAAAAATTTTAAAAAGACTGAGACCTGATCATAGGACTATAGCATGCTTCCTCTTCTGCAATACCTTACTCCCATCATCAATAGGTCTCCTGTACAATAACAGGGGGATGCAATGGAAAGAACTGTGTGGCTTAGATCTTATTTAAGAAGAAGTCTCTAGGGAAACTGAAGGACTGCAGCAGAGATAAAAACAAGAACACCAGGGGGCAATTTTTTCCTTTGACACCTAACAAATAGTAAACACAGCCTAACCCATGGCCTGATTGAACATAAAACCTCACACCAAAGGCCTATTTACCTCAGTTCCTTTTATCCAGTACATCCTGTTTGGCTTTCAAAAAAAAAAAAAAAAGAGAGAGAGAGAGGCAAAGCATGCATCAGAATGAAACTCAGATATAGCAGAGATGTTGGAATGACAAGGCTGGGAATTTAAAACTATGATTAATATGCTAAGAACTATAATAGACAAAAAGTGGACATGATGCAGGAACATATGGTTTAATGTAAGCAGAGAGGCGGAGACTCAAAGATCAAGTCAAAAGGAAATGCTTACAAATAAAAAACACCATGACAGAAATGAAGTATGCTTATGATGGACTTGTCAACAGACTAGACATAACTGAGGAAAGAATCAGTGATCTTGAAGAAATGTTAGTAGACACTTCCCAAACTGAAATACAATATGTAAAACAAATTAAAAAAGAAAACAGGGCAGAATATCCAAGAACTGTGGAACAATTACAAAAGGTGTAACCTATACATAATGAGAATAATAAGAAGAAAGAGAGAACAGAACAGAAGAAATATTTGAAGCAATAATGACTAAGAGTTTCCAAAACTGATGATAGACACCAAACCACAGATCTGGGCAGCTCTGATAACACCAAGAAAGACACGTACCAAAGTCTACACCATGGCATGTATTCAAACTGCAGAAAAGTCAAAGGCAAGACAAAATTTTGAAAGATGCCAAAGTGGGGGTGGGTGTGGGTGAGAGGGGAACTAGTTAGCAATTTTAGTAAGGTTGCAGGATATAAAGTTAACATACAACGTCAATTGTTTTCTATATACTAGAAAGGAACAACTGAAACTTGACATTAAAAACATAATACTATTTACATTCATGACCCAAAAATGAAATACTGAAGTATAAATCTAACAAAATATGCTTTAAGCCCATATAAGGAACACTAACAAAACTCTCATGTAAGAAATTAAATAAGTTCTAGATAAATGGAGATAAAATCAATTTTCATGAATAGGAAGACTTAATATTGTCAAAATATCAGTTCTTCCTAATCAGATATACAGATTCAGTGCAATCCTAATAAAATTTCTAGCAAATTATTTTGCAGATATCAACAAACTGGTTCTAAAGTTTGTAGAGAGACAATTATATGGACAAAACTAAGCAAACATTGAATGTGTACAACCAAATATAATGCTTACTTTGTTGGGAGGAAAATATACTAGAACTTAAATATGAGTTAACAACAGATTATGATATGAGAGGTTGTAACCACATTTGAAGCATATTAAAGGTGCTTAAGGAGATCCAACCAGTCCATTCTAAAGGAGATCAGCCCTGGGATTTCTTTGGAAGAAATGATGCTAAAGCTGAAACTCCAGTACTTCGGCCACCTCATGTGAAGAGTTGACTCTTTGGAAAAGACTCTGATGCTGGGAGGGATTGTGGGCAGGAGGAGAAGGGGACGACAGAGGATGAGATGGCTGGATGGCAACACTGACTTGATGGACGTGAGTTTCAGTGAATTCTAGGAGTTGGTGATGGACAGGGAGGCCTGGCATGCTGCAATTCATGGGGTTGCAAAGAGTCAGACACGACTGAGTGACTGAACTGAACTGAAAGGTGCTTGTATTGTTTGGGAATGAGGTAAAGACGTTGATTAACATCAGATTTTGCTGAGTTAAATGCAAGTAAAATACCTGAGGTAACCACTAAAAGTATACACAGAGTATATAATTTTCAAACAAGCAGAGAGAAAAATAGAATGAGACAGAAGGAACATGAGCAAAATTAATCAATACAAAAGAAGACAGTAAAGGAGGAAAAAAGAATAAAACCGTTAAAAACAAACAAAAAACAGAAATAAGACAAATTAGTAGTACTACAAAATGAGCCCTAAAATGAACAAACACAGGAAATATAAATAGTCTGCTACTGCTGCTGCTAAGACGCTTCAGTCGTGTCCGACTCTGTGCGACCCCATAGACGGCAGCCCACTAGGCTCCTCTGTCCCTGGGATTCTCCAGGCAAGAACACTGGAGTGGGTTGCCATTTCCTTCTCCAATGCATGAAAGTGAAAAGCGAAAGTGAACTCGCTCAGTCGTGTCCGACTCTTAGCGACCCCATGGACTGCAGCCTACCAGGCTCCTCCGTCCATAGGATCTTCCAGGCAAGAGCACTGGAGTGGGGTGCCATTGCCTTCTCCAATAAATAGTCTAGACTCTGTAATTGAAAGACCAAGATCATAAAACTAAATTTTTAAAAAATTAGGTATATGACATTTACAGAATATATATCTAAACATAAGGCTACAGAAAGATCAAAAGTCAAAGAATGACAGTGGGTTCCCAGATCAATCTCTGCTCCCAGTATTATTCTCCAACTGAAGAGTTAGAGATACTCGGACCAATGGCCCATTCTAAGGCTGAGTTAGGGGACATGCAAGATGAACCTGGAGCATCTTACAGAGCCAGAAAATAACAAAGTGCTACACACACACAAACTACAGAGACCAAATTGATAGGGGTGTGTCAAAAAGACACAGGAGCCAACTGAAAGATCTCCCAAGGGTCAAGGCTGGAATAATTTGAGCAATAAAATAAATAAATTAGTATTGGATTATAACCCAAAATATCAAATAAACACACGTAAGTCTCACTGATATAGATAACTACATAAGGAAATAAACAGGGAGAAAAAGATCTCCCATGCAGAGTAATTCCAAATAATTTATGTAGACACTCCTTGTTCAAGAATGTGAAGCATAACACATTAACTATGAGCAGCGTGGGCTGCACATGAGTGATCGGTTCTCAAAATGTAGTCTAACGCTATTCTAGTAAAAACAGGTGATGCCAGAAGAATTGCTAGCGGAAAAAAGAAGTATTCAGGAACAGACGCACATATATACATGAATATTATAAAGAAAGCATTTCAAGTTAGTGAGAAAAATGATCAACAAATAGGGTTGGAACAACTAGCTACTCAGAGAAAAATTAAACTGCCTGAATTACAGTTAAAAGCAAGAGAAAATGAAATCACAGAAGAATTTGGGAAAGACCTAAATATTCTTAACAATGATCTGAGAGGTAGCAGAAGAGGAAAGCTATTGAAAAATAAAAGCAAAGAAGGAAACCATGAAAAAAGACAGTGACAAAACTGACTGCAGGCAAATTCAATGTTATATAGATATGTAGAAAACACACTGGAGGATTTTTTTCCTCTCTGTATTGGATTAAGGTGATATTTTTTTTCTTCTTTATATTTTCTAACTTTTTCAGTTTTTTAATGAAAAAAACACTTTAAAAATACTACTTGTATAATTAGAAAATTGCCATTAAAATTAAAAATTAGAACAGTTTGACTAGGGAAATTGCTTTAATGAAAAGCTACCCTACCTCACCACAAGGTTGGCCAAGAGTCTACCTGTCGCAGTCTCTCACAATTCTTTTCACAATTATAACATTACTTGTGTATGTATTTATTTACTATTTACCTCCCCTCTCCTATCCAAATCCAAGTCTTTCTGAATGCAGGTTCAGAGAGACAATTAGTCTCTAAGATCTCCATTGTAAGAAATGAAGTAACTTCTCTTGTAAGCATCTAGAATGGTACTAGTTAAGCACCAGCCTGGGAAGAGCGGAGAATGTGTTGTGTAGTTCAGAGGGGAAATGGTGCTTGAAAAAAGGCACAGAATAGACCCTGAGCTCTGTTTAAGTCTGAAAACTGAAAGTGAAGTCGCTCAGTCGTATCCAACTCTTTGTGACCCCATGGACTGTAGCCTACCAGGCTCCTCCCTCCATGGGATTCTCCAGGCAAGAGTACTGGAGTGGGGTGCCATTTCCTTCTCCAGGGGATCTTCCTGACCCAGGGATCGAACCCGCGTCTCCCACATTCCAGGCAGACGCTTTAACCACTGAGCCACCAGGGAAGCTGGTTTCAAGTCTGAGGGCAGAAATAAATCTGTGCTTGGTGATACAGGAGGTGCTGAGTCAACTGATAATCTGCTCAGTGCTCTATCAGAAATATTCTGCTCAAAGAGAGTCTTTCCATTGGAAACAAACTGAGACTCACACTGGAACAAAGCAGAGGAAATTTTCATGCGTTCTTTTATTTGGGGGCAAAAAATACTATGAAGAAGTTAGAAAATACTTGGCATTTTGACCTCATAGGCAGTCAATTTAGCTAACTGGAATCCAAGGGGAAAAGATGGATTTCTATCACTGATAAAAAGGAAACAGCATCATGTATCAATGCAAGTTTTGAAAACATTGTATCAGCCAAATAGATACTAAATGTATCATGTGGTTAATCCCTAGTCTGGGTGTGGTGAACAACAACACATGTAGAACATATTGAACAGTTTACATTTTTTCTAAGTACTGCATAATTAAGTTAGTGCAAACAAACTAACAAAAAACCCCACCGATACAATTGGGAATTAGGTAAAGCACCTCAGATAAGTTGTTGACATGCTTTATTTTGGTAACATCATTTCTCTTATAAAGCTGCAAATATAGTTCAATAAATTGTTTACATAAATCTTACCTAATATCCTGATCTTTGTGCTGCACACACTTGGCATTATGAACAGAGACCTTTTCCTCCCTTTGTTATAATAACAGCTTCCTCATTCATCACACTTGATGCCCAGTTATTCACTCTTTCTATCCTGTTTAAGTCTGTTGTTACAGAATGTCATTCTACAAGTGTCCCAGTATCATATTTGACATTCTTTTCCATTAAAGCCAAAAAGGAAATAATTATCTGAAGACAAACCCCTGTGATATCCAACAGATGTACTTTCAGTTCTATTGATATTCTGGGTATCCGGGCACACATTGTCCTGTAAGGTTTCTTAAAGTCGCACTAATTAGCCTCTGTCTTAAACTTTGCATTTCTATATTGTACAGAATTTCAGGAGGAATGTGTGTGTGTATGCGTGTGTGTTCTCATCTGTAGTGCAATATACTAGCAGAATAAAACAACCGAGTATAAATCTATATATACTCTTCTAGAGAACATCAGACTTCACATCAGCCTGCATCAGTTGAAGACCAAGAGAGTTCTTCTTGCTGCTGCTGCTGCTGCTAAGTCGCTTCAGTCATGTCCGACTCTGTGCGACCCCATTGAAGGCAGCCCACCAGGCTCCCCCGTCCCTGGGATTCTCATAAAGCCTTTTTGCTGAAATTAACCATTTTAAAAACCATTTTGCAACAAGGTGGTCATTTAGGGGAAAAAAAAATTCTCTTTCACGCTTAAGCAATTTACATAGTGTTGCCCTTAATTATATCTTCTTTTGGTTTGGTTTTTGAAACCTGAACCAACTGGAATATGCTCAGTCATGGGACAGCTGAGAGATGAAATAACCTACAGAGGGCTGGGTTAAGAAGACAAATTACCCAAAACCAAGCTCAATGCTGGAGATGAACCTGTACACTCTTTTTTTTTAATATTTACTTTTTTGGCTATTGGGTCTTAGTTGTGGCACTAGGGCTCTCTAGTTGTGATGCACAGGCTCCAGAGCTCACAGGCTCACCAGGGATTGAATCCATATCCCCTGCATTGCAAGGCAGATTCTTAACCTCCGGACTACCAGGGAAGTCCCTCAAACTAGTACACTCTTTTTTCTTGGCAGTTCAATAACTTTATTGGACAATCAGCAATTAGGTCTCAACCACACTGTCTGTCTGTAGATTTTTGAAAGTGGCGACAGGCATGTGAGTAACCAACATGTAGAGCTTGTTTGGTTAGCCTTCATCTTTATTACATTTTCTGGACAACTGCACACAGATCTGGTACAGGACGTCCCTTGTATCTTTGACCCAGACGTCTTTGTTGAGCCTGGTGTAGATGCGTACATCTGGGCTTCCCATCTCCTTCCTGGCAAATTTCTGTATTTCTCTGAGTGCCCAAGGGACAGGCTTCTTGAAACCTACTTCATGGATGCACTGTGAATGCTGATAGCGTATTCTCTGGTCACCACCTTGTTGATGGCGGGCTGGCCCTTCTTCTCACTGCCCTTTTTAGCAGGAGCCATCATCCTATAGCACCAGGGTACTGGTCTGGATTGGAAAGCCCAAACCAGTAAACTCCTAAGTCATTATTCTTATTCCAAGATGTAAGTGCCAGTATCTACTTTATTTCATTGAGCACCACTTCTCAGCTATCTTGCAGACAAACGATTGGGAGTCCACATGAGCAGGTTAGGGGGAGGTGTCAGAATTAGACACACCTAAGGCAATGGCAACCTACTCCGGTACTCTTGCCTGGAAAATCCCGTGGACGGAGGGGCCTGGTGGGCTGCAGTCCATGGGGTCGCTAGGAGTCGGACACGACTGAGCGACTTCACTTTATTTTTTCACTTTCATGCATTGGAGAGGGAAATGGCAACCCACTCCAGTGTTCTTGCCTGGAGAATCCCAGGGACAGGGGAGCCTGGTGGCCTGCCGTCTATGGGGTTGCACAGAGTTGGACACGACTGAAGTGACTTAGCAGCAGATAGTCCATTGACCAGCTAGGTAATCTAAAAGAAAAAAACAAACCTCTTAACCTTCAGCAGTCTCAGATTCCTCCATAAAATGTGGGGACCAGTACTTACTTTTCTATGCCCTAAGTGAAGGACATAGTTCATGGAATCACAGGAGTCAGATACAACTTAGCAAATGAACAACACAATGGGGAGAAGCAGGGGAGAAGGTTGATGAGCAAGTATTAGATGTAGGTTATAGTCTTAGATTTTGTTTCAGGTGGTGGGATCATAGGTGTTTATGACTTTATTGAAAATCAATCAATAAATAAATAAATAAATATGGATCATGAACAAGCTAAACATCATTTTAATACAATTCTGTGCACCGAGACCTTGATAATATTTATGAGTATTAATAGTAACAATTGTACTATGTATTTTGTAGGGTTTTTGTTGGCTTTAAGTAACATGTGGAGTGTTGAGCACATTTTAACTTCTCTATAAAAATAGCTGCAAGTATTGTGACGGGGGTGAGTGACAATGGGTGAGGGGGGAACAGTACGCTGAAGAAATGATGATGTCTCATGAAGAATGGTCCTTTTCTATTTACTAACCTAAAACTCAGAACATTAAAATTATATCTAAATGACTAGACTCCCTCTCACAAACTAGATCATTAACACATCATTTTAAAGTCTAATCCTATGGGACATATAATCTAGAGTTATGGTACTAATGGGGCTTCCCCAGGGGCTCAGTGATAAAGAATCTGCCTGCAAGGCAGGAGATGCAGCAGGAGCCTCAGGTTCAATCCCCGGATGGGAAAGCTCCCCTAGAGAAGAAAAAGGCAACCCACTCCAGTATTCTTGCCTGGGAAATCCCATGGACTGTGGCCTGCCAGGCTCCTCTGTTGCAAAGAATCAACATGGCTGACCAACTGAACAACAACAAAGGTACTACTGAAATAGTTGCCTGTTTATTTGTTTTTTATTAAAGCATGGTCCTACCTTCAAGAAGCTTACATCATTTAGGGTAAGAGGGAAACAGTACTTCAACATGAAACAATTACAAAATCAGAATGTACCAGAATGTGCTACTAGACTGTGATATGAATGACAATTCCTTAAAGGAATCCAGACAAAAGAGAAGGCTTCCTAGAATAAGAAGCTAAGCTTCAAGAAAGGTAGGCTCTAAAGATGCATGAAAACTGGGTGAAGCACAATCTTACCTTTAAGTGAAGACTTTTCTTTCTATTCTCTCCGAACCTAGGAGTCATATTTGGCCCTTACAGCCATTAGTTTTCCATTACCAACAAAAGCAGTGTGCCTAAGGAGAAAATAAGAACAAGGTAGTGGTTTGACCCCAGATTATATTAAACAATTTCATTTTCTTGCTTCTTAATTACTAATCTAATTTTAAAATAGATTCTAAAATACTGCTTACAAGTAAAGTTGTCAGAGACAGGCACTGAGGCAGAAAAGAAGTGCCAGGTATTAGATCAAGTGCAATGCTTGGTTGTATCTGAGATTGAAATCACATAAATGAGCAATTCTGGTAGACTGAATGAATAGACACACTGATACACAGGAAAAAAAGGAACATTAAAGAAGAGAGTTAAAAAGTTGGCTTAAAACTCAAATTCAGAAAACTAAGATCATGGCATCTGGTCCTATTACTTCATGGCAAATAGATAGGGAAACAGTGGAAACAGTGACAGACTTTACTTTGGGGGGCTCCAAAATCACTGCAGATGGTGACTGCAGCCATGAAATTAAAGGATGCTTACTCCTTGGAAGAAAAGTTATGACCAACCTAGACAGCATATTAAAAAGCAGAGACATTACTTTGCCAACAAAGGTCCATCTAGTCAAGGCTATGGTTTTTCCGGTAGTCATGTATGGATGTAAGAGTTGGACTATAAGGAAAACTGAGCACCAAAGAATTGATGCTTTTGACTTGTGGTGTTGGAGAAGACTCTTGAGAGACTCTTGGACTGCAAGGAGATCCAACCAGTCCATCCTAAAGGAAATCAGTCCTGAATATTCATTGGAAGGACTGATGTTGAAGCTGAAACTCCATTACTTTGGCCACCTGATGAAAAGAACTGAGTCATTGGAAAAGACCCTGATGCTGGGAGAGATTGAAGGCAGGAATAGAAGTGGACAACAGAGGATGAGATGGTTGGATGGCATCACCAACTCAATGGACATGAGTCTGAGTAAACTCTGGGAGTTGGTGATGGACAGGGAGTCCTGGTGTGCTGCAGTCCATGGGGTCACAAAGAGTCAGACACGACTGAGCAACAGAACTGAACTAAACTAAAAGTAAGATACAAAAGTAAAAACAGCAAATAATTTTGTCTTTATAGGTTATTAAAATATGGCATAAAACACATAATTTTGATGAGAGGGTATCCATTTTAATTAGTCAAACTGCCAGTAGTAAAAATTAATTGCATGTAACTTAATTACATATATATAATTTACATGAATAACAAAAAATACTGAGATTCTAAGATCTCCTTAAATAATTTTACTTAGTTTAATGAGTAACCATCCTAGGAAATACATATTATACTAAAACATAGCTAGTGTATACATACAGAAAAGAATAGAAGCTATTCTAAAATCTAAAATTAAAATATGGGAAGAAGTTAGCAAGGATTTGATTGAAACATATAAAGTTGTAAAGGATAGAGTGAAAACTGATCTAGATCACCAACTTTCTACTCCTAACACAACCAAGAGCAAACAGTTTTGATGAAATTTTAAAATAGCAACTTCAGCAGAGGAAGAAGTACAGAAAAACTACACAGGATATGAGAACTGTCTCAAATCTCCCAGCATGAACAATCATCTAAACAAATTTATTTAAGTAAAAATAGTGTGCTAGTTTGAAGAGGTGACATTTAACAAACATTAACAAATACAGATTCATCAAATATTTATTAAGCTCTTGTTGTGAACAAAATAGTTTCTTCTTTTATTGAGCTTATATTCTACTGAGAGAGACAAAAAACAATCAAGTAAAGAATCAAAACAATCATGTAATTTCAGATTGTGATAAATGCTGTGAAGAAAACAAACAAGGAAATAAGATAGAGAGTGACTGGGGATGTGGTGAGGTGGGGTGCAAATTTAGACACTGTGGTCAGAGAAAATTTCTCTGAGGTTATATCTGAGCATAGATCTGAGTGATAAGGAGAAACCAGCCATGAAAACATCTAGGGGTGCAATTTTCCAGGCTACTTAATATGTATAAATGTCCCATACTAAGATAGATAGAAAGATGGCGGGGGGGTGGACGGGTGGATGGAGAGACTGGATGGACAGATAGATAACTTAGCTATACAGAACACTCCACACATATAAAGCACACAGAACACTACCCCAAAGCAGCAGAATACACATTTCCTCAAGTGGACATGGAACACTCCAGGACAGATCATATATTAGGCCATAATAAGTCTTAGTAAATTCAAAAAGACTGAAAGCATACAAAATATCTTTTCTGATAATAATGAAATGAAACTAGAAATCAATAACAACAAAAAAAGAAAATTCAAAAAGATGTGGAAATGAAACAATACACTCTTGAGCAACCAATGAGTCAAAGAAGAAATCACAAGAGAAATTAGAAAATACTTTGAACTAGAATATTGGAAATAAAAGCAAAAATAAACAAATGGGACCTAATTAACCTTAAAAGCTTCTGCACATCAAAGGAAACTATTAGCAAGGTGAAAAGACAGCCTTCAGAATGGGAGAAAATAATAGCAAATGAAGCAACTGACAAACAACTAATCTCAAAAATATACAAGCAACTCCTACAGCTCAACTCCAGAAAAATAAATGACCCAATCAAAAAATGGGCCAAAGAACTAAATAGACATTTCTCCAAAGAAGACACACAGATGGCTAACAAACACATGAAAAGATGCTCAACATCACTCATTATCAGAGAAATGCAAATCAAGACCACTATGAGGTACCATTTCACACCAGTCAGAATGGCTGCGATCCAAAAGTCTACAAGTAATAAATGCTGGAGAGGGTGTGGAGAAAAGGGAACCCTCTTACACTGTTGGTGGGAATGCAAACTAGTACAGCCACTATGGAGAACAGTGTGAGATTCCTTAAAAACTGGAAATAGAACTGCCTTATGATCCAGCAATCCCACTGCTGGGCATACACACTGAGGAAACCAGAAGGGAAAGAGACACGTGTACCCCAATGTTCATCGCAGCACTGTTTATAATAGCCAGGACATGGAAGCAACCTAAGATGTCCATCAGCAGATGAATGGATAAGAGAGCTGTGGTACATATACACAATGGAGTATTACTCAGCCATTAAAAAGAATACATTTGAATCAGTTCTAATGAGGTGGATGAAACTGGAGCCTATTATACAGAGTGAAGTAAGCCAGAAGGAAAAACACCAAAACAGTATACTAACGCATATATATGGAATTTAGAAAGATGGTAACAATAACCTGGTGTACGAGACAGCAAAAGAGACACTGATGTATAGAACAGTCTTATGGACTCTGTGGGAGAGGGAGAGGGTGGGAAGATTTGGGAGAATGGCATTGAAACATGTAAAATATCATGTAAGAAACGAGATGCCAGTCCAGGTTCGATGCACGATACTGGATGCTTGGGGCTGGTGCACTGGGACGACCCAGAGGGATGGTATGGGGAGGGAGGAGGGAGGAGGGTTCAGGACGGGGAACACATGTATACCTGTGGCGGATTCATTTTGATATTTGGCAAAACTAATACAATTATGTAAAGTTTAAAAAGAAAAGAAAAGAAAATACTTTGAACTAAATGAAAACAAAACTTCATATACAAAAGCTTATGGGATTCAGTGAAAGCAATGCTGAGAGAAATTTATAGCTGTAAAGCATACATTAAAAAAAAAAGAAGAAAGATTTCAAATCTGTAACCTAACTTTATACCTTAAGGAACTAGAAAAGGAAGGGCAAGCTAAACTCAAAACTAGCAGATAAAAAGAAATGATAAAGATTAGGGCAGAGATAAATAAAATACAGCATAGAAAAACAATAGCAAAAATCAATGAAACCAAAGTTGATTCTTTGAAAAGATCAACAAACTTGACAACTTTAGCTAGACTAAGGAAAGAAGAGAGAAGACTCAAATTACTGAAAATATAAGTGAAAGAGGGAACATGACTACCAATTACATAGCAATAAAAAGAATTATAAGAAAATACTATGAACAGTTATACACTAACTCATTGGATAACCTAGATGAAATGGAAAAATTCCTAGAAACACACATCTACCAAAACTGAATCATAAATAAACAGAAAATCTGAATAGATCTGTAACTAATAAGGAGATTGAACTGCTAGTCAAAAAAACACTCAACAGAAAAATGCCTTGGACCAAATGATTTCACTGGTAAATTCTACCAAACATTTAAAAAATTAACACCTATCCTTTTCAAACGCTTCCAAGAAAAAAAAAAAAAAAAAAACTGGAGAGAAGACTTTCTAACTCACCCATTAGACCAGCATTACCCTGATAAACAGAGTAAGACAAAGACATTTTAAGGACAATGCACACCAATATCCTGACGAGATATTGCAAAAACCCACAAGAGAATTCTAGCAAAGTGAATTCAGCTGCATTTTAGAAGGATTAAACACCATGAGCAGGTGGGATTTATCCCTGGAATGCAAGGATGTTTGAACATATGAAAAATCAACCAATGTAATTAATATACCACATTAATAGAATGAAAGGAAAAAACCTCACATGATCATCTCAACTGATGCAGAAAAAACATTTGGTAAAATCCAACACTCTTTATGAAAAATACTCAATAAACTAGGAATAGAAGGAAACTTCCTTGACATGATAGAGTCCATTTTAATGCCTGCATTTACAGATATCCATTTCTCTCTTAGAACTGCTTTCAATTCATCCCATAAATTTTGGTATGTGGAGCTTTGTTTTCTTTTGGCTCAAAGTATTTTCTAACTTTCCTTGTGATATCTTCTTTCATCCATTGGTTTCTCAAGAGAGTCTTGTTTAATTTCCACATATTTGTGAATTTTCCTGTTTTCCTTTTGTTATTGATTTCTAGTTTCATTTCATTATCAGAAAAGATACTTTGTATGATTTCAATCTTTTAAAATTTATGAAGACTTCTTTTATGGCCTAAGTGAAGTCGCTCAGTCGTGTCTGACTCTTTGCTACCCCATGGACTGTAGCGGACTAGGTTCCTTCATCCACAGGACTTTCCAGGCAAGAATACTGGAGTGGGTTGCCATTTCCTTCTGCAGGAGATCTTCCTGACCTAGGGATTGAACCTGGGTCTCCCGCATTGTAGGCAGACGCTTTACTGTCTGAGCCATAACATATGGTTTATCCTGGTGAATGTTCCACATCCACTTGAGAAAAACATGTATTCTGCTGTTGTTAACTATTCTTTTTTAAAATGTATTTTACTTAAGTATGATTGATTTGCAATGTTGTGTTCATTTCTGTTGTGATTCAGGTATACATATATTTTTTCTTTTTTTTTTTTTTTTTTTTCTTTTACATATTCTTTTCCATAGGTTTATCATAGGATATTGAATATAGTTTCCTATACTGTACAGTAGAGCTTTTTTTTTTATTTTATTTTATTTTTAAACTTTACATAATTGTATTAGTTTTGCCAAATATCAAAATGAATCCGCCACGGGTATACATGTGTTCCCCATCCTGAACCCTCCTCCTCCTCCTCTCCCCATACCATCCTCTGGGTCGTCCCAGTGCACCAGCCCCAAGCATCCAGTATCGTGCATCGAACCTGGACTGGCATCTCGTTTCTTACATGATATTTTACATGTTTCAATGCCATTCTCCCAAATCTTCCCACCCTCTCCCTCTCCCACAGAGTCCATAAGACTGTTCTATACATCAGTGTCTCTTTTGCTGTCTCGCATAATCGGGTTATTGTTACCATCTTTCTAAATTCCATATATATGCGTTAGTATACTGTATTGGTGTTTTTCCTTCTGGCTTACTTCACTCAGTATAATAGGCTCCAATTTCATCCACCTCATTAGAACTGATTCAAATGTATTCTTTTTAATGGCTGAGTAATACTCCATTGTGTATATGTACCACAGCTCTCTTATCCATTCATCTGCTGATGGACATCTAGGTTGCTTCCATGTCCTGGCTATTATAAACAGTGCTGCGATGAACATTGGGGTACACCGTGTCTCTTTCCTTCTGGTTTCTCAGTGTGTATGCCCAGCAGTGGGATTGCTGGATCATAAGGCAGTTCTATTTCCAGTTTTTTAAGGAATCTCCACACTGTTCTCCATAGTGGCTGTACTAGTTTGCATTCCCACCAACAGTGTAAGAGGGTTCCCTTTTCTCCACACCCTCTCCAGCATTTATTACTTGTAGACTTTTGGATCGCAGCCATTCTGACTGGTGTGAAATGGTACCTCATAGTGGTCTTGATTTGCATTTCTCTGATAATGAGTGATGTTGAGCATCT
Organism: Bos mutus; assembly: GCF_027580195.1. Classification (NCBI taxonomy): domain Eukaryota; kingdom Metazoa; phylum Chordata; class Mammalia; order Artiodactyla; family Bovidae; genus Bos; species Bos mutus. The sequence continues at coordinate 11,792,762 of NC_091629.1, forward strand.
TTTCATGTGTTTGTTAGCCATCTGTGTGTCTTCTTTGGAGAAATGTCTATTTAGTTCTTTGGCCCATTTTTTGATTGGGTCATTTATTTTTCTGGAGTTGAGCTGTAGGAGTTGCTTGTATATTTTTGAGATTAGTTGTTTGTCAGTTGCTTCATTTGCTATTATTTTCTCCCATTCTGAAGGCTGTCTTTTCACCTTGCTAATAGTTTCCTTTGATGTGCAGAAGCTTTTAAGGTTAATTAGGTCCCATTTGTTTATTTTTGCTTTTATTTCCAATATTCTGGGAGGTGGGTCATAGAGGATCCTGCTGTGATGTATGTCAGAGAGTGTTTTGCTTATGTTCTCCTCTAGGAGTTTTATAGTTTCTGGTCTTACGTTTAGATCTTTAATCCATTTTGAGTTTATTTTTGTGTATGGTGTTAGAAAGTGTTCTAGTTTCATTCTTTTAACAAGTGGTTGACCAGATTTCCAGCACCACTTGTTAAAGAGATTGTCTTTAATCCATTGTATATTCTTGCCTCCTTTGTCAAAGATAAGGTGTCCATATGTGCGTGGATTTATCTCTGGGCTTTCTATTTTGTTCCATTGATCTATATTTCTGTCTTTGTGCCAGTACCATACTGTCTTGATGACTGTGGCTTTGTAATATAGCCTGAAGTCAGGCAGGTTGATTCCTCCAGTTCCGTTCTTCTTTCTCAAGATTGCTTTGGCTATTCGAAGTTTTTTGTATTTCCATACAAATTGTGAAATTATTCGTTCTAGCTCTGTGAAGAATACTGTTGGTAGCTTGATAGGGATTGCATTGAATCTATAAATTGCTTTGGGTAGTATACTCATTTTCACTATATTGATTCTTCCAATCCATGAACATGGTATATTTCTCCATCTATTAGTGTCCTCTTTGATTTCTTTCACCAGTGTTTTATAGTTTTCTATATATAGGTCTTTAGTTTCTTTAGGTAGATATATTCCTAAGTATTTTATTCTTTCCGTTGCAATGGTGAATGGAATTGTTTCTTTAATTTCTCTTTCTGTTTTCTCATTATTAGTGTATAGGAATGCAAGGGATTTCTGTGTGTTGATTTTATATCCTGCGACTTTACTATAGTCATTGATTAGTTCTAGTAATTTTCTGGTGGAGTCTTTAGGGTTTTCTATGTAGAGGATCATGTCATCTGCAAATAGTGAGAGTTTTACTTCTTCTTTTCCAATTTGGATTCCTTTTAATTCTTTTTCTGCTCTGATTGCTGTGGCCAAAACTTCCAAAACTATGTTGAATAGTAATAGTGAAAGTGGGCACCCTTGTCTTGTTCCTGACTTTAGAGGAAATGCTTAGGATATTGAATATAGTTTCCTATACTGTACAGTAGAGCTTTATTATTTATCTATTCTATATATAATTATTCACATTTGCAAGTCCAAATCATCTAGTCTTAATTTATTCTCTATTTTCATAATTACATTGGATGTTGAAGTTTGTCAAATATTTTTTTCTGCATATACTAAATCACTATAAATATTTTCCCCTTCAGGTTACTGATAACACATAATGTATTTATAGTTTTCCTAATACCGACCTACCCTTGCAGCTCAGGGAGGAATTGATTTGGTAATGGCATATATTCTTAAGTACTGCTGAACTACAATTGCCATTGTTTTATCAAAATTTTTACTTAAATATTGATAAGTGAGTTGGTTCTGTCTTGTCAGGTTTTGATGCTAGTGTCAGACTTTCTTTGCAAGTGTAACTTGAAGGATTTCTTTTTTTGAAATCAGTAAATTCTATTCAATTTACTTCTTTCTTTTAAAAAAAATTGAAAAAATTAACAGTGAAACCATGTTTTCATGGTTTTATGGCCTGGAGATTTTAAAGAGGAAGTTCTTGTATAAATTTTTCAATTGCTATATGTCTGTTTAGGTTTGTTGATATTGGCTGTTGTTCAGTATTTTTCACTTATATTTTCAAATGATTTTTTTTTCAGAATTTTTAATTTCCTCTATATCAATAGTTACTTCCTCTTTTTCATTTTTAACTTTTTATAGATGTATTTGTCCTTTTTTCCTTTTTCTTTTATTTTTACTACTATACTAGCAAGTGGTTTATCTGGTTTTTATTTGCCTTTTTGTTATGTCTTCTTCAAAGAATCTGCTCTTTTTTGGCAATTGAACTATATATTCCATTCTTCTAAATGCATGGTTTGATTTTGTGAGTTTTTTTGTTTCATCTGTCTAGGACATTGTGTAATGGGTGAACTTAATAAGAAAAATATTTAATATGTATTATTTCAAGTTTTCTACTATGTGGACCATTTATTAAAGTCTTTATTGAATTTGTTACAATACTGTTTCTGCTTTATGGTTTGGTTTTTTGACTGCAAGGCATGTGAGATCTTAGTATTCTGATGAGGGATCAAACCCACACCACCTGCATTGGAAGACGGAGTCTTAACCACTGGACCACCAGTTTACTATTTTTATTTTCCAAGTTTTCTATTATGTACTACCAACTGCTAAATGTAATATTTTTTTCTGTATTTGGTTTTATAGATGTGTGTGTGTTTATTTGGATAATTTTGAAGGTTTATTATCTACTTTTGGGGTTTTCTTAATCTTTTGCAATCATTATAACTTTTTTAGTATCATTAACTCTATTTCTTGATTTAGTGACTTCACACTGTATCTGTTAAGTCTCAGTTATAGAAGAATATCAAAGAAATGATCACAAGTAAATCTCTTCCCATGTCCCTCCCTTCCCCTCCATTCCTGATTTCAATTGTTGTATTACCATTTCTTTTACCTTGTTATGATTTATAACACTAACATTCTGTGACCATATTTTCCATAATTGCTTTCTTAATTCTATAGAGTTTTATCACCAGTCTTTTTATTGTGCTTCTCTCTTTACTTTTTGGTTATTTGGCTTTGATTTTTCTTGTCTTTTCAAAAACGTCATGTAGGTCTTGGCTTATTTATGACAGATTGTCTACTTGCCTATTTCTTGCCTTCATATTTGAAAGTCACCTAGATTGAGAAAATCATTCTTGAATCTCACCTTCCTTTTCTCAGCACTTTTCAGACAATGAATAATTCTTGGAGAAGTCTGAAGCTATCCTGATTTTTTCTCCTGGCAAATAATTAGCACCTGTCTGGACATGTAAAAAATTTATCTTCATCAGTGAAATGAAAAATCATTAGAACATATCTGTTTAGCTGTTCCTATAACATTTTCTTCTAGAGCAAGATATTCTAACCAGAGTAATTCCTTCCTCTAATCAGGAAAATTCTCTTCTATTGGCATTTTCTGTACAATTTAAGTACAATTTCTGTTACATTTGTGTTAGTTTCTCCAATTCTAAGGCCTCAATTACCTTTACTCTAATTAGCCTTTTGTCTTTTCAAATATCTTTTTTTCTACTTAAGTTGCTTTCATTTTTTTAAAATCTGCAGACCCTGTGATTGTCAAGCCTTTCCCCTATATTAGTAATTGGTTTTATGTTGTGTCTGTTTTGTTATCTGCTGTTTCTAATTTTTTTTAATGGCTTTTAGGGGCATTGTTTTGGCTCCCAATTTGTTCCTAAACTATGTGTCATAGTTTGCATTCCCCAGAAGCAGACCCAGGAATATGAGTGCAAACAATTTATTTGAGAGGTAATTTCAGGAAACACTAATAAAGGGGTGGGGAAGTAAGACATGAAAGGGAAAGAATCCAATAATGTTAGCAAGCAAGTAACTACTGTAAGCAGCTGGAGTTAAAACCTACTAGAAGGTGTCCTTTGAGACACTGCAGAACAAGGCTCAGCATTATCCCAACCAGGAGGAAAAGAAGCTGGGGTAGTTATCCAACAATTTCTTGTCTGTCACTGGTTCTAGGCTATTCTTGGGAGCAATAAGATTCTGATACTTCTCACTTGCGCTTCCCTGGTGGGCTCAGTGGTGAAGAACCCACCTGCCACTGCAGGAGATGCAGGTTTCAATCCCTGGGTTGGGAAGATCCCCTGGAGAAGAAAAAAGCAACCTACTGCAGTATTCTTGCCTAGGAAATCCCATGGACAGAAGGAACCTGGTGGGCTATAGTCCATGGGGTTGCAAAGAGTTGGACATGACTTAGTGACTAAACAACAACTTTTCACTTGCCCTGAATGTGGACTGGGCAGACTGCTTTGACAGAAAAATGACCTGTGGCAGAGTGTCACAGGTAGTCTCCAGAATCACAGGTTTATAAAGAAGAGCTGTACTGAGGGCAAGACTGCAGGGACATGGGTAGGATACTGACAGTAAACTCTCTTTTCATCTTTGTGCTTCACCTTATTTTTTATTTTTCTGATTTTTAAAAAATTTCATAGACTCATTAAGTACTTCTATAGCCTGACTGTCCAACATAAGGGACCACTGTCTACAAGTGACCATTGAAAAGCTGAAATATGACTAATCTCTTTTTTTTTACAACTAATCTTAATTGAGATATGCTCTAAGTGTAAAATGCATGCCAGATTCAGTCTTACTAGGGATAAAATATAAATAGCTCCTTAGTAATCTTAATATTGATTATATGTTGAAATAATAATATTTTGGATATACTGGGCTAAATAAAAGATATTAAAACTAATTTCATATGTTGTCAAAAAATATTTTCAAATTGGCTACTATTTTTTTTCAATTACATGTAGAGATGGCTGGATGGCATCACTGACTCGATGGACATGAGTCTGAGTGAACTCCAGGAGTTGGTGATGGACAGGGAGGCCTGGCGTGCTGAGATTCATGGGGTCGCAAAGAGTCGGACATGACTGAGCAACTGAACTGAACTGATTCTTCAAGAACAGATTTTTCATCTCTACTTAGCATGCTAAGTTTCTATTTTCTTTTTACTTAGGAGGGTGGCAGATTTAGTAAGTTTACTCAGATACCATACTATCTTTTCATTTGTTTATTTACCTAACTTATACTTAAATCTGTCCAAAAATTCTATTTCTGCTTCTATAATACAGGCACATTCTTTTAACATTCAGTGGGGTTGTTAATTTAATACTTTACTTATTTACACTTATAAAAGGAAATTTTACTACCAGTCAAGTAATTGGTCCCTGCCAATTCACAGGGACCAGATTTACCCTCTCTGGACGCTCTTCCTGACACCAACTGGGTCCTACAAAATTCAATTCAGAGACTAACTACTTGCAGTTAGCAGCAAGCTCCACACATCTAAGGGCTTAGTCCTACAGACTGCCCCGACTCCAGATTCAATCACAAATGCTTCTGACCAACAAGCTTATGGAAGAAAGCAAAGAGGAACTAAAGAGCCTCTTGATGACAGTGAAAGAGGAGAATGAAAAAGCTGGTTTAAAACTCAACATTCAGAAAACTAAGATCATGGCTCCAGTCCCATCACTTCATGGCAAACAGATGGGGAAACACTGGAAACAGTGACAGACTTTATTTTCTTGGGCTCCAAAATCACTGCAGATGGTGACTGCAGCCATGAAATTAAAAGACACTTGCTCCTGGGAAGAAAAGCTATGACAAACCTAGACAATGTATTACAAAGCAGAGACATTACTTTGCCAACAAAGGTCCATCTGGTCAAAGCTATGTTTTTTTCCAGTAGTATTGTATGGATGTGAGAGTTGGACCATAAAGAAGGATGAATGCCAAAGAATTGATGCTTTTGAGGGAGTATGATCTTAGTTTTCTGAATGTTGAGTTTTAAACCAGCTTTTTCATTCTCCTCTTTCACTGTCATCAAGAGGCTCTTTAGTTCCTCTTTGTTTTCTTCCATAAGCTTGTTGGTCAGAAGTATTTGTGATTGAATCTGGAGTCGGGGCAGTCTGTAGGACTAAGCCCTTTTTTGAACTGTGGTGCTGGAGAAGACTCTTTGAGAGTCCCTTGGACAGCAAGGAGATCAAACCTGTCAATCCTAAAGGAAATCAACCCTGACTATTCATTGGAGGGACCATGCTGAAGCTGAAGCTGAAGCTCCAGTACTTTGGAAACCCAATGCGAAGAGCTGACTCATTAGAAAAGACCCTGATGCTGGGAAAGACTAAAGGCAGGAGGAGAAGGGGGCAACAGAGGATAAGATGGTTGGATGGCATCACCAACTCAATGGACATGAGTTTGAGCAAGCTCCGGAGATAGTGAAGGACAGGGAAGCCTGGCATGCTGCAGTCCATTGGGGAGCAAAGAGTTGGACATGACTGATTGACTGAACAACAATGAACAAGATATAAACCATGGGCTCAGGGAAACACTTTACTTACATTTACTGGTTTATTATAAAGGCTACAACTCAGTAAGCATACTAATACATGATTAATTTTATATTAAATATCACTCCCCTTATGCCTGTGTAAGGATAAACTAGTATCTACATATATTTTATGAATTCATGACATATCTAACATTTTTATATATATTTCTAGGCTTCAAGGTTCATTTGTGAGGTGTTTTTTTTCAAATGGTTGTAAACGGCCAACATTTTTTGCAATATACTTATTGAAAAAAATCCTCATATACGTGGACTTATGCAGCTCAATTATAATTTGATCTTTAATAAAGACCAATTAGTTGGTCTTTCTGGTGATCAGCCCCCTTCCGAAGCTATCTACAGGCCCCACCCATTGTCACTTTAGGAGCATAAACTCAGATGTGATGAAAGGAGCCTGTTATAAATAACAAAAGACACTCCTGTCTCTCAGGAAATGCCAAAGATTTTAGATGCTCTGTGCCAAGAACCAGGGGAAAAGACCAAATATTGTTCTTATTATACCACACCTTTGGACTGAAAAAAAAAAAAAAAAACTCAGAACCAGACAAAATATATGAAATAATAGTCTTTAAGATATTAGGCTTCAACAGCAACAAAAAAGAATAATGAGGCCAGAGAGGCAGGAAAACACATGAAGTGAGTCTTACAATTATTCCATTACTGCCTGTTGAGAGTTTCCAGGCTCCCATTCAGGAAACAAGAACTCAGATGGAGCTGAATAATAGCTCTAAAATGAGGAGGCAAAGCTAGGAATGTGGGGAGTCCAAGGCAGCTAGATTCTCAGGGCAGACTAATGGAGAGGAAATCGTTTCAGAGAGAAGACCCTGGAAATCTACAGAGTGATCCCTTGAGTATTCAGCTTGAGTACTGATCAGTACATGCACGGAGAAAACGATCAAATGCCAAGACAAGAACCATTCTTAAAGTATTAGAGGGGAAAACTCCCAGAACTCACACAGAACCAGGAATAGTTCTGGTTCCCACAATCCAGAGAGGGAATCCTCATAACTTGTGGGCCAAAATTAGCTGTAGACTAAACACTGCTCTGGTCCTGCCTAGCAAACCTTAAAAGTATAGCCCAAAAGGATTAAGCTGTTTTCAAGCAACTTACTCTTGTCCCAGAAAAAAATCAAGAATATTTATAGAGATACAAAAATATCCCACATACAACAAGATGAAATTCACAATGTTTGGCATCCAGCAAAAAATTACTGGGAATACAAGGAAGTAGGAGAATATGACTCATAATGAAGAGAAAAATCAATCAACTGAAAAGACCCATATATGACACAAAGGATAGAATCACTGAGCAAGCAACTGTTAGAGTTCCTATACTCTATATATTCAGAAGTTAGAAGATGATTGAATATGTTAAGTGGAGACATGGAAGATATTTTAAAGACTCAAACCACACTTCAAGAGATTGAAAACTACAATGTCTGAGATGAAAATTTCACTGGAATGGTATTAATGGCATATTAGACATTGCAGGTGGGTGAACTTGACTTTTTAGCGATTGAAATTATCCAAAAAGAAACAAAGAAAGACTAAAAAAATAATGAACAGAACATCAGTGAGATACGGTAAAATTTCAGGTGGCCAAATACATGTGTAATTGGAGTCTACAGCAGGGGAAAAATAGTTAAGGGAAAAATGGCCCTAAATTTCCCAAATCTGATCAAATAAACCACAAAGCAAAGAAATCCAATGAACTCCAAACACAAGAAAAATATTGAGAGTTACACCAAGGTTTATCATAAACAAATTTCCCAAGACTGTTTACAAAGACCAATTACTAAAAGCAGCCAGAGAAGAAGGCATGTTATGCAGAGGAAAGCAAATAATAAGGATGATAACAATCTCTCATAGGAAACAATGTGTCAGAAGCAGTTGAGTAAAACATTTAATGACCACCCCTTCAAATTACCAAACTTGAATTTTATAGACAACAAATACATCTTTCAAAATTGAAGGCAAAAGAAGGAGTTTTTAAGAAGGAAAGATTTAATAACTAGCAGATCTGTACTATAAGAAATAATAAAAAGAAGTTTCCAGGCAGAAGGAAAGATGATATTAGATGGGAAACTACACAAAGGAGAAAACAGCACCAGAAAGGGAAACTGTGTGCGTAAATAAAACAGACTCTTTTTTATATTATTTAAATATCCTTAAAAGAAAATGAATTGTTGAAAGCAAAAATAATAACAATGTATTGTGGAGCTGATATAACACCTGCAAAGTAAAATGTATAATAACAAAAGCACAAAAGTCTGAGGGGAGAAATGGAAACAGAAAGCTGTAAAGTTCTTTATACTAAACATGAAGTAACATAATATCATTTAACAGTAGACTCTTTTAAGTTAAAAATGGATACTATGAACTGTAAAGTAACATCTAAAATAATACAATATAAATAACACTCGAACAAAGCAGATAAATAGAATTTTATCCAAACATTTAAGGAAGAAATAATACCGGTTAAACACAAATATTATACACAAATACCCAGATAATTTTAAATAAAGTAGAGTAAGAGAAAAGGGAAAGCAAAGAACAGATAGGACAAAAAAGAAACCAAATAGCAAGATGGACCAAATCATATCAATAAATGTAATGACCTAACCACCTGAAAGCTGAGTGCTGAAGAATTGATGCTTTTGAACTGTCGTGTTGGATAAGACTCTTGAGAGTCCCTTGGACTGCAAGGAGATCCAACCAGTTCATTCTGAAGGAGATCAGTCCTGGGTGTTCTTTGGAAGGAATGATGCTAAAGCTGAAACTCCAATACTTTGGCCACCGATGCAAAGAACTGAGTCATTGGAAAAGACCCGGATGCTGGGAAAGATTGAAGTCAGGAGGAGAAGGGGATGACAGAGGATGAGATGGTAGGATAGCATCACTGACTCAATGGGCATAAATTTGAGTAAACTCCGGGAGTTGGTGATGGACAGGGAGGCCTGGTGTGCTGCAGTAGTCCATGGGGTGGCAAAGAGTTAGACACAACTGAGCGACTGAACTGAACTGAACCACCCACAGTAAAAGACAAATATTGGTTGGTGTGGTTTAAAAAAGACCCACCTATGTACTACCTACAAGAAATCCACTTTAAAGTCAAAGACGCAAGTACGTTAAAAGTGAAGGGATGGAAAAAGACATAACATGCCAACATTAATTAAAAGTGGCTATATTAAGATTTGGCTTCCCTGATGGCTCAGACCCTTTTGATTCAATTCCTTGCAACATGTCCGTATGTGGAAAGTTATAACAGAAGAGCTGTGATGTAAACAGTGTCTTACTGGCTCAGACAGTAAAGAATCTGCCTGCGATGCAGGAGACTCGGGTTGAATTACATATCAACAAAGCTGGTAAAAATTATAATACAGAACTGTATTTGAAAATTACCTTCAAACAAACCATAGACCTAAATGTAAAACTAAAAATTTCTAAAAGAAAATTTTTGTGACCTTAGGTTAGGGAGCGATTTCTTAGAAATAATATCAAAAGCATAATTCATAAAAGAAAAAGTTAATAAATTGGGCCTCATAAAAACTAAGAGCTTTTGGAAATTCCCTGGTGGTCCAGTGGTTAAGACTTCATGCTTCTACTGCAGACAGCATGGGTTCGACTCCTGGTCAGGGAACTAAGATCCTACATGCCTCACAGCCAACAAATAAATGAACAAACAAATACATCTTTTAAAAAAATTAAGATCTTTTGCCCTTCAAAAAATTCTGCTAAGACAATTCAGAGTGGGGAAAAATATCTGCAAATTACATATCAATTGAACAACTTGCCTCCAGGATATATAAAGAATTTTCAGAATGCAATAATAAGAAAAGATGCCCTAATAAAAACAATACAAACAGTATAAACAGATGGTTCACCAAAGAAGATATGTGGATGACAAACAGCTACATGATCAGATACTCAACATTACTAGTCAATATGGATATGCAAAATAAAACCCCCAGGAAAGAACACTATGTACCTCCAAATTTCTAAAATTAAAAGGAATTAATATATTAAGTGCCGGCAAGGATATGCAGGAAATGAAACACATATACTACTGGTGGGAAAGTGAAATGTTTTCATCACTTTTGAAAGCAGTTTGAAAGTTGCCTAAAAAGTTAGACATATGTCTACCGTATGACTCCACAGTTCTTCTCCTAGGTATTTCCCCAAATCAATGGAAGAATGTGTTCATACAAAGATTTGAACATGAATGCTAATAGCAGCTTTATTTGTCATAATCCTAAATTGGAAACAACCCAAATGTCTGTCAACAGATCAGAGGATAAATAGTCTATCCATACAGTGAAGTACTACTTAGCATATAAAGAAATGAACTACTAATATATCCAACAACATGGAAGAATCTTGATATTTGATGCTAAGAGAAAGAAGCCAAAGAAAAGTACATTGTGTATAATTCTATTTATATAAAATGCTAGAAAATGTAAAAGTAATCCTTAATGACAAAAAGCAAATCAAATTTCTTGGAAACTGAGGGAACAGGGGAGAGGATAAATCAGAGACATACAGAAACTTTTGGAGGTGATTATCTTCATTGTGGTGACAGTTTCCTGGGTATCTAATTATATACTTTAAATATCTACAGCATATTACATGTCACTTATACCTCAATAAAGCTGTTTAAAACTGATTAAAGTGAATTGGAGGTCTTCCCTGGTGGCTCAGTGGTAAAGAATCCAGCTTCCAATGCAGGAGACACAGGTTCGATCTCTGATCCAGGAAGATCCCACATGCTGTGCAGCAACTAAGCTAGCGCACCACAACTACTGAGCCTGCTTCTAGAGCTCCAACTAGTGAGCCTGAGCCACAGCTACGGAAGCCCATGCACCCTGCAGCCTGTGCTCTGCAATAATAGAAGCTACCGCAGTGAGAAGCCCACGCACCACAACCAGAGGAAAGCCCACACAGCACTGAAAACCCAGTCCCGCCATAAATACATTAAGAAAAAAAAAATTGTAAATGATAAATGCCTTCACTAGAAATAATGCATGGTTTAAGAAATAAAGGGTTGAAGCAGTATGGAGTGAAAACAAAAAAATCATTTGGAATTTCAAAGGTTCTGTTTAAGGCTAAACATAAACCTAGATCTTTTTAAAAAATTAATTACTGGTTTGATGAAATGCTACCATAAGACAGAAAGCCAAGATTCGCCAGCTTCTCAGATGGTCATTTTCCCCCCTCAGGAAAATACACTGCATAAATCAGCGAATTTATAAGCATTCATAGACATCATAGAGGACTTTAAAAATGCTATAAACTGACATGTGGAGAAAATATATCACTAAGTCTAAAGATTAAGATATTACTTTAAAAATGTGTTTAAAAAGAGCATTTATGTGTGTCAGTAGAGGAAATTAAAAAGAAGAATTAGATGCTATGGAGGCTATGAGATGAGGTGCTTATTAAAAGCATTTAATAGTTTCAGTTTGGCAGAAACATGAGAATCAGATTGTGCCCAATTATTAATATGATAACTACATGAAGACAGGGAGATTTATACTCTTTGGCTACAGCCCCCTATAAGAAAAATAAAGAATTCCAAAAAAGACGTTTTCTCCAACTAAGAACTGAGGATCTTCCTGGTGACTGAATGGAGTTATTTTTATTTGGCTTTTAATTGAAATATATTTGACATATAACACTGTATAAATTTAAGATGTACAACATATTAATTGATACATTGAGTATTGAATGTATAGATACATTTATATATTGAATGGAGTTTTAAAATAAAGAGAGCAAAGCACTCTCTGAAGCACTTGGAATCAAATAGCCCATTTGGCAGTAACATGCAAATTGGTTTGGGTTGTGGGCTTGAGATGATATAGCTTCTCTACTGTGTTCATGATTAATTGGTTGATTTATTAATTATGTGTTGAGCATCTACTGTGCACTGACACTTGGCCAAGTGCTCTTCAAAATTCTGATCTATAATTAGCAAATTCTTTTTAATGGTCTTCCCTTTTCAATTTCTTGCCATAACCAAAGTCTTAGACATCCCTTAGAGATATCTGTCCTCTCAAATGGAAGATCCACCTATCCATCTTCCCGCTTCCCTATAGTCAGTTCCAGACCATTATTTTCTCTTCCTTTTGCAAAACACCTGCTCCTTGGAGACTCAACCATCTGTTTATACCTCCCTCTCCCCCTCCCCACAGCAATCATCTGCTGCCCCTCATTCATGAAGGACAAAGCACTTGGCTTCAGGCTTCCCCCATCCCAATTCAAGCAACCATCCTGACTCATTCTGACACAAGCTTGAGTGACCCATGAACTAGTCATTCAGTTCCTTGAATACCTCCTCATTGGTGACTTACCTTCCTCCACCTCAAAAACCTATTTTCAAGTCACGCCTCGATCAATCAGGAACTGTATCATATCACCAACTTAATTCATTTATGCCCCCTTTCAAACACAACTTCCTATCAATCTAGTTTAACCACATGGAGTAGAACAGTTTTTAATCTTTGTTCTTTTATTTCCTTCCTTCCTTCTTTCCTCTTTTTTTTCTTTTCTTTCCTTTTCTCTCTCTTTTTATCTTTTTAACCTACATTACTCCACTTGTAGTCATCCCCTCTCTCTGGTGTTGTTTTTAATTAATTTATTTATCTTTGGCTGTGCTGGGTCTTCATTGCTGTGTGGGCTTTTCTCTAGTTGTGGTGAGCGGGGATCACTCTCTAGCTGCAGTCCTTGGGCTTTTCACTATGGTAGCTTCTTTTGTTTCGGAGCACAAGCTCTAGAGCTTCAGGAGTTGCAGCGAGTAGGCTCAGTAATTTTGGCTTCTGGGCTCTAGAGAACAGGTTCAATAGTTGGTGGTGCATGGGCTTAGTTGATCCGCAGCATGTGGGGTCTTTCCAAATCAGGGATCAAACCCAAGTCTCCTGCATTGGCAGGCAGGTTGTTTTTTACCACTGAGCCACCAGGGAAGCCCCTCTCCTGTGTTTACTTCCTCCTCTATTCTCTTTTAAATGTTGTATTTGGACATCTTACTAAACTCTTACATTACTTATAATTTTTTCTGTAGATTCTTTGGGGTCTCTATATATGTCATATGCAAATAACGACTTTTTTTTTTCAGATTCCTTATTATCTCATTCTTCTGCCCTTAATTTATTCCTCTCATTTTATTGTCTTATGTGGGCCATACAGGAAAACAATGAATGGGTATGATGCACTAGTAGGGTTTCTCGGAAAATCTAATTCAAGTATTATAGCCAATCTCCAAGGCAAACTCACTAGTCTCAGCCATCGTAATCTTTCACTTCATTACTAATCTAGTCTGCAAATGGATTTTCCAGCTCTACTCTGCTCCTCTCCTTTCCTTCTGCATAATACCCAGGGTACTCTTGAAAACACAGTCTAGGTTAGGACACTGCCTTGCCCTAAACCTTTCACTGCATCTAGAATAAAAGTCAAGATCTTTAACAGAGCCTACCTCTTCAAGCCCTTCTTTTGTCACTAGATTTTACTCACAGTACTTTCTTTTATCTCCTAAGACAACAAAACTTTCAGCAAGTCCTTCTCCGTGGCTATTCCTTCTGCCAGGAATGGTATTGGCCTCACATTTCACCTAGATAACTATTCATCCTTCAGGTCTCAGAACTCTCCCAGAGAAGCCCTCCCACTCTTTGCAACCCATGGACTGCAGCATGCCAGGTTTCCCTGTCCTCCACTGTCTCCCAGAGTTTGCTCAAGTTCATGTCCATTGAGATGGTGATGTTATTTAACCATCTCATCCTCATTGAAAAAAATTCAATATTTATATTCCTTTTCACACATTTGTTGTTTTTCCCTTAATTTCTTATACAAGTACTTTTAAAACAATGTTAAATATGAGTGACTAAGGGAATGAGCCATGCTTTTGCCCAAAGGAAAACAAGTGGCAGTAACTTAGCTTCAGTCAGCAGCAGCCAAGTTTATCTGAAGAGAAACGTGGAGACCCACAAGTTTAAATACAGATCAAATGATGAAAGCTGTTTCCTTCTTAGAAATTCTCCCTTTCTCCCAGTCTTAGAGGATCAGAAATCCCTTCTCATATTCAAGGACCTCTACACCTGTGCCCTGAATGCCATCCTCTCCTTCTTCCCTTATGACCTTCACCTTGTACCACCTTGTACTTCCAGTCTTGTTTTCTTTCTATTGGAAACATCCCCTTGAGTTATAAATATGCTTATTTCTCCTTTCCCTGACTTCATATTATCCTCTAAGCTTGCTGTTGTTCAGTCGCTCAGTCCTCTCCAACTCTGCAACTCCATGGACTGCAGCATGTCAGGCTTTCTATCTCCCAGAGTTTGTTCAAATTCATGTCCATTGAGTTGATGATGCTATCTAACCATCTCATCCTCTGCCACCCCATTCTCCTTTTGCATTCAATCTTTCCCAGCATCAGGGTCTTTTTGAATGAGTTGACTCTTTGTATCAGGTGGCCAAAGTATTGGAGCTTCAGCATCACTCCTTCCAATGAATATTCAGGGTTGATTTCCTTTAGGATTGACTGGCTTGATCTCCTTGCAGTCCAGGGGACTCTCGAGAGTCTTCTCCAACACCACAATTCAAAAGCATCAATTCTTTGATGCTCACCCTTCTTTATGGTTCAACTCTCACATCGATACATGACTACTGGAAAAACCATAGCTTGTCGGCAAAGAGATGTCTCTGCTTTTTATATGGGATCTTAGTTTCCTGACCAGGGACTAAGTACCACACCACCTGTATTGCAAGGTGGATTCTTAACCACTGGACCACCAGGGAGGTCCCAAACATATCTTTTTATTTTGATGTTTTAACATTAGGGGCCTCCCTGATCCTAGAGAGACTTTCCCTCCCTCCCAAGACATAATGAAGGACTCATCAGCAAGCATGCTTTTCATACGCAAACCAACCAATTCCAATCCCATACTCTCAGCCACATCCTTTATTGAGCTCCCAAAGGGTTCTTAGGCGCCAGGCAATTATTCCCTTACCCTCATCACCCCCAGGCCAGGAAACAAACAACTAGAGGCAGTCCCTCTACCACAGAGCTTGCTAAAATTATTCAAACTAGCCAATCCTAAGCTGCTTACCCTACTTTCTTGGTTCCTTCTGCAGAAACTACACTCAGAGCCCTTGCACACGTTTTCTCTTTAACATCCCTCTGCCTCTTGACCAACTCTGGTACTTCCCCATGTGGCCCTGCATGGCACACTGTGCCAAATCTCCTGATCCTAGGGATCTATGAGTAAAAACTTGTTTCTTCTGACAATCTTGTCCATGTCTGTGTGTCTTATCTGATTAAAACAAATCTTGAGTACCTTTCAAGACTCAGTTCAGTTCAGTTCAGTCACTTAGTCGTGTCCAACTCTTTGCAACCCCATGGACTGCAACACACCAGGCTTCCCTGTCCATCACCAACTCCTGGAGCTTGCTCAAACTTATGTCCATCAAGTTGGTGATGTCATCCAACCATCTCATCCTCTGTCATCCCCTTCTCCTCCTGCCTTCAATCTTTCCCAGCATGAGGGTCTTTTAAGACTCAGTCACATACTATTTCAATAGACGTTTGTTCAATTATTTAATCAATTAATTATTCACTGTCAGCCAGAAGACAAAAATTGCTACCCTGAGTTAGCCTGTTAGTTCTTCTACCATTTTATTTTTTATTTTAAAATATTTATTTATTTGGCTGCATCAGGTCTTAGTTATATTACGTGGGATCCCAGTTCCCTGATAAGGGATTGAATCCACATCCGCTGCAATGCAAGACAGACTCTGAACCACCAGGGAAGTCTCCCCCTCTACCATTTTAAAATCCAACACTTAAATTTTAGAATAGTGAAGAACATTCATAAATTAAGGCAATGTTAACATTAAGATAGTCTAGCTAAACTTCTGTCAAGGGCTTGATTGACAGGAGAATTCCCTCCTAGCCCTAATTGCCCATCATCCCTGTATGAGAAACATGAGTGCATAAGGATATTGCTACAAAATGGCACCCCACTCCTTGCCTGGAGAATCCCATGGACGGAGGAGCCTGGTGGGCTATGGAGTCGGACACCACTGAGCGACTTCACTTTCACTTTCACAGGTCATTCAAAAACACTCTGCCTCCTTTAACTGAATGTGGAGGGAGATCTGTCCTTTATTTCCAGTTAAGCTTCGGCACCGAATCAGTTATGAGTCACTTTATTGCAAGTACCAGAAAAATCCACTTCAAATTAACTTAATACAATTATAACTCATGGGAATACAATCGGTAAGTCTGGAGGTAGACTGATGCCCTTTCAAGGTTAAAAACAAATAAAACATAAAATTCTCTTGGGAAAATACATAGATGCCACAAAACAACATTAAATGGGAGAAAAAAGAACGTACAAACACAGGCTTCAGGACAAGAGTTACATGAGATCAGGGAAGGTCAGGAGATGAAATGAACCATATGGTTAAGATTCAGGTGTTTTGTCAAGGTCTCACACAGTGAGTTTGAGGGTGCTTGTTACATAACTGAAAACATGGTAAATATATAAACAAGCACACTTAGTTGCAAGCAGAGCTAGAACTAGAACAAAATTTTTTTGATCCTAGTCCAGAGTTCTAGATCACCCCTGCAAAAAAATAAAAGCTGTGGTCACTGGGGTGCAGGCTCTGTAACAGGGAGAAGGTTCAGGGAGAGGTAAGCTTCTGTGTTCAGGCAGGCACAAAGTCAAGGCCTTACTGTACACTAAGAGGGGATTCACTGAAGAGTTTTAGATAAAATAAATATGTATATTTCTCTCTTTTTTATTATAATGGAGAAAAATTTAAAGAATAGCCATGCCTAAACACAATAGATTGATGGAGTAAAATCAATAAATCAAGAACTATCAATTAAAGAGAGGCGCCTTTCATTGTTAACTGAGAATTTGCAAATACTGAATAATTAACTTTGGCATCAATAGTTAACACAATTTAGTTATAGATCAGATCAGATCAGATCTGTCGCTCAGTAGTGTCCGACTCTTTGCGACCCCATGAATCGCAGCATGCCAGGCCTCCCTGTCCATCACCAACTCCCGGAGTTCACCCAGACTCACGTCCATTGAGTCAGTGATGCCATCCAGCCATCTCACCGTCTGTTGTCCCCTTCTCCTCTTGCCCCCAATCCCTCCCAGCATCAGAGTCTTTTCTAATGAGTCAACTCTTCACATGAAGTGGCCAAAGTACTGGAGTTTCAGCTTTAGCATCATTCCTTCCAAAGAACACCCAGGGCTGATCTCCTTCAGAATGAACTGGTTGGGTATTGACCAAATCCACAAAGTTATTGAGCTTCACTTTATTTGCGTGAGGAATCACAGCTTTGGTCAGACACTGACCAACCTTTAGGAGAAAATTGTAAACATGGTCTGATGGAGTAAAAAGTAAATTCCTATAAGGTTCACACTTAGTTTTTACCTTTACTTTCACTCAATCCCCAAAATCATCTTTGAAGAGTTAGAGTGAAAATATTGAAATGCTTTTTTTTTTCTAGTGCCTGTAAGCCTTCCATGTCACATGATTTATTATTTCAAGATCCTGCTCATTTGAGATTAATTCAGTAAAAGAAGAGACGAGCTTACTTGTTATGGATCGTCTCATAAAAATGTGATCTAAGATTTAGCTTCTTAATTTGATAGCTCCTCAGCCCTGGGATTTCTTTGGAAGGAATGATGCTAAAGCTGAAACTCCAGTACTTTGGCCACCTCATGCGAAGAGTTGACTCATTGGAAAAGACTCTGATGCTGGGAGGGATTGGGGGCAGGAGGAGAAGGGGATGACAGAGGATGAGATGGCTGGATGGCATCACTGACTTAATGGACTCTTCATGAGTCTGAGTGAACTCTGGGAGTTGGTGATGAACAGGGAGGCCTGGCGTGCTGCGATTCATGGGGTCGCAAAGAGTCGGACATGACTGAGCAACTGAACTGAACTGAACTGAACTGAAGAGACAAACTCACACAAGGAAAAAGAAGCCTCAGAAACAGGTGTTCCACACTATCTGCCTTCCCTCACTCTCTCTCCATCCCATAGGTTTATACTTGAGAAAAATTGGTCTCAAATTTCCACTTACTCTTTTTCTCTTTATGGAAGACTTAAAAATAGGTTTGCTGATAGTATGTTAAGTTGACACAGTGCACAACTTAAATATTTACCAGTAAACGGTATCATCAAACATTGCAAAAGTCAGAAGAGATGGTTGTTTCTTTTTTGATCATGGTCAGCTTAACCACAGAGAGACAAAAACCAGTGTGGTGGTTGTACCTGGCCTGTATCACCAAGGTGTCTTGAACATTCTAGAAAGTGCTGGATAATCACCCTGTAGTTGCTCCATTCTGGCCATGTACACTTGGATGTGTCTACTAATGTCACTGTGGTTCTCTCCTGGTCAAGGACCTTGAAGTCCAGGCTAGAAGTCTGAACACAAATCTGTACAGAAGAAAGTTTTTGAACAAAAGTAATGTGATTCATGATTTGGCGGGCAGTTCATCTGACAGGAGAATGTAGTATGGATGGCCGTGGGGAGACACAAGTGAGACAGTTATTCTAACATTCTTTACAAACAGTAATGGGGTCCTGAGCTTGGTAAGGTCAAGATGAGTAGGTTAGGAAGTAGGAAATAGGGAATGAGGAATTTGGTATTAAAGATGTTGAATTTAAGTTATTAAGAGCCCATCCAATTTCAGCATATAGTGGGAAATGCAGAACTGGTACTCTGGAAGGTAACATTAGGACTTAACTAAGATGACTAGCCATCACTAAGGCTGTGAAAATTACCAGGAAGATCTGCAGGGTAAGTACCTAATCTCAGTGACTTAGCAAATTATAATAATTGCACAGATACTGGCAGAATCCCCTCCCTCTCTATGCTTAGAGGCTTTATCATTCTGAATTCTGTATACACAACATATACACACACACATGTACACATATACTCCAGAGTTCTCAGAGCTTTAGGGAAAGAAGGAGATATATCTTGGTTATACAATGTTTATGTTAGGGAGTAAAGACTTTTCCCCTAACCTCTTATGTTCTGTTGCTGGGCCTGAAAATTAAACTGACAGAGCTAGGTTAACAGGAAAAAAGCATACACATTCTATTTGATATTAATGTGTCTAGGGTATACAGCGGTCTTCATATAAAAGAAACAAAGACCCAAAGAAGTGGATAGGTCTGAGAGCTTACATAGCATTTTAACAAAGAGTGAGAAATACTGGAGATGCAATAAGACAGAGGAAAAGGGGGTTGGGACTATAGATGATAAACTGTGGGAAAGTAACAAGGAAGTAAATGATGGAAAATAATGACAGGTAAGGGTAATTGTAATAAAGTTTTCTGTTATTGTTGTTTTAGGTTTACATTTTATTTTTTAAAAAGAAATTTTTGAAGTACAGTTGCTTTTACAGTATTGTGTTAGTTTTTGCTGTACAGCAAAGTGAATCAGCTACATGTATACATATGGCCCCTCCGTTTTGGATTTCCTTCCCATTTAGGTCACCACAGAGCACGGAGTAGAGTTCTGTGCTATACAGCAGTTTTTTAAATTTGGGGTTTTGATTTTTTATCTTTAATTTTATATTGGAGTAAAGCTGATAAACAATGTTGAAAGATGGTTTCAGGTGCACAGTGGAGCAACTCAGTCATACATATACATGCATTCTTTAAGGTTTTTAATAGATTCATCTCAACATCTATTTCCTGTCTTGGGTGATAAGAGTGTTCTCCTCTTTCTGCTATAGAGAAGGCACCTTTCTCACAGGAACTTTGTGACCTGCTTTTAGACAGAAAGGAGGAGGGCAGAGAGCCCTTCCTGCTACTGCTGTTTCTCAATTGTCTTCAACTCGAAATAATCTATATGCCAAAGCAGCCCACTGTGAGGCAGCAGTTCTGACCCTCTTTATTTGCCATTCTTGGCTTAGAAAACTTGGTAAAACACAACACAAACAAGATCTGAGCACACATGTGTCAAGTACACCACAACAGAAGACAGACAGACACTGCAACTAAAATTATTTCATTACTATGTTTATAGCATTTACATCATAGTTAATTCCTTCAGCACTGCAGCATCCTGCCAAACTTGCACTTACTAAGCACTTTGGGAGTTTAGAAAATGAAACAGAAACCCAACTCTCAGTGATCATTTTTCAAGTAAGAGAGATTAGATACAGATATAAGTAGTGAATATTAATAAGCACGAGGCAGGGTAGAAGGTCATGTAATAAGACAGAGACACAAAATGCCCTTCCAGATTGGAGCACAGGAGTGGAGAAAGGTGACAAAGCTCAGGTGCTCAGGACACCACCATGAAGGACAAGACAACCAAACTGGTCCGTGAAGCACAGCAGGATTTTGGAATGTGAAGATGCAGGAGATGGTCATCATCAACAAAAGGCATAAAGGCACAGAGCTGGGAAAAGCTAACTTGTGCAGAGATAAAAACAAGTGTTTGGTTTGAACTGAGGGCAGGATCTACTGAAGGGAGTAGAGGATTTTAAGACTGGAAATATTAGTTGGTGTCAGGTCTCAACAGCCTCAAAGGTCATGCCCTAAGAAGCTTGGGCTTGATTCTAAAGCCAGGAGAGATCTTCTGAAGGTTAGGGGGAGGGTGAGAGGAGACAGAAGGTGATCATGGTGACACTGAGTAAGATGGAAGGAGGAGGACAACCTAGATGTGAGTAGAAATGAGGTTCTGTCAAATTAAAATGCAGGGATTAAATGTCATAAATGTCATTACATCCACACTTCATAACATCACCAAGCTCTGTCTAAAATGGTGATGTTCTCAAACCAAGATAGAGGCAATTTTTTCTGTCTTAATATGAATTTCAGCCTAAACATATTTTGTAAAACTTAAATTACTTGCAGAAATAAAGTAACTACTTGGAATAATTCTGCTAAAACATGGACACGACAGAAGAATCATTAAGGGCAGTGTCAGATGCTTTCAGTGAGTAAGATAATAATTTCTGAACCTTCAGAGACACTGTTGATCCACAGGTAAGCTGATATTCAGATTTAAGTGCTACCATTCTGTTCATAAGAATGGTAGCTAAGAGAGAAAAACAATTGAAGCTGATCTTTATTCAATACCACCATCAATGGTAAAGAAAGTATTTGAGCCCAAAGACTGAGGTAATATTAGGCAACACAGCTTAAGACTTTTAAGTGTATCCAGGTGTTGGCTGTTGAAACTTTTGAACTGATTAGATCTGATTTTTGTTGTTGTTGTTCAGATGCCAAGTCGTGCCCAACTCTTTGCGACCCCAGGGACTGAGGCACACCAGGCTTCCCTGTCCCTCACCATCTCCTGGAACCTGCCCAAGTTTATGTCCACTGAATCAGTGAGGCCATCCAACCATCTCGTCCTCTGTCACCCTCTGATTAGACTGATGTATCCAAGTAATTCTTGATGTATTTATGGGTAAAGGAGAGAAATGAGACTTTGTCCTTCACACTAGAAGTTTCTTCATTTGTTAAATCATTTACCTTTGTTCTTTGCCTCTACATAAACATATATAGAGAGTCACACAGAAATACACAAGTAAATATAGGTTTACAGACAGCAGTAAGTTTTCTGAAAGGGTAAGAACCATGAACCCTAAGAATGAGAGGTTGGATGGACACAGGGGATCAGAGAAAGATTCTAGAAGAAAGAGGTATTTAAACTGAAGTAGAAATTAGCCAGGAGAAGAAGAGCTGCATTTCACAGGAAGGTAGAATCTCAAGTCTGGTTAACTACAATAATTTACAATGAAATTACATGACCCCAGTATACATTCTATTGGACCTAGAGGTATAACATAAAAATATTATAGATCATCTAACAATATGTGAAAATGTCACTCGTTAATTTTAAATACCAATTTGCAATACTATGGTTATAAACTATTTGGCTTGGGGCAATATATTTCCATGTCTTATGAAATTATTAATTCTCATTAAATGCTAATGATCCTTACTATGAAGATTAGAGCTAATTAAGTACTCCTTTCACCAACAGTAATTTATTAGTTACTTATGAAGAATCCAGTAAGTGTTTCAGTGTTAGTTGACCAAAGTAAATTTTATGGACCAGATATCCATACCACAAACCTCACATAAACAAAAACTGAGAAAAATAAATATTGCCAGCATTAGGTAATAAAATTGGAGAAGAGATGGACAACAGGGCTTAACATTATGAGATATGAAATAATTATCCAACTTGACATTAGCCAGGTGACCAAATGATCAAAATGTTTCCTGGTGTAACAGGACAGTGTGGAGAGCAGGGTTACCTCATCACCATTTCAGGAAAACAACTGAAGTCTTTTTTTTTTTTTCTCACACTGTGGGACCTACAGGATCTTAGTTCCCCAATCAGGGATGGAACTCGTGACCAAGTGGAAGCACCAGGTCCTGACCACTGGACTGCCAGGGAATTCCCGCAACTAATTTCTTGACTTAAGTATTATAGGTAAAACTGCTCTTGCAGATTCATTTCTTTCCATTTGGAACAAATTGAAATCATGTAGGAGTATATCATTTATAGCCACTAACTCAAGAGTTTAGCAATAAATTTACATTGTTAAACTTGGAATAAGTTGAGCTGTGAATATTTTAAATATGTTGTAGATTTAAAATTCTGAGGATTACACATATCATAAATATTTTTTAGTGAGTACAACTTAATTTTCATGGTAAATAAAAATATGACATTTATCCAAGATAGGTACTATATTTTCATTTGCAAACTTTTGTATATTTCAATATATCTTTCATGGTATAACTGCAATTAATAAATGCTTCCTTTAGGAGAGTCTGTTATGGAACATATCTAATTTTTTTAATGTATAAAATTAAATAATCACTCATTATAAAATTATAATCTTAGGCTTTAAAAATAGTTATTTTCCCATATCATTTAAAAATAAATCTATTCATAAAAATTAAGTATAATAGAATGGATAAACAACAAGGTCCTATTGTATAGCACAGGGAACTATAGTTAATATCATGTAATAAGCCACAATGGAAAAGAAAAATTAAATGTATATGTAATTTTTCTGATACATGCATGTGCGTGCTCAGTCACATCTGATTCTTTGCGACCCCATGGACTACAGCCCATCAGGCTCCTCTGTCCATGGAATTTTCCAGCAAGAATACTGGAGTAGGTTGCCATTTTCTTTTCCAAAGGGATCTTCCTGACCCAGAGATTGAACCCATGTCTCTTGGGTCTCCTGCACTGGCAGGCGGCTTGCTTATCAACTGAGCCACCCGGGAAGCCTCCATTTTTCTGATATATATGTATATATCAAGTAACTCAATCATATTCAAATACACCAAGTTTGAAGTTATAAGTATGCTATAAATATATAACATATGTCATTTCCTAACACGGGGTGGAAGTCCTTTGGAATCTCTCCCCAGTATGTACTGGATGCCATCCTCACTGAGCAGTCTGATTTCCTGTAGGAAGATTTTACCTAATCTTTCTCCTGCTCCACACGCTGCATTTTTAGAGGTCTCCAAATGCTGTGAATAGTCAATTAGATAAAACAAAATTTAATTAAACCTATGCGTGAAAAATTGAAAGCAGTATCTTAGAGCAGACTCTGCTCTAGTGCCAAAGGCAGTTCTATGGGGAAGCATATCAGGCACAGTGTTTTGAGTTGCTGGAAATTAATATGACAACCAATCAACCATGTAACATAAATAAGAACTCCCCATCACCCTGGGGGGATGGGTCGAGGCAGATTGAAAGGGTAGCGAGTTAGTCACATTTATTTTAGAAGAGTCTGATGAATGAAATGCAGGAATAGAGTTGGAATTTCCTATTTTCTATAATGAAAGTTTCAAGGGTTCCTCAGGAAGAACAAGGAGCTACAGTTTTATGAACACATTTCACAAAACTATAATTGCAATTATAATTTCTTCCTGGTAAAGATCTGGAGAGAGAGCTAGGGAAAAGTTCTCACTAGGTATACAGGCAATGATACTCTTTTTCCTATATATACTCCTGCAACTAATTGAGGGAGTACACCTGCTTAAAGGGAAGGCAATTTAGAATTGAAGGAAAGTCAAACTGCACAGTTTATTCATTAATAATCAGGGATACTACTATTTATCTTTCACACTGTTGAGATTCAATGATACCATGGATGCAAAGTCCTTAGCACAGTGCTTAGCATACAGCAGGAGCTCAGTAAGTGTGCATATATATATCATCCTGATCAAGAGCATCATCAAATGAACCACATCATCTTTGCCATCACACTCTTTTATTTGAGATATTTTATTCACAGAATTGAACAATGTTAATATAAGAAAGGGCTTCCCAGGTGGCTCAGTGGAGCCTGCCGGGCTATAGTCCAGGGACTACAAAGAGTCAGACATGACTGAGTGACTGAATTTGCAGGATTAAGAAATCTTTCAGAATCCAAACCCAAAATTTGTCCCCCAAATAAACTGCATTTTAATCTCCCTGAACTATAGAAAGCATGAGGCCAAACCAGCTTTAACACAGTTCCTCCTCTTCCATGGCACAGTTTCAGAAATTTTTCCAAATAAGTATTAATAATTTTTTTTAATTCAGGAAAATCAACTCCTACCTTAGTTCCTAAATAACTGGGTTTTTCCTATTAATCACCAGATAATTTTAGAGCCGGAAATGAATGATCTAGACCAGATTAGCAGTCATCTCCTGACCAAATGCCAGACTATCCTCAGCACCAGAGATGCATCCAGTTCAAATCCAACTACACAAAAGAGCGTCCCACTTATCATATTAAATAGCATTCTACCAAGGACTGTCCAGGCTTTCCCCCTTAACAAACGTGCTGTCGCTTCAGTTGTTCCCAACTCTTTGCAACCCTATGGACCGTAGCCTGCCAAGCTTCTCTGTCCATGGAATTCTGCAGGCAAGAATACTGGAGTAGATTGCCATGCCCTCCTCCAGAGGATCTTCCCCACACAAGGGTTGAACCCATGTCCCTATGTCTGCTGCATTGCAAGCAAGTTCTTTACCACTAGTGCCACCTGGGAAGCCCAAATACTTTTACACAAAACACTGAATCCTCTGAGCTTCTAATGAACCAAAGAGAGACTAAAAACACTAACTTAGGTATCTGAGTTGAAATATTTCCTATAAAAGAGTTAAAAAGTGTTTTTATATGTAAACACGACTAAGTCACTAAGTATATTTGAAGTATATAAATTATACACATCGGGTGGAAATATTTACTTTAATATTCATTTGTTTTACTGAGAATTCTGCGTACTAAGTCAATGTATTGACTCAGATTCCAAAGAGATACTGTAGGACAAAATTGTCTTTTTCACCAATGACCTAGTTTATTCTGCAAAAGAATTTAAAATAAATATTGTGATGCTTACCCAAGACAATCATTCCCACACTCATCTTCTAGCATCTAAAATACCTGCCCTTTTCCTAAAGTAAATTTACATTTGGAGAAAGGATTTTGACAACAGATTTTTTCTAGCCTGGAATTTGATAAGTTTATTGATTTAAGATAAAAATTCAAACTCCAATTTCACTAACTGGCTATAAAATTCAGTGCCATTCTGAGACAATAATAAATGCCAACTTTATTTGTACCTTCTCTGGTGTTTTTGTTCTTTATATGTAAATGAAAAGAATTCCCTTGATTTACATTGTCTCAGCAGTCAGCTTCCCTTTGTAGAGGAGTCTGTCACATACTGGACGCCTTCCGACCTGGGGGGTAGTGAAGGATAGGGGAGCCTGGCGTGCTGCAGTTCATGGCATCGCAAAGAGTCAAACACGACTTACTTAGCTATTGAACAACAACTATCACACATAGTCAAATTACTTCCTTGAGTAAATTCTGACTTTGCAATTTATCCCATCCACAGCAGAAGCTTCAGTGTAGTATCCTTCTTGTTCTTGTTTGTTTCTCTGTGCTCTCTTTTAAACTTGCTTACCTTGCTTAAATAGAAACATCAGTGAATCTAAGCTTAAAGGAAAAGAATAGCCAGTTATAAACCATAATGATGATTATTCTACAACCCTTCTTCAATTTTCAGAATCAAAAAAAATAATAAACTTCAGATTTTCTAAATTTCTTTCACATGTCAATTTTTTTTTTTGAACAAACACAAAACCTGGCAAGTTACTGTTTTGGTTCTTACAGGCTTCCCTGGTGGCTCAGAGGTTAAAGCGTCTGCCTGGAATGCGGGAGACCCAGGTTCGATCCCTGGGTCAGGAAGATCCCCTGGAGAAGGAAATGGCAACCCACTCCAGTACTCTTGCCTGGAGAATCCCATGGAGGGAGGAGCCTGGTAGTCGCAAAGCCATGGGGTCGCAAACAGTTGGACACGACTGAGCAACTTCACTCACTATGACGAAGAAAACAGAACCAAGCAGAGTAAAAAACAAACAAAATCAAAGAAACCAATAAAATTAAGAAATGGAAGAAAAAAAAGTCTAACCTTTCCAAAGAAGATTCAGTCTGAAGTATTTTTCTCAGTTTCATCCTCAGTTATGTCAAAGTTTAGAATAATACAGATTTTTTTGAAGCAACCGTTTGATTTCTGGTTTTCATACCAAGATGTGTTTTATGGAAAAAAAGATAATAAAACAAAAAATAATTCTTAATTAAAAAATTTTTACAGTTACATTTGAAACTTTACAAGGAGTAAAGCTGAAACTTCCCACTCTGGAATCTCACCCCAGAGGGGTACCACTCTCACCTTTCTGGCTTTCTTCTGTGTCTCCTGCATTGGCTGTTGGATTCTTTACCGGTAGCAGCACCTGGGAAGCCCCTAGTTTACTCTGCTATTCCTTGATTTTTGTTTGCTGTTCTTCATACTGCCTTTTGATTTCTTCCTACAGAAAATGAACTGCTCACCTATCCACCTCCACCAAACAAACGATATGATTACGGGTGGCCTTGGCCTGCCACAGCTTGAAGCCGGGCTTCAGGGCTGCGGCAGTGAGAGCACCAAATCCTAGCCACTAGATCAGCAGTCAGTGACAAGGTCCAGGCTTTGCAGAAAAGAATTCCCACAAAGACGGAAGGTAGTGAATTGAAATATTTATCAGGAGGAAAAGTATAGTATGTGTGGACAGACATAGGCACAGACTCAGAGAGTCCCTGAATCGCACCCTCGTGGCAGTGTGAATTACTTTTATGAGGCATTTCTTCCAGTTTTCCTTTGGCCAATCATTTTGATTTCTTGGTTCAGAGTCCGTACTTAGTAGACCTCAGGGTCCTCTAATGTGTGTGCACACATCTCTTAGCTAAGATGGATCCTACTGAAGAGACCTGTGAGTAGAGCATCCCTTAGCATCTCTTCCCTTTGACTTCCAAGGAGACTTTCTGTGCACGTATAGTCAGGGAAGTCTCCTGATTTTGAGAATGAGAAATATGTGGTCTGGCCAGGGCCCAGCCTTCTCTCGTAATTGTCCAGCCGATCCATAGGGAATAACCTCCTATCTATTTACCCTGGGGAGGGGGTGCCCATCTCCCTCCTGCCTCAAAACCATCTTCCCTCCTCTCAGTGTAGTTACAGCATAATCAATTAACCTTCTATGACTCATTATTAGCATCTTAAATCTAAATATCAAAGCCACACAAGGTTCTATCATACAGATTTTCCCAGATAATTTCCTTTGCTTTGTTTGCCTCTGAATCATCCATACACTGTCCTGAGCAAACAGCCAGTCTTTGGAGAGAGGTGGCTGACCTGCTCCGGAAGTCCAAGTAGAGCCTCTCAAGGAAGTCTGTGAATGTTGGTGCCACTTTGGGACCCCTGTCTGAGAGACTCCTACTTCCTGCCAATTCCTGGGGCTTTCTGGGGTTCTGCAGACAGAAGCTGGCTCTCTACCAGCAGTCTAGGGTTTCCACCTTATTCATACTGCTGAATCAGGTATCACTCCCCAACTTGTTCAGTCTTTGTTGACATCTTTTGTCTGTTGTCATTTCCTCCCATTCTCTTAGTTCTTGTGTGTTTGGTCTTTTTTAATCCTTCAATATCCTTTGAGTATGGTTTACAGAGGGAACACAAATAAATGCATTTACCCAAACCACCATGATTAACAAGAAGGATTTATGCTCATTATTTGTAAAGCATGATTTTCTATTTTTTTTTTAAACATAACTACTCCCATTTCTCTTTTGTCCACTTCAAGTTGTCTGCAGGTAAGTTTGATTAACTACTTGGATGGATTTTTTTTTTAAGTGGAGCAACATTCAGTCCCAAGTAAACTGTAAAGTAGATGAAATTCATGGTCAATGTTTTTGCCATTCTTTCGCCATTTTCCCCACTTGATGGCACCCTTCTTCAAGATCCATTATCTTCATGTTACTCTCCCTCTCTCTGTCTCTCTTACTCAAAAAGAAATTAGATCTTAGGGGCAAGAGAGAAACACATGAACTTATTCATACTAGGGTGTAAATGATTGATATTAAAAAGTGCTTCTTAGAATTTTAATACAATGAAAAATTCTACATTGATGTAAAGGTAAACTGGAATTTCAAAAGATGTAGTTTGGAAACTCTGGAAACAGGAATGTGTTGGGAGAAGAGTGGAGTTGAGCTAAAAATGAGAGAAGGGGAAGAGAAAAGGAAGTAAGAGGGATTGATGAAGAAGAAAAGATTGGTGATAATGTCCAATTTCAACAAATAATTTAACATCTTTTTTCCTAGGTATGCAGATTTGGAAGAAACCAGAATATCTATATTAAGAAAACAAAGTTCTCTATACTGGAAAGACTATGGATGGGAAGATTTGGGAGAATGGCATTGAAACATGTATAATATCATGTATGAAACGAGTTGCCAGTCCAGGTTCGATGCACGATACTGGATGCTTGGGGCTGGTGCACTGGGACGACCCAGAGGGATGGTATGGGGAGGGAGGAGGGTTCAGGATGGGGAACACATGTATACCTGTGGTGAATTCATTTCGATATTTGGCAAAACTAATACAATATTGTAAAGTTTAAAAATAAAATAAAATTAAAAAAAAAAAGAAGCTAGGAAACAAAACAAAACAAAAAAACAACAGACATGGCATTACGAAGATAACAATGTCACAAAAATCCTATTATGTTTTATAACAAAATTATAACAGTGTCCCCAATTCTACTTATACACCAACCTAGTTAATGTGAATACAGGACTTGACTTTTCTGGTTAACGACATCAGGAGCTAGAACAGCGTTCAGGTTTCACATCAGAGAAATAAATTTCTATGCACAACTGCAGTGCAAATGTAAAGGAAAAGAAGCCAGTGTTTACCAGAAAGATAGTACTGTTTTTGACATGATAGCAGGAAACTCTACAAAATACTAGAATTAAACCTTTTAAGATTCATTATCTCTAAGGTAAGGAAGGGGTCAGTATAAGCACAGAAACTGAAGTAGGACCCTCTTGCTTTAAAAAAAGTTTTTAAATAAAGAAAAGAAACAACAAAAACTATTTTGTGAATCAACTTAACTATGCATCTTAAAGGATGTTTGGATTTTTTTAAGGCTTTTTTTTTTTTTTATGTGAACCAACTTTTAAAAGTATTGATTTGTTACAATATTGTTTCTGTTTTGTGTGTGTGTGTGTGTGTATGTTTAGCTGCAAGGCATGTGGGATCTTGGCTCCTCCACCAGGGATTGAACTCACCTCCATTCCCCCTCCAACTCCCCACATTGGAAGGCAAAGTCTTTAACTACTGGACTGCCAGGGAAGTCCCATGTTTGGATTTACTTGGAGAGAAATTTTAATCTTCTCATCTGTAAAATGAAGCGATGGTCCTACATCCGTGGTTACCAATGCAAGTGTGTGAAGCTTGCATTAAATTCCCACCATTCCACAGGATAGTGAGAAAAGGAGCTTCATGAAGCCAGCTCTGCCCAATTTAAATGACTGTCCTTTATTCTGTGTTCCATCTTACGTGAAATAGTGATGACAACAGATGGTTATTTATCTCTTCATCCTCCTTCTCCCCTTCCTGTTCCTACTTCATCTTTGGATTTTTCTTATTAACAAAATTTAAAAGTTGATAAATATCAATTGGTCACCAACAACAAAAAAAAAAAATGGAGAAAAAAATGGAAAACACCTATGTTCAATTATATATATCTAAAGTCTCTTCCAATTTTGATGCAAGGGCTTCCCTGGTGACTCAGATGGTAAAGAATCTGTGTGCAAGGCGGGTGACCTGGGTTTGATCCCTGGGTCAAGAAGATCTCCTGGAGAAGGGAATGGCTACCCACTCCAGTATTCTTGCCTGGAGAATTTCATGGACAGAGGAGGCTGGCGGGCCACAGTCCATGGGGTCGCTAGGAGTCAGACACGACTGAGCGACTTCACTTTCACTTTTCACTTTCATGCATTGGAGAAGGAAATGGCAACCCACTCCAGTGTTCTTGCCTGGAGAATCCCAGGGACAGGGAGCCTAGTGGGCTGCCGTCTATGGGGTCACACAGAGTCAGATACGATTGAAGCGACTTAGCAGCACTGAGGTGCTTTTATTCATTCTGTAAATCAACTGTCCATATCAAAGAATAAGAATAATAATTACGTGAAATCACTTCAATGTGTAAGTTTTTCAAACAACATTGCTCACCTTGATTTTGTTCATATTTTAAGATTATGTATCATTCTCCCTCTCTCTGTCTTGCACGGATATTACAGCAGGTTCTCTCTGGCTGAGTACATCAAGTTAATATCCATTAGGAACTGGCAAATCCAGTACCAGTACCTAACTAGAACACACGTTTTATAATTTTTTATCATAAAGGTGAGTTCTGAGAGATTTAAGCTCCTGCCCTAGCTCTGTATTTCACTTTGGGACTCACTGTCCTGGTCTATAAGTGGGAAGAACATCTCATTAGGTTCTCAGGACACTCTTGTGAGATAGATAACAGTCAGGAAAGTCCTCTGTAAAATACAAAGCACTATAAAAATATTATAAGATATGTTCAAATTTAATAAACACTTACTAATGTGGAACTTCCAGACCTACTCTTATTTACTTACAGCATATAAGTCATATACCACAAATTACTAAAAATTTCCATTCTTCATACACCCACTAGCTTTTCTATTTTCTCCCAGTGGCCTTTATACAAAAAGTCTTTGCCTTCTCAGAACTTCCAGTGAGAGGTCCTTCTTTAGGTGGTCCAGTGGTTAAGATCCTGCACTTCCTATGTAGAGGGTATGGGTTGCATCCCTGGTTGGGGAACTAAGATCCCACATGCCAAATGTGGTGGTATGGTGTGGCCAAATTTTTTTTTTTAAGTCTTTGCCTTCTAAAAATGACTCCATGAAGCAATCTCATTATGGTGGATAATTAAGAGCTCTGTTACCTTATGGAAGCCACCTAAATTTCTTCTTGAACTTTTCTATGGAATTAATTTTCCTATACTTGTTCAGTTTATAGGAAGAAGTCAAGGTCCATAAAACCAAATGAACAGTAGACAGTGGTTAATTTGCTGTTGTTAATTGGTTTGAAGGAATCTTAGCAGCTACAAATCTATTAGTAGGTAGATATAGGGACTTCCGCCAATGGTTTTCCCAATATTTCAAATATAAAAACTCTGAATGTCAAAATACCACCAGAACTGAAAAATGAAAAATGACCAAAAAACTAGAAAATTAGTAACACTTTTAATTCATCTGTACATTCCTAATCATAACAGCATCTGTATACATTTGAGAATTAGCAGAGAGATGATAGTTGGTAAGTATGGAGATTAAGAGGCCTCAGTAATTTCTGACCCACAAGTAGGCAACCACTGACCTACAGCTGACCCTGCCTATGTTCTTCTGTCTTCCAGTAGGTGGCTCAGTGCTAAAGAATCCACCTGCAATGCAGGAGACGCAAGACATGGGTTTAATCCCTGGGTCAGGAAGATATCCTGATCCCTAGAAGTATTCTTGCCAGAGGAACCTGGCGGGCTATGTCCATGGGGTCGCAAAGAGTTGGACAAGACTGAAGTGAATGAGCACAGTAGAGAATAATGAACTTTTCACTTTAAAAAAAAAAAAATGAGAGGAAATAAGAAAAAGTCAGACATGGCTGTGACAAGTTTCTGGCTTATTGGTTCTCTTGTTAAATCCGGGAATTGATAAATTTTTTAATCCAAATTATCTTCAGTTAGAAAATACATTTTTGCAAGTTATTGAATCTTTTAAACATTCTAATTGTAAAGCATTTACTATCTGTGACAGTGATTCTCAACAATATCAGATTTTTAATTAATTAATTAAATTTGCTGTGCCAGGTCTGAGTTGCAGCATGTGAGATTTAGTTCCCTGATCAGGGATTGCATCCAGGCCCCCCTGCATTGGCAGTATGGAGTCTTAGTCACTGGACCCATCAGGGAAATTCCCCAATAGTATCAGATTTAACAACCCTTTTTATAAGGAATATTCCTAATGTCCCCCTTCATAGCCTACTTTGTTTATTTATGACACCAGAACGAACAAGCCCAAACAGCAATTTATTACTTTCATGATTCTGTGGGTTCACATGGCAGTTCTTCTGTTTGGTGTGATGTTAAGTGAGGCTCAGGACAGCTAAGATGTCAAAATCGTCTCACCCACACAACTGGAGTTGGTGCTGGCTGGAAGCTCAGCTGCAGATCAGCGCAGACCGTACCTCTCTTCCAGGTGAGTCCCTCTGCGTGACTTCTCAGGCCTCTTCACAGCATGGCAGCTGGTTCCAATAATCGGGGTACTTGAGACCTCCTTGGGGTCCAATGGTTAGTACTGCACATGTCCACTGCAGGGGGCGCAGGTTGGATCCCCAGTTGGGGAAGTATGATGCTGCATGCCACACGGCACAGTCAAAAAAGAAAAAAAAAAATCTGGCTACCTTACTAGATCTTTAGTGTAGTCATACCTGAGCATTTATATATTGAATACACATTTTATGAATTATTTTCTTCTATTCCTCTGTTAAATTACAGTTGGGGTGCTGCTTTCATTTTTTAAAACATTGGGCCTCAGATTCTATTATGTAAGAATTTCATTTCACGATATGTGATAGATGATGCTTTCAGAGACGGCTACAACAATCTCTCCCATCTCACAGGTTCTTTGACAATATAACCTCGCCACTCCAACACCAACAGATGAGGCTCTTTTGCCTTTCCTTGAATTCGGGCAGAATCCAGTGATCTGTTTTGACCAGTAGAATCCAGCAAAAAGATGCTGTGTAACTTTGGGGGTCTTAAGTTGTGTCATGGCTTAAGAGATTTGCAGTTTCTATCTTTGCTCCAGGGAACAAAAGATTTCATTGCCTTTGCAGTAACTGTACGACTGACTCCATTAATACCTTATTCAACTAACTGTGTACATCAGAGCCAGGACTAGGGTGAAGGGAGAGGGGTACTCACCTTGGGCACAAAATTTAAAAGTCTCCTTAAATTTAAACTCAGTAATCAAGATCAACAATATTTTGATACAATCTTTTAAAACATCCAATTAGTGCCAAAAAAAAACCCTTATGATGAAGAAAGTAACAAAGTTTTAAAGATAAGATACACAGAGTAAGTTTTCCAGTAATTCTGACACAATATCTTTATGTCATTTAATGACATTATGTCCATAACGACTTTTCCTAAATTATGAGTCTTTATGTGTAGCTTCTGATAGAACTTTTCAGTACTACTTTATAGTGAAGGGCCACTGATTTATACCAGTGTTAATGTACTATTAACATATTTGTAGTAGGATATGGCTCAGGGTGTCTTTTCTTTTTTTTTTTTCCTATTGAAACAGAGTTGACATACAACATTGTGTTAGTTTCAGGTGTACTACATACTGATTTGACATTTGCACACATTAGGAAACAATCATCATGAGAAGTCCAGTAACCATCTATCCTCAGACTAAGTTATTATAGTATCATTGACCATATTCCTTAATTCAGTGCATGTTTTTTAAACTCCAGCAGCAGGGCTCCCCTGCTGGCTCAGTGGTGAAGAATCTGCCTGCCAATCTAGGAGACATGGGTTTGATCCCTGGTCCGGGAAGAACCCATGTGTTGCAGGACGATTAAGCCCATGTACCACAACTACTGAAGGCTCCATGCCCTAGAGCCTGTGAGCCACAAGAGAAGCCACTGCAATGAGAAGCTTGTGCAAGGCAACTAGAGAGTAAACCCCATTCACAGCAACGAGAGAAAAGCCCATGCACCAACGAAGACCCAGCACAACCAAAAATAAATAAAATAATACTTTTTTTAATAAAAGGGTAGGGGTTCCCAGTGGACCCATCTAATTAAAAGAAGAAGAAGAAGAAGAAAAAAAACTCTAGCAGGACTCAAGAGTATTTTTCATTGTGCAGAACAGAGTTAAGTTTGGGGTAACACCAAACAAACTGCCCCCTCTCTAAGGGCCAGTGGCACCCCACATATCAAATCATTCTATCAACCCTAAATGCGCCTCATTTCCAAACTCTCTGGCAGTGCAGGGGCTGCCCTGAGTGAGAACCACTGGAGATGCTCATCAGAGTATGAGTGAATCGTGATTATGATTATGAGTGAATCATACTCTGATGATCAGGCTGTATGTAAGCTGATACATACAGGCTATATGTAAGCGTGTTTTGAAAACTGTCTTGGATACACATTTAAGGTTGATGTGAACTTTAATTAAGTCACACATAAAGGCTCTCTGGGGTTTTTAAAAATTAAAGAGCTTTTAGATATGATAGTGCACGTCCTGCTTTAAAGACTAGACAACGATAAAAGGTTAAAGCTGAAGCAACCACACACTAATCACAATATATTCCATTTAAAGCCCTCCATTGGAAGAGATATAACAACTGTACTGTTATTCATCTCTTTCTTTTGTCTGGCCACAATTAAGGTAATTAAGGGTTATGAAGTTCTATTTAGTTGTGTCTTTCACAATTTTGTTCCAAATTCAGGCTTTTTGATTTGAATGGAATGTCGTGCATCTCAAGCAATTGTTTCCTCTGCGCTAATTCACAATGATATAGGCATACCTTGTTTTATTGTGCTTCACCTTACGGTCTTTCATAGATTTTATTGCACTGTTTACAGAGTGAGGCTTCTGGCAACCCTGCCTTGGGCAAGTCCATTGGGGTCATTTTTCCAAGAGCATTTGCTCACTTTCTATCTCTGCATCACATTATGGTAACTCTCACAGTAACTCGAACTTTTTCATTACTATTGTATGTTAGGTTATCCATGACCAGTAATCTGTGATGTTACCATTATACATTTTTTTAGCATTTTTCAGCAATAAAGTATTTTAAAATTAAGGTGTGTACATTTAGGCATAATGCTAGTGCACACTTAATAGTGTGCTACCACACACTTGAAAGTGTAAACATAACACTTATATGCAATGGAAAACCAAAAATTCATGTGGAATACTTTACTGCAGTAATCTAGAACCAAATGCATGATATCACTGACATATGCCTGTAATCAACTTTTTATTCCCATTTGTACAGAAAAAAAAATTTACAAGAAGAAATGTCCAAAACTCCCGTACATTAAAACAAAGTCCTAAAACTTACAGATTTTGTTATGATTACCAACTCTGAAAGCACATATAAATTCTAAGATGCTTTTATTTTGTTCTGTTTAGGAAATGGCAAAAATCTAATTAAGTCAGATTAACTGAAAACAATTTCAGGTGCACCCCTAAGATTTTCTCCCTCCACGTTAATGGTGGGTTACTTAATGCCACTTAAAGGTACATGCTTTTGAACACATCACTTCTTAACTCCGTGTCCCAAACATTTAATTATGCATTTAATTTAACTAAGGGCTTCCCTGATAGCTCAGTTGGTAAAGAATCTGCTTGAAATGCGGGAGACCTGGGTTCGATCCCTGGGTTGGGAAGATCCTCTGGAGAAGGGAAAGGCTACCCACTCCAGTACTCTGGCCTGGTTGCAAAGAGTCGACCAAGCGACTTTCACTTTCATTTTAATTTAACTAACAGCTATAATCATAATATTCTAGGCACTTCTAATTGCATATAGGTGTCTTAGATTATTAAAACAAAAAGACTTTACTAAAAACATCCCAGAATTCTTGGTTATTTGGATAATTAAGAATCAGGGGTGGTGTTCCCAGGGCCATCAACTATAATGTTCTGCAGACTTGACGGTTCCTTTGAGCTCTGTAGGATTTTGTTTTCCAAAAACTTGTTTCAGTTCCAACAAAGGCAGTTAACTAAGAAATAACTTGAACCGTCTATTTTTTCTGTTGTCCTACAACACCTTACATTAGAATTCAAAGACATTAAAGAATAAGGCAGATTGCCTACTGAGATTCCTAAAACATGTAGTTTTCAGATGGCCTATAAAAATCTGATCCCTTATTTTATAAAATGCTGTAATAGTAGAAAATATATGCCAAATAAACTGTCCTTTTTTTTTCCCTTTGTTTTTTAACTAGAAGTCTCCAGTGAGGCTTTTTAACCTAATTATTGATTTATGATCTCAAGACTCTTTCATTAGGAAGTTTTCTTCCCATTTTGGTAATCTATTTTTGGCACAAGAATCTAGGCCAAATACAAAGTTTCTTGAATAATTTCTGGAATGAAAACTGTTGAATGTTCTCTATAAATATACTCTGAGTTTAGAGCATTAAAATGGTATTAAAAACTCAGTCAATACAAAGTACGCTGTTATACACTCCAATAAAATATGTCTTCAAGGCAAATTTAATGGGACTGTTGGCTACATCCTACAGTATTGCAAAATTTTGTTTCATTTGAAGCATGAAATTTGGTGAGTATCAAATTCATCTTTCTGAGTCCTCTATGAATATAACTTTGGTGTTTATCATCCATCACTAACATTTATTAATTACAATCCTTTCTCTCAAGAAGTTTAAGACATGGGAAAAGGTATAAAAGATAATGTAAAGCCATTGCTATTTGCATACAGTGTGAACATTTATATAGAAATTCCAAATTGGAAAACCAGACGAGTACTTAAAAATATTTTCTAAGTTTGGTAAATGGCTTATTACTACAGGCATTGCTAAGTTGCTTCAGTCTTGTCCAACTCTTTGAGACCCTATGGACCATAGTCCACCAGACTCCTCCATCCATGGGATTCTCCAGGCAAGAATAAAAGAGTGGGTTGCCATGCTCTCCTCCAGGGGATCTTCCCAACCCAGGGATCGAACCTGAGTCTCCTGTGTCTCCTGCATTGGAAGGCAGGTTCTTTACCACTAGCACCGCCTGGGAAGCCCACTAAAGGCATTAATAACATATTAAAATACATAATAATGTGTCCTCATTATTCTCCCTAAAGAATGGCTCCAAAACTGCACAAGCTGCAGCACCCCCCCCAACAAAACCTAGATCCACCCCAGCAAGGAAATAAACAAGACATAATTTCCATGTGAGCTCGATACTTGGCTAAGATATTTCAAAACGCTGTAACCAGAGAGATAGGCAAGATTCCTGGATGACAAAACTCAATCCTATTAAAATGTCAAGTCTCTCAAAATCAAATTAGGCATTTAATGTAAGAGCAGTGCATATTCCAATAGTATTTAGAAAGCATAACATGACTTTGGGAAAATCCAGGAAACATCTGGAAAAAAATAAGAATCGTCAAGAAATTTTTGAAAAAAATAATTCATTAAATGAGATGAAGAAGGGAAAAATGATTGTTTTTCCAGATATGAAACATAAACTTGCAACAATTTAAACCATGTGGCACTACTGTAAAAATGTATATACTGAACAAAATGAATATTAGTATGTTTAAAAAATAATAAATGATAAAGAATATTGGAGTGAGTTTTCATTCCCTTCTCCAGAGGATCTTTCCGACCCAAGGGTTGCCTTGCAGGCAGATTCTTTACCAACTGAGCCACCACGGAAGCTCCACCCCCCCAAAAAATTCATCAGGAGAGGGAAGACGTGTTAGGAAAATGGAGATCGCATACCATTTTCTCAGATAAACTAAATAGATGAAGTCATGAAATTTTTTATAGATCAAATTATAGAAAAATTATAATAAACCTTGATATTTATCAAACTTTACAGAAGAACATTTTTTAAAGCTTAGAAATGAAATAAGTTACAAAATAAGGTATTGACAGAACCAACAATATAAAAATTAAAACTATCTGCACATACACACAAAACATTACAAATGAAAGACAAGCAATCTATGGAGATAAAATAGTTTCTGCAAGTATGCAAGATGAATATTGGCTGTACATAAAAATCTCATACAAATCTAAAAGAAAAATACCAACATCCCAAAAGATAAATATGCAAAAATCATGCACAAACAGTCTGGGAGTTCCTCAAAAGTTCAAATACAGTGTGATCATATGACCCAGCAATTGCATGCCTAGGTATATGCCCAAGAGGAGTGAGAATACATGTCCACACAAAAACCTGTACATTATAGCACACAGAACTCTGCTCAAGGTTGTGTGGAAGCCTGGATATGAGGGGAGTTTGGGGAAAATGAATACATGTATATGTATGGCTGAGTCCCCTTGCTGTTCACCTGAAACCTTCACAACATTGTTAATCAGCTATATTCCAATGTAAAACAAAAAGTTAAAAAAAAACTTATAATGTTCAAGGAGGCACTACTCATGATAATCAAAATCTAGAAATAACCCCAATAGCCATCAACTGATAAGTGGAAATAAAATGTATAAAATCTTTATATGACAATATATTATTGGGCAATAAAAAAAGAATGAAGTACTGATATCTGCTACAACATGGCTGAAGTTTGAAAACTTAAGCTAAGAGAAAGAAGTCAGCCACAGAAGCCCTGAAATACCATATCATATGAAATGTTTGTATGATTCTCTTGAATCCAGAGCAAGTAGACATAGGGAGACAGAGAGTACAGATGAGTGGTTGCCCAGGTCTGGGGTGGGTTTCAAGGAAGATGAGAAATGACTGCCAGTGGGTACCAGATTCCTTGTTTGAGTCATGAAAATGCTCCCAAATTATCCATGGCAATGACTGCACAGCTCTGTGAACATATTAAAAATTACTGAACTGTACACTATAACTGGGTGAATTGTATGTATATGAATTATATCAATTTAGTTGTTGCTCAGTTGCTAAGTCACGTCCGACTCTTTGTGA
This sequence comes from Bos mutus, assembly GCF_027580195.1. Classification (NCBI taxonomy): domain Eukaryota; kingdom Metazoa; phylum Chordata; class Mammalia; order Artiodactyla; family Bovidae; genus Bos; species Bos mutus. Next base: position 11,832,136 of record NC_091629.1, read on the forward strand.
CACCATGGACTGTAGCACACCAGGCTTCTCTGTCCTCCACTATCTCCCAGAGTTTGCTCAAATTCATATCCATTAAGTCAGTGATGCTACCTAACCACCTCATCCTCTGCCACCTTCTTCTTTTGCCTTCAATATTTCCCAGCATCAAGGTCTTTCCAATATATAGTACATTTATTCAATATACTATATATAGTATATTTAATCACCATGCTATGCTATGCTAAGTCACTTCAGTTGTGTCCTACTCTGTGTGACCCCATAGATGGCAGCCCACCAGGCTCTCCCGTCCCTGGGATTCTCCAGGCAAGAACACTGGAGTGGGTTGCCATTTCCTTCTCCAATGCATGCAAGTGAAAAGAGAAAGTGAAGTCGCTCAGTCGTGTCCGACTCTTAGCGACCCCATGGACTGCAGCCCACCAGGCTCCTCCATCCATGGGATTTTCCAGGCAAGAGGACTGGAGTGGGGTGCCATTGCCTTCTCCAATACTACATATTATAGCAATATACAATATTATAAATAGCTTTATTATTATAACACGCACAGTCATATCACAGAAGAGAGAGCAAGTGCACAAACATGAGGAAATTATCAACATCCCCAGTAGCCAAAGACATAAAAACCAGAGCAATAAGGAAACACTCTTCTTACCAATCAAAATATTAGGGGGCTAGTTTTTAAATGATAATTCTCACTGCTGCCAGAAAGATGGCAAAACAAATATTCTCACATATTGTCAGTGAGGCTGCAAAGTGGCCCAGCCCTTGCTAAAGGCAGTTTACCAACACATATCAAGAACTTCAAATATAGTAACACTCTGCCTCAGCAGTGTTGTTCATAAAAATATTACTTGTGAAATTCATTCTAAATATGAGGGAGGAGTCATTATATACAAAGATTCACATTTCGTTATCATGTATAACAGTGAAGAAAGGAAACATTATAAGTGTTCGGTGGTATTGAAATAGTTACATGTGCTGTGGAATACATGCTAAATGTCACTAAAAATGTATTACATACTTGTCTGGGTAAATCACTTTTACATGATATTTACATGTAAAATTACAAGACACAAAGGAAAAGTGACAGCACAGAAATGGATGCACAATATGATTACAACTAAGCCTAACACTTTTCCCTTTTGTTTGTATTCTCAAGTTATCTTTAATAAGCCACATTTTAAAATGTTAAGAAATACCTAAGAGAAAAGATAAAACAGTAGCAATAACTACAATGCAAGTCACTACATGATATAGGGCTTATGGATGCTATAATGAGCACCAGATAGTCAGAGAGGAGTTTCAAACTCAAAGTTTCAATGTTTCATCTGCAAGTGACTTTAAGTTTCAAGGCTTCTCTTCCCCAAAAAAAGTCATTCCATGAACTCTTACTTATGTTAATAGACCCCTCGGCTCTGGCATCTACAAACAAAAAGCAATAAATTCATGATAATGTACACCTCAATCCATTTTGTGAGACATGATGTATTTTCCCTTTAGTCCCAACTCTGCTTCTACAACTGTATTTACAATAAACACTCAAATTATTTTCAATCTAGATTTGTCTGTTTTTAAAGAAAAGATAGTACAACATATAACCTGCTTTAAATTGCTACAAATAGAATCAAATATGACAACAACTTTAAGGAAAAACTACTCACAATAAAAATGGAATCCATTTGATTCTTCAAAAAGATATCCTAGTGGCAATATCCTGGCTGGGGCCTCCTGAGCTGATGGCTCAGTGGTAAAGAATCTGACTGCCAATGCAGGAGATGCGGGTTCAATCCCTGGGTCGGGAGGATCCTGTGGAGGAAGAAATGGCAACCCACTCCAGTATTCTTGCCTGGGAAATCCCATGGACAGAGGAGCCTGGCGGGAGACAGTCCATGGGGTCGCAAAGAGTCGGACATATCTGAGCAGGTAAGTTCATGTTATTTAATTTCAGAAATTTATTTGAAACAAATTCTGGAGCTGGATCACCCACTCTCACTGGCCAGCTGACACTGAAGACCCATCCCTGGTGTAGAATGGGGCGCAGACAGTCTCTGTCATGAGAGGGTGATATAGTTATTAAAATGTGCATGGCATGAACAGGGGTAGCATACTGGTGAAAGGGAATGTACCGGTCATTGCAATATCTCAGGACTTTGAGAAATGAAAAAGCAGTAGTTAGAAGACTTGCTGAGAACTACAGATGCACCAGAGAAAGTCAATGAAAGACTGGGGTTAAGGCCAATTAGAAATGAATGTGAAGTCAGACAGCCTCTTTGGCACCATTTAAGGAGACTCTCATCTCCTATGAGTGGAGAGCAGGAAAGGCTGAGGGTCAAGTCCAAGACTCAATTACTGCAGGAGGAGCCAAGCTTCAGAAGAGGCTGAATGCTCAGGCTTGGCCCATCTGCTGCTTAAGAACAGAGCCTAATGGAAAGGAGTTGACCCTACAGCGTGTGATGGGGACATGCTACTTCCCCCATTCTCCCCAGCCTCTGGGCCTGCAGAAGTAGCCCACCCTACCCCATGAAAGGCCACGCCTCCCTCCTTGTTTCAAGATAATGCAAAGTCTTCTGTCTTGCAAGAATAAACACATTTCCCTCAGACCTACCCCCACCTCCCTTCTGGCCATCAGACAAATAAGTAGGGTTAAGTCTACTTAACCTGTGTAACCCTGCCTGCTAAGAGAAGAGATTATGCCCCCCAAAGGAGCCACAGGACCAAGCTAACATGTACCAGCAAAAACCAAGAGTGTGTGTGTATCTAAGTATTTATTTATTTGGCTGTGCCGGGTCTTAGTTGGAGCATGCAAGATCTTTAGTTGCATGCAGCATGTGAACTCTTATTTGCGGCATGTGGGATCTACAGTTCCCCTACCTGGGATCAAACCTGGGCCCCACCCTCCCCCACTGGCCTCCCTGCATTGACAGCTCAGAGTCAGTCACTGGACCACCAGCAAAGTCCCAAGAGTGTGTTTGAATCAAAGGGTATTGGATCAAAGTGAGTGGAAGACAAAGCTGGATAAAGGAAAGCTGATCAATATGGACAACCCTATGACACAGGATTTAACCCTAAATAAGTATTCTGGAAGATGATGCCAACACACGCTGGGACTCTGAGAAGCTTGTAGGAAACGTGGCTACATTTGATGAAGAGGGAATCCCAGAACTGCCACAGTGGACAGGAAAAAAGAAGTTCAAAACGTTCAGAGGAATGTTCTAGAGTGGATTACTGTGTCAGCTTAGCAAACTCACTCACCAACACTGTTCTGTGGGAGAGCCCAGGGGATGCCCCTGAATAAATAAACACCAGGGTGAGAGGCACCAACGTCACTGTCAAGGTCAGTGTGGCTGTCATCTGTGGGCTGGGCTGACACTGGGGGTGCTCCTACAGAACTGGGCTCCCTGATAGCAACTGGGATAGTACAGTGTTGAACAGAGGGCAGGGTGTGGGCAATTCTTGTAATCACTGGCAAGGTTAGATTGAAGGAGTGGGGAAGAGTGGAGTCTGACCTGCTGACATATGGAGATGCATCACAGAACATGGCATCCTTAGGAACAAGATGGATAAGCAGCCAATAGGCACAGTCCCCAAATAACACAATCAAGAGACTTCAAGGACTGAGAACAATCACCCCAATAAAAGATAACCACAATCTGCCTAGATTCTGGATCTGAGCCATCCCTCAAGCTGGGAACCCACTGATTAAAGCTTGGCTGCATCCTGGGAGGAAGAATCCTACCACATATGGTATTTATGATGAAGATTCTCCCAGTCTTTACCCCAAATGGACACATAACTGTTCACTCCAGTACATAGGGGGAAAGGAATTCCCAGACATTCCAAGAGCAAAGGGTCTGAATTAACACTGATGCCCAAGTGGGCACTTTCACGATTCAGGTAACGAATGGAGTCCTGGTCTCAAAGACCACGCAGCAGTGCTGAAGGCATAGATGCATAATTGATATGGATATACTTGGTAGTTGGCAGAAAGCCCCACACTGTTTCTTTGGTCTGTGGGGCATGAGCTACCTATCCTAGTGGGACTAGTCAGATGGGAAGCTTTGAAAGTGCATCCTTATGCCCCCAACCAGCTAGAAAATAAAAACCATATCATGTCACAAGGAGAAGCGCAGAGACTCCCGCCACTTCAAGCTCTAAAGGATGCAGAGGAAGTCCTCATCATATCTGCGTTGGATTCACTGGCTTTATCTTTCCAAAAATCAGATGGATCCTGGAGGATGATAGTGGACTGCCACAAATTTTATCAAGTGGTGGCCTTGATTGTACCTGCAATTAACAAGGTCCAGGGTATATGCACAGTGGCCATCCCACCAGGAAGGAAGGTCAGAAGCAGTCTGCATTCATGTGGGACAGACACAAGTTATATTTCCAGTCTAGTTCCACGGTCATGTTAATTCTTTCACCCCATTCATTGTATGGTCTGAGCAGCCTGGACTACCTAGACATTCTGCAGGATCGTGAGGTGGTCCACCCTAATGATGACATGACAGACACAGCAGATAAGCAAGAAGGCAAAGTACATCAGAGGCCTTGGTACGATACATGCTGTCCAGAAATGGATCCCATATGCAGAGGCCACCATATTGGTGAAGTTACAAGGAATCCTATGGTTGGGAGACCCCTTCGGAAAGTAACTGGCAGACTACTGCATCTCACACTTCCCATCACTAAGAAAATGGCCAATGCCTGCTAGGGCTCGTCAGGTTCCACATTGACTGTCACTACTTCAACCCATTTATCAGGTGACATGAAGGGCTGAGTGGAGCCCAGAACAGGAAGGGGTACTGCTGTAAGTCTGGACTGTAATGCAAGCAGCCTTGCCAGTAGGGCCATACAACTCAACATATCCCATGGTCTCAGATGTGTCTCTGGTGGAAAAAGGTGCCTTGTGGAGTTAATGGCCATCCCACAAATGAGAATCATAATATAGACCCTTAGAGCTCTGGAACAAGGCCATACCATCTGTAGCCAATAGTTACACACCATCCAAAACCCATCCTTGAACACACTCCAGGGTTGAGGTACAGTGCACCTGACCACAATGTCATTGAGTAATCATGAGACCAGAACCACCATCTTGAGCTGGGCTCTGTCAGACCCACAATGTTATAAAGTCGAGCAGCTCCACAGTCATCCACAATGAGATGGACATGATCCTTCAGGATCAGGGTCAAAGGAGATGTGGGAGCAGTGGGCCTAAAACCCTACCTCACCCACCAGTATTGCCCCAGGCCCTCTCCTTCAGCCAACATCTATGGCCAAACTGGCGGGGGCAGGGAGGGTCTCTTATGAAGAGGTGACAATGGAAGAAAAGAGCTGAATAAAGTCACAAAGGATCAGGTCAGTGCATGGGTGCAAGCCAAAGATTGACACCAATTATCCTGCTGGACAGCAGTGACCCAATTATCCTACTGAGCAGCAGTGAGGACAAAGCTGATCAAGGGGCAGAGTTTCAGGCGGTCCCTCCAGATAGAGAGAAAGGAAGCCCAGGGGAAGAATACAGACAGTGCTTGGCTAGTTAGGTGAAAGATTGGAAGATGGGTGTAGTGGCATGTCCTCAAAAAAGACCCCCAACAATCCCACGGTTCCTTATACATGTCTCTGTTCTCATAAACAACTGGAGTTTGGGGATCTAGGCACAGCCTACAACTCCTCTCATCAGTAAGATGCAGGGAAAGTGACTCATTGAGACTTCCATGCTCATCAAGCAACAAGAAAGCCTAGCATCTTTCACTCTCTCCCTTTTGGAGCCCTGGACTGCCATTTAAAGAAAACCATGCTGGGGAATTCCTTGATTGTCCAGTAGCCTCTGAGCTTTCACTGCCAAGGGCCTGGTTTCATTCCCTGGTCTGGGAACTAAGACTTCTGCAAGCTGTGAGGCGCAGCCAAAAAAAAAAAAAAGAAGAAGAAAACTAGGCTGCCCTGATGGAGAGAGGCCCAGAGAAGCCCTGAAGGGTAAGATGTCTTTTGGAGAGAGAGGCCAGGTGAAGAAGCCAAGCGCCAGGCATCTGGTCCCAGGCCCAATCTGAGTACAACCCCATGAGACCTGACGTCAATCAAGGCATTGCTCAGCTAAGTCCATGAAGTCAAGAGAGATAATAAAAGGGCTGTTTTAAACCACTGAGTTTTATAGTGGTTTATTACACAACAACAGATAACTAAAACAGGACTTGGTACCTGAAAACGGTGTCTGCCTTGACAAAAATCTAAAACATGTGGCATTTGTCTTGGGACCAGGATGGAGTTCCTTCAAGAGATCAAAGTAAAGACTTGAAAGACAGCAATGAAATTGCTCTTGGAGACTGAAGGAAAGGTGACCTGAGTATTATGATGTCATAACAGCACGTTGTGCAAACACACGTATGACACACCCAGTGGTGAAACTCTCACCTGCACTTTGGGAAAGAGAAAAGGGACCTAAGGAACACATGAGTCTGGCTGAGGATATTTACAGGCAGACTGTTGAAAGACCATTTTTGCTTTATTTTGTTTTTGCTTTTAGCTGCCTATGAAGAGTAAAGTAAAAAAGAAAAAAAAAATTTTTTTAAGGAAGTATACAGTTTTTGAGCAGCCTTAAAGGAAATATAAAGCAACCAAGATTACTGGATTTGAAAGCAATTCACAAGGTAAGAAATGGACTCAGAGGGAAAGGGAAAAAAAATAAAATCAGGACACACAAAGAAAAACATACCTCAGTGTCAAGTTCAGATTAAGGGTGGGACCGTGAGACACTTTGTTGAAACCTCAGGAAGATTTTAAGTGATGTGTCATAAAGTCCTTTCAGCCGAACAAAGAGCCTTCTAAGAATCCTCTGGGTGTGCCTCATATGGCCTCTCTCCCAGACAACAGGGCTTCTAAGAATCCCAAGGACGTAGTCCCAGAGGAACTTCACAGGCCCGTTTCAGAAAAATACGTAGCTGTGGCTTTCCTCCAGTGGAGTTGTCCGTGATCTGATATAAACAAAGTGCATGATGTTTTAAATGAACTGTATCCACTTGGACTGAAAGGAATAGTCATTTTATGATGAAAAGAGGTCTCAAGACCCTCAAACTTCTGCAGGCAGTAAGCAGGCTAAGAAAGCTGCTTACCTTCAGAGAGGGGCTATTTATTATGGGAAACGAAGGATGACTCAGGGCAGAGCCAAGACTCTTGGGAACTAATCCTAGAGATCAGGACTGGCCTACAGTGAAGGACCGGGAATGTGTGCCCTGCACGATTTCAGAAGCTCATAAATCATGACTATGGTGTGCCTACTGTTTCCCCATCCCACCCCCGTGGCTATTCCAGTTTTCCTATTCTTGTCTTATCATCTCTAAGCAAGTAACTTCTCTAATTTATAGATCTTTAGAGCAAGAAGAACCATACTAAGGAGCCACATCCAAAGAAACACAACTGAGAAGATCCATCAATGTCCATGCCTGATTTAGATGATAAAATCCTGGGTTCAAGTTGATACCATTATGGGATGAGACTGGTGGTCCTGGGAAAAGGGACGAGCTGTGTTTTGTGTAAGGGAGAAATGTGAATTGTGGGCAGAGGGTGGACTGTGGCAGCTATTCTCCAGGGACAACCCTGAATAATTCTGCCCCTGCCTGCATGCACCTACTGCTACTCCCACCTGAGACAAAGCTTATGTCCCATCGATCTAGGCTGGAGCCCATGACTGCATTGATTAACAGCATGCAAGGAGGTGATATTCTGGGACTTTGGAAGGCAGGCACCAAGGTCAAGCAGCTTCCAGTTCTTTGCAATTTGACACTGAAGACAACATGTAGGAAGTTCTGGCTATTTTGCTGAATGGAGTGGCCACATGGAGGAGCAATGAGGCACCTGGATATCCAGCCCAGCCTCATCTGACTGCAACTGAGTGAAAAATCCCACACAGCACAAGTAGAAGAGACCCCCCAAATGAGCCCAGCCAAACCACAAAGTCATGAGCTATAATTAAATTATAATAACTAAGTTTAGGGGTAGTTTGCTATGCAGCAACAGATAACAAAACAATTGGGGTTAGGAGGCCTGGGGAAGGGGCTTCCCTGGTGGTCCAGTGGTTAAGAATCCACCTTGCATTGTAGGGGACACCAGTGTGATCCCTGGTCTGGGAAGATCCCACAACTAAGCCCATGTGCCACAACTACTGAAGCCTGTACACCCAAGAACCTGTGCTACACAACGAGAAGTAAGTGCAATGAGAAGCACGCATAGTGAAACCAAAGAGGCCCCCACTCTCTGAAACTAGAGAAAGCCTATTAGAAAATAAAGCCATGTCACTGGCAATACAAATAGAAAATACAGTGTACTAGAAGGATTTTTTTTTAAAGGAGGCCTGGGGAAGAGGGATGTGGATGAGCCAATGGCATTGGACATAAAATGTAACGTTCTTTATATTGTGTGTTAATTCCCACAAGGAAGCCAGTTCCCATCAGCCAGCATCTGTGATCCACCGCCCCACAGTGAGTCAGTGAGCTCATGAATGGAACAGCCATGGTGCTAGGGATGAGCCCAACAGCATGGACTGCCATTCACCAAGTCTGAGCCAGTTGCTGCCACTGCTGAAAAGTTCATTCTGCCAATAACAGAGACTAACACCATGCAGTCCTCAACATGGTAACCAGTTAAGGACACCAACTGCTCATGTGATGGCAAATTGATTACACTGGAGCCCTTCCACCCTGACAGGGGCAGGCTTCTGACTGATACATGCTATAGGTACAGGCAGTTCTCTTTGACACCCACACAACCTAAGCTACACCACTATCTAAGAGGTGGTGCTCGATCAGTGATTGGGGCCCACACTGCATCACATCAAGCCACCTTTCTTCAGAGAAGGTGCAGCAATGGGCATATGACCATGAGATCAACTTTTCTTTACTTACATTATTCAGAAGCTGCTGGGCAGAGAGGGCAGTGGGATGGCCACTTGAAGACAACTGAACCAAAGCCAAAGCTGGCTTAGAGGTGATACCCTGGATAGCTGCTCCTTGGGACATGGTATACACCTGAAGTCAATCACCATTACATGATATTGTGTCATAAATAAAATATATGGGAACATAAAATATATGGGAACTAAGGTTTGGATGTAGGAGTAGAACATGTTACCATCACTTCCAATAACGTACTTAAGAAATGTGTGCTTCCTGTATCCACAATTCTTGCTTCCACCAAGAGACACAGCAAGACTGTTAACAAACTTAAAGCACAGCTCCCTCCAAATCACTTCAAGCTCTTTTTGCTGAGAGACCAGCAGGCAAGGAAAGTAATTACCATTCTGTAAAGAGTTCCTGATGAAGAAGGCATGGCGACCCACTCCAATATTCTTGCCTGGAGAATCCCATGGACAGAGGAGCCTGCTGAGTTTTAGTCCACAGAGTAGCACAGAATTGGACATGACTGAAACGACTGAGCACACACAGAGTACCTGACAGTGATCACTGGGGGAGAAAAAGGATTGCTCCTTCCCTGCTAGGAGTGAGAAGAATACAGTGACAGCCCGGTGACTCAGGGTGGCACCTCTTGGGACGCCTTTCTCCAACTCTGATGATAGTGTTGGCTGTTGACAACTCACAGCTTCATCACTCTTCAGGAATTGCCCTTGGCCAAAGAAAGATGTTTTGCCCAAGGCTCCGACCCCTCCCCAAGATTTGTATATATCTAATGACTGGAAAGCATCTGCTTACAATGTGGGAGACCCAGGTTCAATCCCTGGATTGGGAAGATCTCCTGGAGAAGGAAATGGCACCCCACTCCAGTACTCTTGCCTGGAAAATCCCATGGATGGAGGAGCCTGGTAGCCTATAGTCCATGGGGTCACAAAGAGTCGGACACAACTGAGCGATTTAACTTAACTAATGACTGTTTAGTATGGAGGTACAGAGGCTTAGCACCTTTGTCTTGATTTGGGATCTTTTTGAAAGGTCTTCTCAGCTCCAGAGTTTCCTATGGGATTGGTTAGGGTCTCTGTTGTAACTCTAACCCATTTCCACTCCTCCCTCTGTCCAATCTCATTTTTCCTTAGAGTACTTCACCTCTTGTACCCAAATCCCAGCATCTTAGTATGTTTCCCTGGGAACCTGATTTGTGAACCAACTGTCTCAATACCATATATTGAAAATGCAGTCCTCTCCCCACTGTTCTAGAGGGCTACCTTATTTTTTTTTAATAGGCTTTATTTTTTAGAACTTTGTATTTGTTTAAAAAAATTTAAGAGGATAATGCAGAGCACTCACACACCCCACACTCGGTTTCCTCTGTTATTAATCTTACATTAATATAGTACATTTGTTACAATTCTCAAATCTACACTGGCATATCATTATTACTGAAGTCCACAGGTTATTCCAATTTCCTTAGTTTTTGCCTAATGTCTTTATTCCATCCAGGACACCACATCACATTAACTTGTCTCCTTAGACTCCTCTTGGCTGTGACAATTTCTCAGACTTTTCTTGCTTTTGATGACCTTGATCGTTGCAAGGAGTACTAGTCAAACATTCTGTAGGATGACCTTGCACTGACGATGGCCTGATCTTTTTATCAGACTAGAGGTTTGCATCAGAACAGACTGGATTATGAGTTTGGGAGAGGAAGAACCACAGACGTGAAATGTCATCATACCAAGGGTTCAAACTATCAACGTGACTTATCACCCTTGAGGTCCTGATCCTCTGCCGGAGGCAGTGTTTGTCAGATTTCTCCACCGGAACACTACTCTTTCTTCACCCCCAACCTCCAGCCACTTTCCATACTGCTCTCTTTGGAAGAAAAATCACTCTACACAACACATACTTAAGGGGTGGGGAGTTCTGCTCCCCTCCTCCACCTCTCCTTGAGAGACTACCTTCTTCAAAAAATTAAATGTCCTTAAGGATGGTTCTTAAATAAGTAGACCACTAGAAACAACTTCATCAATAACCTATCTTCTTACATGCTTTATAGTAGGTCTTATGGAGAAGGCAATGGCACCCCACTCCAGTACTCTTGCCTGGAAAATCCCATGGATGGCAGAGCCTGATAGGCTGAAGTCCATGGGGCCGCGAAGAGTCGGACACGACTGAGCAACTTCACTTTCATGCATTGGAGAAGGAAATGGCAACCCACTCCAGTGTTCTTGCCTGGAGAATCCCAGGGATGGGGGAGCCTGGTGGACTGCCATCTATGGGGTCGCACAGAGTCAGACACGACTGAAGTGACTTAGCAGCAGCAGCAGTAGGTCTTATATAACAAGGGGAAACAAATCTCCTAAATATCATTTCTAAAACTGTGGCAAATATATAGATTAATTTTACCATCTTAATCCTTTTAAGTGCACAGTTCATAGTATAGGTACATTTAGAATGTTGTACAACCAATCTCCCTAACTCTTTTTATCTTACAAAATTGGAACTCTATACCCATTAAACCACAGGTCCACACTCCCCTGCTTCCCCTACCCTTTGGCAGCCACCATCCATCTTAAATACTTTATTTCTGAATTTGACTACTCTAGGTACCTCCTATGAGTGGCATATACAGTATTTGTATCTTTGTGACAAGCTTGTTTCACATAGTATAATGTCCTTGCACTTCAACCATGTTGTAGTGTGTGTCAGAATGGCTTTCCTTTTCAAGACAAAATAATATTCTACTGTATGCATGTATCACATTTTGCTTATCCATTCACCTGTTGACAATTTGGGCTGCTTCCACATTTTAGCTATTGTCAAATAATTCTACTATGAACATGGGTATACAAATATCTCTTCAACATCCTACTTTCAATCCTTTTGGGTATGTATGCACAAGTCAAATTGCTGGATTTTATAGTAATTCTATTTTTTATTTTTTTAAAAACTGCCATACTATTTTCCATAGTGGCTGCACCATCTTATGTTCCCACCAGCAATGCACCAGCCTTCCTATTTCTCTACATCCTCACCAACACTTGTTATTTTCTGCTTGTTGTTTTTGTCCTTCAGGATAGCCATCCTAATGCATACAAGGTAGTATTTATTGTAGTTTTGATTTGCATTTCCCTAATGGTTAGTGATGTTGAGCTTATTTGCACATAATGGCTATTTGTATACCTTTTTTAGAGAAATTTCTTCTCAAATACTTGTCCACTTTTAAATTGGACTTTTTCCCCATTGTTGAAGTATAGGAGTTCTGTATATATTCTGGACATTAAATCTTTAACAGATACATTATCTGCAAATATTTTGTTCCATTCTATGGGATGCCTTTTCACTCTACTGAGTGTCCTTTGTTTGTAAAGACAGTTTTAACTCCGATGTAGTTTATCAATTTATCTATTTTTGTTCTTGATGTCTGTCCTTTTGATCTCACATCCAATAAACAGAACCAAGTCTAATGTCATAAAGCATTCCCCCTATGTTTTCTTCTAAGAGTTGTATAATTTTAGACCTTGCAGTTAGGTATTTGATCCATTTCAGGTTGATTTTTGTACAGGGTATAAAGTAAGGGCCCAACTTCATTCTTTTGCATGTGGATATTCAGGTTTCCTCACACCGTTTGTTGAAAAGATTTATCTTTTCACATTAAGTGGTCTGGGCACTCTTGTTGAAAATTATTGATCATACACGCAAAGGTTTACATCTGAGCTCCTTATTCACCCTCAATGTTAATTTTAACAGAGAAAAAACAATTCAAAACTTTATATACAGTATGAGTTCAGGCATTATTTTTAAGTTATAAAGATGTTAGTTAACAAATAAAAATAATACATGCTTATTATAGATAATAAACTTACTTTTGGAAAGTAAAGTATAAAAAGAAAAACCACTGATAATCTTATTTTGGTGTATTCTTACTTCAGTGTAATCTTATTTTGGTATAAATCTATGCCAAAATACTGATAGTATTATACCATTAGAGAAAATAGATCAATTCAGTCTCATTACAAAAGTGGTACCATGCTCTTTGGATAGTTTTGAATCTAGCTTTGTATACCTAATGCAATATTTTAACATTGTCCAAAGGCATTTTTCCTGAAAATTTTGTAAATACTTATATAGTATTCCAATGTTTGATATACCATAATTTATTTCACTATTTCCATCAGTGTTGCATATTTCACCTTGCTTGTAATTTTTCACTATTATAAATAATGTTGCAGTAAACCTCACTGTACTTAAATTTATACATATATTTATTATTATAACCTTAGGTATATACTACTTTAATAAATAACAATGAAGAATTTTTCTAAAAGAGGTAAAACTTCTGTGGATTCTTGCATGCTGACTCTTTCTAGAATGGTTTTCCTCAGTCATATTAAAAACTAAACTTTCCACAACTTTAAGCATAGTTTTTGTACAACACAGATCAGATTTTCCTTTATAATTACATATAGTTTCGAAAAAACAGGACCACTATTTGTGTTCCTCCAACAGAGTACTCAAGATCAAAATTCTTAAGATTTTAGAATATATTATTTGGGAGACCAAGAGTCATCATCTCTTATTTCAACTTTTAATCTTAAATCTCATCTTGGTTTTAAAGTTTAAAATGTATTGTCAAAAAGTTAAAAAAAATATTAATTGAAATGCCCTCATGTCTAGAAGGTTGTTTTTGTTTCTTTCTTTCTTTTTTTAATGGGTGGGGTCAATAGAAGAGCACTTTATTTGCTTACAGACAAAATTCAACAGTTCAAATAAATAGTAAATTTTTCATACTTTCTTAATAACACAAATCTATTCTTAGCAAGTTTGTCATAGACGACTAAGTCAAAAGTGAATAAGCATGAAAACAGATTTCTAATTCCTATTGTTTTTCCTAACCTTTATGTGTAAATACTTACCTGATAGGGTTTGGTAGTAAATTTATTTTCGAGTCTGAACTATGACAATTTAAAATTCACACTTCAACTTAATAATCCATATATTTGCAGTTTAAAAGTTACATTTTGGCATCACTGACTCAATGGACACGAGTTTGAGTAAACTTCAGGAGTTGGTGATGGACAGAGAGGCCTGGCATGCTGCAGTCCATGTGGTCGCAAAGAATCGGACACGACTGATTGACTGAACTGAACTGAACTGAACTTTGGTGACTGAAAGAGGAGGTTTATGGGATATTAACATTGTTTCATGTATTGACCAAGATGATTACAAAAGTGTGTGTATTTTGTAAAAATTTCTTCAGTTGTACTCCTAAAGACTTGTGCAAAGTTCTTTATGTATTTAAGCTTAATAGAGTTCCTTTTAAAATTATATTTTAAGAGATTTCTTAAAGATATGAATCTCTACATTTTTTAATTTAAATACTGAACAATTAAAATTTGAATGGCTTTTCTTAAAAATTTAAGCTATGAAAACAATTTAAAACTGAGGTATGTAGTACAATTTTAGAGATACCCTTTATTCTCACATCTTTCTTGTAAGTTCAACAGATGTTTTGGAAAAAGTGGAGTATGATTCACTCTGCTGTTCAGCAGAAACTAACATAGCATTGTAAATCAACCATGATCCAATAAAAATTTTAAAAGACCAAATACATGTAAAACAACACAGACACCATTGTTCTCAATATGCAAAAGCACAAACCACGTAGACACCACCAAAGAGGCTCAACATGAAGCACTTTAAATGAAATGCTGCAGCTGATAAAATTAACATTCTTAATTATCTAAAAGGTTTCAACTTCTTAAACTATTTTCTAGTTGAATGCATTAAGGTTTCTTCTACCACCAATGTATCTCTGCTCTTCTGGGTTCTAACAATCAGTTGAACATTTCAGGCAACAAAGTCCACCAAACTTCAGAGAAACAAAGTTAAAATTAATGTGGGCATTACTCATTAGGATGTGCTATGAATGCAGAAATAAGGCAATTGTGTTTCTTTGGCAGGTTAAAGTTTTTTGCGCCCCCCCCCCAACCTTGTATCTTAGTTTTCTGAATGTTGAGCTTTAAGCCAACTTTTTCACTCTCCTCTTTCACTTTCATCAAGAGACTTTTTAGCTCTTCATTTTCTACCATAAGGGTGGTGTCATCTGCATATCTGAGGTTATTGATATTTCTCCCCGCAATCTTGATTCCAGCTTGTGCTTCTTCTAGCCCAGCGTTTCTCATGATGTACTCTGCATATAAGTTAAATAAGCAGGGTGACAATATACAGCCTTGATGTACTCCTTTTCCTATTTGGAACCAGTCTGTTGTTCCATGTCCAGTTCTAACTGTTGCTTCCTGACTTGCAAACAGGTTTCTCAAGAGGCAGGTCAGGTGGTCTGGTATTCCCATCTCTTTCAGAATTTTCCACAGTTTATTGTGATCCACACAGTCAAAGGCTTTGGCATAGTCAATAAAGCAGAAATAGATATTTTTCTGGAACTCTCTTGCTTTTTTGATGATCCATCAGATGTTGGCAATTTGACCTCTGTTTCCTCTGCCTTTTCTAAATCCAGCCTGAATATCTGGAAGTTCATGGTTTACGTATTGCTGAAGCCTGGCTTGGAGAATTTTAAGCATTACTTTACTAGCATGTGAGATGAGTGCAATTGTGCAGCATATAGATGGGGAAACCGTGGCAGACTTTATTTTTCTGGGCTCCAAAATCACTGCAGATGGTGATTGCAGCCATGAAATTAAAAGACACTTACTCCTTGGAAGGAAAGTTATGACCAACCTAGCTAGCATATTAAAAAGCAGAGACATTACTTTGCCAACAAAGGTCCATCTAGTCAAGGCTATGGTTTTTCCAGTGGTCATGTATGGATGTTGGAGAGGGCAATGGCACTCCACTCCAGTACTCTTGCCTGGAAAATCCCATGGGCGGGGGAACCTGGAAGGCTGCAGGCCATGGGGTCGCTGAGGGTCGGACACGACTGAGCGACTTCACTTTCACTTTTCACTTTCATGCATCGGAGAAGGAAATGACAACCCACTCCAGTGTTCTTGCTTGGAGAATCCCAGGGATGGGGGAGCCTGGTGGGCTGCTGTCTATGGGGTCACACAGAGTTGGACACGACTGAAGTGACTTAGCAGTAGCATGTATGGATGTGAGAGTTGGACTATAAAGAAAGCTGAGTGCCGAAGAATTGATGCTTTTGAACTGTGGTGTTGGAGAAGACTCTTGAGAGTCCCCTGGACTGCAAGAAGATCCAACCAGTCCATCCTAAAGGAGATCAGTCCTGGGTGTTCATTGGAAGGACTGATGTTGAAACTGAAACTCCAATACTTTGGCCACCTGATGCAAAGAGCTGACTCATTTGAAAAGACCCTGATGCTGGGAAAGATTGAGGGCAGGAGGGATGACAGAGGATGAGATGGTTGGATGGCATCATCGACTCGATGGACATGGGTTTGGGTAGACTCCAGGAGTTGGTGATGGATAGGGAGGCCTGGTGTGCTGTGGTTCATGGGGTCACAAAGAGTCACACACGACTGAGAGACTGAACTGAACTGAACTGAAACCTTGTATCACATGGTATCAGATACAGGTGTTACAAATGAAGACAGAAACATATACACAATGGAGTATTACTCAGCCATTAAAAAGAATACATTTGAATCAGTTCTAATGAGGTGGATGAAACTGGAGCCTATTATACAGAGTGAAGTAAGCCAGAAGGAAAAACACCAATACAGTATACTAACGCATATATATGGAATTTAGAAAGATGGTAACGATAACCCTGTATACGAGACAGCAAAAGAGACACTGACGTATAGAACAGTCTTATGGACTCTGTGGGAGAGGGAGAAGATGGGAAGATTTGGGAGAATGGCATTGAAACATGTAAAATGTCATGTATGAAACGAGATGCCAGTCCAGGTTCAATGCACGATACTGGATGCTTGGGGCTGGTGCACTGGGACGACCCAGAGGGATGGTGTGGGGACAGAGGAGGGAGGGGGGTTCAGGATGGGAAAAAAAGAAAAAAAAAAAAAAAAGAAACATATTAGCCATGTGGGACATGCCCAACTTCCATTATGTAAAGAAATGCTACAATACAAAAAAACTCTTTAAATTGTTAATTATTTTAAATCACACAACTATGACTTTCTCTAATAAGTGTGTATAAACCATAGTATTTGATTAACCTTTTATTGCATTATGTCAATGAGTTTACCTCTGATTTGACATACTAAGTTTATCACTGTTCATCAGGAACATACTTACATGCTTAGATGCTCAACAAAGCCTTATAAATCCTTTTCAAACTTTATCTAATGCTCTAAATGATCTTGGCATAACCTGGACTTAGCAGTAGCAGTAGCAGGGCTTTGTTGATATTACAGACCCATGAAACTAGGAATAAAATAACACTCCCCAGAAACACGGAGCAGGCAATGGCAACTCACTCCAGTACTCTTGCCTGGAAAATCCCATGGATGGAGGAGCCTGGTAGGCTACAGTCCATGGGGTCGCTAAGAGTCAGGCACAACTGAGCGACTTCACTTTCACTTTTCACTTTCATGCATTGGAGAACGAAATGGCAACCCACTCCAGTGTTCTTGCCTGGAGAATCCCAGGGATGGGGGAGCCTGATGGGCTGCCGTCTATGGGGTTTGCAGTGTTGGACATGACTGAAGTGACTTAGCAGCAATGAGTTTCCCTCTGATTTGACATAGTAAGTTTAAGTATATCACTGTTCATCAGGAACATACTTACATGCTTAGATGCTCAACAAAGCCTTTCAAATGCTTTTCAAACTTTAACTAATGCTCTAAATGATCTTGGCATAGCCTGGGCTTCGTTGATATTACAGACCCATGAAACTAGGAATAAAATAACACTCCCCAGAAACACAGAGAAGGCAACCCACTCCAGTACTCTTGCCTGGAAAATCCCATGGGTGGAGGAGCCTGGAAGGCTGCAGTCCATGGGGTCGCACAGAGTCGGACACAACTGAAGCGACTTAGCAGCAGCAGCAGCAGCTGCCCCAGAAACATAATTTATACTGTTACTAATATACACGGTACAAAGCCAACATATCCATAAATATTTAAGCAAGTTTTCTAAAATGTTTCTCATCTATCCTATCTGTATGCAACAGCCCAGCACAAAGAAAATCACTAAGCACTTGCCCACATAATAAAATCAACTACTTACATTAGAGAGCAGTTTTGCACTCCTCAGCCCACCTCCCTTCTCATGTAATCCTCTCTCTTTATTTTCTGGCCTCTAAATCCCATTAGCTGCCTGAATAGGGTGAAGTAGAATATACTTAGAAATTTAGGATCAAATTTAAAACCGCCACCTAGGCCCCAGTCAAGTGAAAATCCTGGTAACTCTCTCACAAAAGTGTCCTGAAATAGGGGTCTGACTGGGCACCCCAATGGCCCAACACCAGCCAGGGGTCTGAGAATTCCTAGACACCATGTTAACCCCCTCAGCTTGGCTTGAACCTATTCTTTTTCTTCTTCCATATTTTCTCTGGGTTATTCCAACCCACCTCTATTTCTAACCTTGTCTTCTGGACACAAATGCTATAAAATTGTTTTCTAAAGACACATTTCACAGGATGATTTCATTCCACACAGTTTTCATTTCAGTACAATGAAGCAGCACAATGAATACAAGATTTAACAATGCCCTTTAGTATTTCATGAATGTTCAGTGGGTTGTTTTTTTTTTTCTTTCCTTTGTGAAACTTGGAACAAAATATTAATGAAACTTCAGAAAAACCAATTAAAGTATTACCTTTGGTTTTAAATTAACTAATCAATTAAGTAGTTCTATTTTAGAGGAGAAAACTTCTGAGTAGGTAGTACAGGGTTGAGGAGTGTGGGCTCTGAAGCCTGATAACTGGGGTTTTAATCCGCACTGTGCTAGGAACCAAATGTGACTTTAGGCAAATCACTCAGCACCACATGGAGACTTAGTTGGCTCATCTGTACAATGGGAACCACGGGACATACCTGCGAGCGTTGTTGCAAAGGTCTCACACTTTCACCCAGGAAAGCACTTGGAACAGTGCCTGGCAAGGAGTAACCATGCAGAAAACATTAGCCTTTATTAATATGTTAACCTGGAGGAAATATGAAGAAGAGCATAACTGTATATTCTCAGGGATAAGACATACCACTTTTCTCCAGAATCATCTTTCAAATTAATCTACACCCAAGACAATAATTATCATGATGAACCTGTGATTAAGTCTCAAGGCAGCATATATTTAGAGAACAAAGTACAAGGTAACTATCTTGCGAGAGCTTTGTGAAACGGTAATATGCATATAGAATGTCGAAGTAAAATATAGTAGCAGTTTCATTTTTAATCTTTCTCATTTTTTTTTAATGTGTAACAACAACACAGTTGTAAAATAAAGCTTTCTCCCTTTCCGAATATATGGGACATTTTGCAGGTATATTCTATTGTTTATTAAATTCTAAAACTTTAGTAGAAAAAGTAAAATATACACATACTCTTACAATAGTGTCACAAAGAGTCTTTATTTATGACACATTTCTGAGTTTACCAACGCCAGGCTAAGTTAAATTCTGGGATTATTTGGTGACAGGGAGCAAACAAAATGCTGCACAATTCAACACTGCGGGGGGCGGGGGCGGGGGCGGGGGGACAAACACCTGGAGTGTCTTAAGTCGATGTACAGCTTGAACCTGACATTAAATACGTACGTTCAGTCAACCTCCGACACGGTAAGGGTCCTGAAGGGGAACGCCGGCCCCTCGGCCGCGCGGGAGCCGGGGCGGCGGGTTCGAGGCCGGGACGCGGCTGCCGCCCCGCCTCAGCGCGCGCTCGCGGCGCCGGAGCCCAGCGGGCGGGGCACGAGCCGAGCTGCCCGGGCGACCGGGTGAGGGCCGGAGTCTAGGAACTGAGGGCGTGTAAGTGAAAGGACGCGGGGGCTTTAAGGCGCTGGACGCACACGCCCTGCCCGGGGCTGGCAGGAAGCGCCCACCTGGCCGCACGGGCAGCGAGGCGGCTGGAGGAGGGGCCCCTGCGCGCCCGGAAGCTGAAGAATTCCCCCCTCCGCCTGCCCGCGGACCGCGAAGTGAGACCCGCGGTTGTTCTTCACCGGCTCCGAAAATCCAGCTCAGGGTAGCCCAGAGGCCTCAACCCCATGATTTGTGCAAAACTGCCGGCGACAATCTTGTAAAATAGAAGAGCGTCCCTGGGTGGGCTCGAACCACCAACCTTTCGGTTAACAGCCGAACGCGCTAACCGATTGCGCCACAGAGACTCCGATGTGGTTACCACCTCCAGCCATAACCTTTATGAAGAATAATAAAGGCAGTGCATGAATGTTTCTTTCTTTTCTGCTTACTGATTCCTCTCATTAAAATCCAATTTTTCCAGTTAGCATTTCTAACCCTTTAATTCTATTTTCTACCTTTAAGCATACTGTAAAATTATAAAATACAGCAAGATCGAGCCGAATTTCATATTGCAAGAGAGTTAAAATACTGCTGTTACTCCCCACCCCCCTCCCGTTTGGAACGTTTTGTTTCAGGGAGTTAACTATTTATTATGTTCGTTTTATAGGGAAATAAAAATTTTAATCTTATGAGCTGAGAAACTTTCCTTTTGTTTCAAACTCTATCCGGTGCTTTGTTCACTAATCTTCATAATTTTCTTGTGTAGCATTCCCAAGGTCATCTGAATTGTATCTGCCTTCTTCATTTTTATATTCAGGTATTATTAAAATAATCCGTATATACAATTCCCATTTGTTGTGTACTAATCTCTAAGTGCAATTACTCATCACTTACATTTTGTTATTGGGGAAAAGCTACAGCATTATTCTTTAATCTCTGTACACTGTAGTTAATTGCTAAATTCGCTCCCAAGTCTCCCTGAAATTAGCCTGTACACCTACATTTGAACTATGCCACTGAAAACATACATTTCACAGGATATTTACAACCCAATTTGAGGAAAGAGAAGTTAAAGAAGAAAAAAAAGTATGATTTATGATTAATGCCTGAAAATCCCTAACACAGAAACACCTGTGGCAAACACTACATCCCTGTAAATACACTATATGAAAATCTTACCCTTTGTGTGACTATATCCTGATGCCTTTTGAGATAATCTTCAAAACCCTAGACACTTCCCCCTCTTTCCGCCTCAGAGAATTGCTACTTTCCACTTGACAAATCTATATTTAAATTTTTAACAGTCACTAAATTGCTGTCTAGAATCCCTTGAGGAAGAATTCATATCTTGATTTATAGAAGTTGTATGTGGTGTGCCTTAGTCCAGTCAACATTTTGAGTTCCTGTGGCTTGATAAGACAACTTAAATTGGGTTTGGAACCTATTAGTGAAGTTCCTTGAAAGCACTGAGATATCAAACAGCTGTGGATTCATACCAAGCTGTACCACGCTGCCCTAAAAAAAAAAAAAAAAGATCTTTAAGAAATGCATTTGAAAATTTTGAATTAAAGAAAAATCCAGGAAGTACTTATAAAGAACATATAATGAATCTGCTTTCATTATATGATGCTACATCCATACTTAAACGTTTTATGTACCTGTTAATGTGAGCAAAAACTATGAGACACTGGTTTTTCTTCTCTGAATACCAAAATGAGTATTCTCTCCTTTGCTGTTGTGCTTGTTACTGTTCAGTTAGAACAGACTGCGACTAGTACCTCACCACCCTTTCATTCAATATTTACTCTGCTGCTTGAAATATTAGGGACAGTTCTATTCATGAGATTACCTAAAGCTCCAATCTCTTTTCCTCAGTTCAGTCATCATGCTAACATTCTAACTTTGAAAAAGAGAGATGCTGAAAAGGTTGATGAGAAAAAGAAATAATTGGCTCATCATACACTAATTAATTAGCTCACTGTATCCTAAAATTTTTTTTCTATGTGAAGACAGTTCTTTAAAATTTAGTCTTCAAGCCTAGTTCTGTGGTTGTTAATATTTTTAAGAAAATAAATTGCTATATCCACAGTTCATTAGCTTTGCCATTTTGTCTATTTGTAAATTCTTCAAAAGAACATATATTAAATGGAATATGAACATTTCACTCCCATGATGCATATCAAATGTAACTTCTATGCAAAATGCCCATTTACAAAAATAAGTGCATGTGTTGTCATCTAAATCTTTGTGATTATCTCATTTTAGGCCTTAATATCTATGCCCAGTTTTTAAAGCCAAATTAAGTCCACTGGATTAACTTCAGAAACACACATCATTTTTCCTTAAATTTCAGGATAACCCACAACAAATGATTCTTACAGCTTCATTAATACTTAGGGTCTTTATAATTGCTAAAAGTACAAAGGACTGGGCATTTTGCCCCCTTTTTGTATATTATATACAATGAACTGCAACTTTAACTCTTCCAAGAATGTGCCCTATCAAAGAAGCTGACCTCTGCAGATTAATGGGCCTCTATATTTTATTTCCATCTCAGAGAGGAAAAAAGAGAGAAAAAGAACATCTTGCAAATGGAATCCACCTATCTTGACATACAAGGCAAGATGGCTCACACTGATTTATAGACCTTCCTGGTATCATGATTTCAGTGCTCTCAGAAGCCATGCTTCCAATTTCAAACCAATAGAAGACGCAACCCACAGGATTTTCATGAACACAATTGTGCATGACCTTAATTCTTTTCAATTCCTGTATTTCAAAAGGACAGTGACTGAGTTGTTAAAAATGAAAAATCTTACGGCAAAAACCACCACAATATTGTAGAGCAATTAGCCCCCAATTAAAATAAATAAATTTTAAAAAATTAGAAAAAAGAAAAATCCAGTTAGTTAAAATTTAAAAAGAAATCCAGGGAGTTAGAGAAATCACCTCAATAGGGAGAGGATTGGGACACAAGGAAATCAGTTAAAAGAGAATGTTGAACCAGCAGTCTCTAAAAGCAAGTAAAGAACTATGAGACCCACTTTCAAAACTAACTGAAGTCACATTTTAAAACTGCTATGCAGTAAAAGGGAGTCAGACCAAAGCCCTGGGAATAGCCTCCTCCTTGTGGCTACTATCCTGTAAATGGATTTTTAAACCTTGAATTAAAGTCAACTGAATCACTGTGAAGATTGTAGCTGTTAAAGAGCTGGTATGTAATGAACTGTTCACTCAATGAAACATTGACCATAACATCATTAGAGTTTTCAAAGGCATATAAACATTATACAGGTCATTTTTATTAAAAAAAAAAAAAAAAAAAAAAAAGCACAAGCAAGCTCAAATAAATCCATATTTGAAAGATTTGACAATATTTACAAAATGATTCATCCTAGAATATTGTAAATAACAAGTGCTCTTATATATTTAAAGTATGATCCCACCAAAAGGATGTTTTTCAAATATGAGATATCACAAACAAAGCGCAAGCTCAATGTTTATGAGATATGGTAAAGGTAGTTTTCCCCCCCTGTGGCCCTTAAAGGACACTACCACTCTTCTAGAAGCTCAGTTGAAATCCTAGTATCATCCAAGTTCCTTATCTTTTATTTACCTTGGATCATTCAGAAAGTCATAGATTCTACCTTTGCAACAGCTCTAAACTTTGACTTTGTCTCCACTTTTCCACCCCCATTTTCACTGCTTAATATTCACAAGGTATACTCCATGTTCCTATTTCCCTACATAGAACTTAAGCTCCAATAAATGGATACTACTGTTATACCCATTTTATGGATGAAGAAACTAAGGCTTATAATGGTTTTAAATTTAAGTCCTAAATCTATTTAAACTTTAAATAACTTGCCCAAGGTACCACCTGTTGTTCCTTGTTGTTGTACCTTTTTTTTTCTTCTCATGCCTGTTTTTAGAATACCCTTCCCTTGTCATCTTGCCTTTTAAAGCCTATTTCTCCTTCAAGCTCATACAGTGGTCTCATCCTATGAAACCTTTCTTGATCCCTCCAACTAGATCTAATCTTTCCTTCTTGTAACCATCTAGCACTTTTTCCTTGGCCAAACCTCATATTATATTGGCAGCCATCTCTGTACCTATTTAAACCCCTTCTAACTTGTGTACATGCCTAGAGCTCAGAAATGTTATGTCTTTATACCTCCTATAGGACTTGACTTAGTTATGTTAAATGTATTGAACAACTGAAAATGAAAATGAAAGTTATAGTCATATTGTTGTAAAATATTAGTAGAGTTCACAGATTCCTACTATGAAGCTGACTAAAAGACTTAGTACCAGAATTATCAAGGGAAACAACAGTAATCCCAAGTTGACCAAAGATGAGACTAATAAAAGGTCAAATCGACTGTTTCTAAAAAAACTTTAAAATTTTTTAAAAGTTTAAAACACTGCTATTCCTAAAGGTGATTTTGGTACTGCTAAGGCTGAAGTGCTTTTCTAAATTTATTTATTTAACATATAAGACTTTGTTTCAGGCACTGTTCCAAGTCCTTTACCAATGTTTCCCTGTTTAAATTTTACAGTGACCTAGTTAAGTAACTTCCACTATTACCATCCCTGTTTTACAGGTAGAGAAACTAGAGTTAAGAAACTAACCCAAAATCACAGTCAGTGACAGAGCCAGTGTTCAAATCCAGGCATGTTACTCCAGACACTTAAAAAAAAAAATTATGCTTATTTATTTCAGTATTTATGTATTTTTGGCTGCCAAGTGTGGATTTAGTTGCCCTCAGGGCATGAGGGGTCTTAGTTCCTCAGTCAAGGACTGAACCATTGGTTCCCTGCATTGGAAGGCAGATTCTTAACCACTGGGCCACCAGGGAAGTCTCCAGACTACTTTCTTAACCGCTAGGCTATCCTGCCTCTTTTTTTGTTTTGTTTTTGAGAACTGTACATTAGACATGTTTTTAAACAATTTGGAGACTTTAAAAATCTCCCACTAGTTTAAAGTTGTTGTTTTTTTTAACATGATTTCAGACACAAAAGTTGCAAGAATAGTACAAAGAATTTAACCAAATGTCACAAATGTTGTTATCTTACTACACTGTAACTTTTTCTCTTTCTCTCAATATTTAACTTTTTCTGATTTAACAGTAAATTGCAGATGTGATAGCCATTAAATACTTTGGGGTATTTCCTAAAGTGAAGGAATTTCATTACATAACCACAGAATCATGATCAAAATTAGAATCTTAACATTGATACGGCATTATGAGGATTAGGACTTAATCTGTAGATCTTATTCCGATTTCACCAGTTGTTTCACTAAGGTCCCTTATTGCAAAACATAATCCAAGGTCATGATTTGCATGTCATTGAACTGTCTTTCAGTCTTTTAAAATCTGTAACAGTTCCTGAATCTATTTGTTTGTCTCTTACACACCATGACTTGGACATTTCAGCAGCATACAGGCCAGTTACGTTGTAAAATGTCCTTAAATGTCAGGTTGTCTGGTGTTTTCCTCATAAACAGATTCAGGTTGGGTGCTTTTGCTCCCTCTAACACATTTAATAAACTGGATGCTATAACATCCATCTGAAACAATGGTAAAATGGAAAAAAAAAAATGAGGCTAGAACAAGCCCAGGGAGATAGGTGACAATGACCTTGAGTTTGGCAGAACAGACTTCAGTATTCCTCAACATCATACAATGTGAATAATCTCATTTATTTAAACAAATATTCTTGAAATAATAATTAAAATTTTTATTTTAAAATCCCCTAATTACCCCTTCTTTGTTTCAATTTTATATTCACTAAATCACTCTGACCGGACACTTCATCTCCTGAGACATAGCCACCTGAAAGGGGAATAACCATTGCCTACGGTTTTGGGGGTGGGATGGATCATTCACATGATCTGTTGTGATCAGTGAATCATCATTGAGTTTTGTGGTTCAAAAATAAAATCCTTTATCACTTGGTTATGATAACAGTCTTCCTCACCTGTTAACCTCTTGGTGAACAGATGCATATTAATTTCTGAAACTGTGAAGTAAGACTCACATGGAGCTGCTGGGGTTTATCAGGGTTTGGACAAGGGTACCTCTTGTCCTCGATTGGCTGCCACAGAAGTTTGTACTAGTCTTCAGAGAAACAGAAGCAATAGGAGATACATACAAATAGAAAAAGAGATTTTTTCTGAAATGTTTTCTCCTGAGGTTATGAAAGCTAAGAACTACGACCTGCCATCCAGAAGCAGGAGGTCCAACCCAAGCCCAAAGACCTGGGCACCAGAGGAACCAGTGGCATAAGCCCCATCCTGCCCAAGAAAAGGAGCACCAGAGTCTGAGGGCAGAATAAGATGGACGTCCCAGCTCAAACAGAAAGGTCCTTTCTCTGCCTTTTGTTTTACTCAGGCCCCCAGTGGATTGGATGATACCCACCCACTCTGGCCAGGGGGATCTTCTTTGCTCAGTCTATTGATTTAAATGCTAAACTCTTCTAGAAACACTCTCACAGACACTCCCCAAAATAACATTTGACCAGCAATTTGGGCATCCTTTGGCCAAGGCAAGTTGACACATAAAATTAACCATCACAAAATTCTTAAGCATAATCAATAAAATATAGGGAGCAGAGATTTTTCAAGGATTTAGCACTGTCTAAAAAAAAAAAAAAAAAATCTCTCAGAGATAATAGGGGATCCACGAACAATTCAACAAGGGATCTCTACAGAAAACTTGTGCCATGGCCCTCCTTTGTCAAGACCAGGAAACAGGTTGTGATCTATTTTACTCAGGGGGACAAAATCCAAATTTTTTTATGAGCTACAGAACCAAATACAACTGTCTATGTCAATCCAAGAGGATTATTTCTTTCCTCAGCATGAAAGTTTCACCTTGCTACCACAGAACTTTTTCCTTGGAAATATTTTTAAACTTTTTTTTCCCCTTTAAGATTTTCAATAACAGAAATACAAAACCAAGAGGTTCTATTGCCTAAAGAAGAGATTTTTCATTTCTAAGAATTCTTACATTTAAAGACCTTTTAATCTGTTTGTCTAATTTTACAAGGTATAACCAAAAAAAATACTTTTTAAACTTAATAACTTGAAGGCTTTTACTGGAAGTTGAACACTAGGTTCTCAATTAATATTCAGCATTCTAACAATAAGAAATTGAATGCCTCAATTCATAATTGACTTTTTAACTGCTTCATAGAATACAGGAGAGATTGCCAAAGCCCATTATCATCAACATAAAAGTAGAATTATATAAAAGGCTCATGTAGGTGAGCATTTAAATTTAGATTTATGCATATATAGTACTTCCCAAGTGGCTCAGGGCTTCCCTGCTGGCTCAGCAGTAAAAGAATCTGCCTGTCATGCAGCAGACACAGGTTCCATCCCTGGGTTGGGAAGATCCTCTGGAGAAGGAAATAACAACCCACTCCAGTATTCTTGCCTGGAGAATCCCATGGACAGAGAAGCCTGGAGGGTTCCAGTCCCTGGGGTTGCAAAGAGTCGGACACGACTGAGCGACTAACACAACACAACAACAACCAGTATTCTTGCCTGGAGAATCCCATGGACAGAGGAGCCTGGTGGGTTATAGTCCATGGACTCGCAAAAGAGCCGGACGTGACTCAGCATCTAAACAACATACACACTACTATGTATAAAATGGATAACTGATGAGAACCTACCATGTAGCACAGGAAACTCTACACAATGCTCTGTGGTGAACTAAATGGGAGGGAAATCTAGAAAAGAAGGGATATATGTATACGTATAGCTGATTCGCTTTACTGTATGGCAGAAATGAATACAACATTGTAAAGCAACTATGTGCGTGCTCAGTCACCCAGTTGTGTCCAACTCTTTGCAACTCCATGGACTGTAGCCTTCCATGTTCCTCTGTCCATGAGATTTCCCAGAAAAGAAATTCCTCCTCCAGGGAGTCTTTCCATCCCAGGGACTGAAAGATCCTGCATTGGCAGGTGGATTCTTTAGCACTGAGCCACCTGGGCAGCCAGCAGCTATACACCAGTAAATATTTGAATAAGTAAATAAATTTAGATTTATGCATGTAATTTAGTTATTTTTAGATGGAAGACTTTGATCCAAAGGCTTCTATTTCAAAAAGGTATGAAAGAAAATTCAGACTGATGTCTCTTGAATTATCAAGTAATTTGGGAAAAAGAATGTCTTCAATACAGTTCACTTTATGGTTTTGGAATTGCAATTATGATACTAGTATAAGGACAGACATAGAGATCAATGGAATAAAATTGAAAGCCCAGATATCTATAACTAACTGAGTCTCAACAGGTAGGCCAAGACAATTTAGTAGGGAAAGAATAGTCTTCAACAAATTGTTCTGGGACAACTATACATCCACATACAAAAGAATGAAGTTGAATCCCTAACAAACATCACATACAAAAATGAACTCAAAATGAATCAAAGACCTAAATGTAAGAACTAAAATCATAAAATTACTAGAAAAGATCATAGGCCTTAAATTCCATGCTTTGAATTAGGCAACAATTAAAAAAAAATACAAGCACAAGAAAGAAAAGAAAAAATAGATAAATTGTATGTCATCAAGATTAAAAACTTTTTGTGCTTTCAAGTTCCCTATCAAGAAAGTGAGGGGGGAAAAAAACACCATAGAAAAAGAGAAAATATTTGCAAATCATATCTCAGATAAGGATCTAATACATAGAATATATATATTAAAAAAAATCTTACACTGCAATAAACTAACCCAATTTAAAAATCGGCAAAGGATCTGCAGACATATTTCAGAAGAAGTCATACAAATGGGTGTCAGACACAGGAAAAACGGCCCAATATCATTAGTTGTTAGGGAAAAGCAACTCAAACCACAATGAGATATCACTTCACATCTGCTGGCATGCAAAAATAAAAAAGATGGACAATAACAAGTGGTGACCAGGATGTGAAGAAATTGGAACCCTTTGACATTGCTGGTGAGAATGCAGAGCATCACAGCTACTTTGGAAAACAGTTACACAGGTCCTCAAAATGTTAAACATAGAGTCATATGACCCAACAATTTCACTCCTAGGCAGTTAAAATTGTAAGGTAAGTCACTTCAGTCGTGTCTGACTCTGTGCGACCCCACAGACAGCAGCCCACCAGGCTCCCTGTCCCTGGGATTCTCCAGGCAAGAACACTGGAGTGGGTTGCCGTTTCCTTCTCCAATGCATGAAAGTGAAAAGTGAAAGTGAAGTCGCTCAGCGACCGACTCTTAGCGACCCCATGGACTGCAGCCTACCAGGCTCCTCTGTCCATGGGATGTTCCAGGCAAGAGTACTGGAGTGGGGTTCCATTGCCTTCTCCGAGTTAAAATCGTAGGGCCACACAAAAACTCAATCATGTTCACAGCAGCATTATTCATAATATCTCAAGATGGAACCAAGTTCATCAGTTGATGATTGGACAAACAAAATGTGCTATGTCCAATTAATGGAATATGATTTAAGGGATCAAATATTTATTTAAGGAATAAAGTATTGACATAAGCTGTGAGATGAATGAACTTTGAAAACTTCATGGTAGGTTGGACCTCTTTTTTTATGCAAAGGCAAAAAAATCAGACTCAAAGACCACATATTGTGGTGGTGTTGTTCAACCACTAAGTCCTGTCTGACTCTTTGTGACCCCATGGACTATATATAGCACACCAGGTTCCTCTGACCTCCACTATCTCCAGGAGTTTGCTCAAATTCACATCCACTGAGTCGGTGATACTATCTAATAGCTCATCCTCTGCTGTCCCCCTTCTCCTGTCCTCAATCTTTTCCAGCATCAGGGTCTTTTCTAATGAGTTGGCTTTTCACATCAAATGGCCAAAGTACTGGAGCTTTAGCTTCAGCAACAGTCCTTCCAATGAATATTTAGGGTTGATTTCCTTTAGGATTGACTGGTTTGATTTCCTTGCTGTCCAAGGGACTCCCAGGCACCACAATTTGAAGGCATCAGTTCTTCAGTGCTCAGCCTACTTTATGGTCCAACTCTCACATTCCTACATGACTACTGGAAAAACCATAGTGTTGACTATACAGACCTTTGTTGGAAAAGTGATTATCTCTGCTTTTTAGTAAGCTGTCTGATTCCTAAGATGTCAACGTTCACTCTTGCAATCTCCTGCTTGACCACATACAATCTACCTTGATTCATGGACCAAACATTCCAGGTTCTTATTCAATATTGTTCTTTATAGCATCAGACTTTACTTTCAATACCAGACACATCCAGACATCCAGACGTCGTTTCAACTTTGGCCCAGTCGCTTCATTCTTGCTGGAGCTATTAGTAATTGCCCTCCACTCTTCCCCAGTAACATACTGGACACTGTCCAACCTGGGGGGGGTGGGGGTGGTGCGCTCATCTTACGGCATCATATCTTTTTCCATTTTCATTCTGTTCATGGAGTTCTCCAGGCAAGAATACTGGAGTGGATTCCATTTCCTTCTCCAGCAGACCACGTTTTATCAGAACTCTTCCCTATGATCCATCTGTCTTACGTGGCCCGGCACAGCATGGCTCATAGCTTCACTGAGTTACGCAGACACCTTCACCACAATAAGGAAGGCTGTGATCCATGAAGGGGCCACATATTGTATGATTCCATTTATATGAAATGTCCAGAATAAGCAAATCTACAGATACAGAGCAGAAGTCAGGGACTAGAGGGTGATTGTTAATGAGAATGGGGTTTCTTTGGGAAGTGATGAAAATGTTCTGGAATTAGACAGTGGTCATGGTTGCACACTCTGTAAATACCCTTAACTGTACACTTTAAAAGGATGAATTTTATGATGCATGAATTATATTTTAATTAAAATAAGAAGCATAATTGTGTCTTTGAATTCTTTTCTAACAGGGAAATAAAGGCAGAGAATTAGCTAAATTGCCCAAAGTTGGCAGTGGAACCTGCACTCTAATTTGCAAATCTGTGTATTCTAGTCCACTACTCACAGTGACTATCCGTATCTAACCCAACTCGCATGTTGAAACTGTCACCTGGTTTCTGGCTAATTATTGACATTTGGTGATAAATCTGGCAGGAAACATTTCCTTATCTACTTATTCTATAATATGTGATGGCTTGATATGTAAATCTATGTCTGTAGACCGTCCATTGATTTAGGATCAACTTTTAAAGCAGTTCACATTGACTGAAAACCTTGCATGTGCCCAGGCTCAGGCACACATTGTTTTGGAGATGCAGAACTCAAGATCAGAAACTCAGGGAATTAGAGATATAGATTGAGAAATCAAGAGTCTAGTGGTGCTGGTTAAAGTCCTAAGCTGGGATGAAACTGCTGGGGAAGAGCAGGTTCAGCGGGTAAAGAATCGGCTGCAATGCAGGAGACATGGGAGACATTGGTTCCATCCTTGGGTCGGGAAGATCCCCTGGAGGAGGAAATTTCAACCCACTCCAGTATTCTTGCTTGAAAAATCCCTTGAACAGAAGAGCCTGGCAGGCTACCATCCAAAGGACCAGCAACAGTGGAACACAACTGAGTGATTAAACACGCACACAGCAAGCAGAGAAGAGAGAAACTCAAATGGAACCCAGGAGCACAGATGTTTCAAAGCAGCAAGTGGTGAGTGAATGACAGAGGCAGGAGAAATCTACACCCTGGATAGGAAACCTTATATCTTATATTCAGTTCAGTTCAGTTCAGTTGCTCAGTTGTGTCCGACTCTTTGCGACCCCATGAATCGCAGCATGCCAGGCCTCCCTGTCCATCACCAACTCCCAGAGTTCACTCAGACTCACGTCCATTGAGTCAGTGATGCCATCCAGCCATCTCATCCTCTGACGTCCCCTTCTCCTCCTGCCCCCAATCCCTCCCAGCATCAGAGTCCTCTCCAATGTGTCAACTCTTCGAATGAGGTGGCCAAAGTACTGGAGCTTCAGCTTTAGCATCATTCCTTCCCAAGAAATCCCAGGGCCGATCTCCTTCAGAATGGACTGGTTGGATCTCCTTGCAGTCCAAGGGACTCTCAAGAGTCTTCTCCAACATCACAGTTCAAAAGCATCAATTCTTTGGCGCTCAGCCTTCTTCACAATCCAACTCTCACATCCATACATGACCACAGGAAAAACCATAGCCTTGACTAGACCGACCTTTGTTGGCAAAGTAATGTCTCTGCTTTTGAATATGCTATCTAGGTTGGTCATAACTTTCCTTCCAAGGAGTAAGCGTCTTTTAATTTTATGGCTGCAGTTACCATCTGCAGTGATTTTGGAACCCAGAAAAATAAAGTCTGACACTGTTTCCACTGTTTCCCCATCTATTTCCCATGAAGTGGTGGGACCGGATGCCATGATCTTTGTTTTCTGAATGTTGAGCTTTAAGTCAACTTTTTCACTCTCCATTTTCACTTTCATCAAGAGGCTTTTTAGTTCCTCTTCACTTTCTGCCATAGGGGTGGTGTCATCTGCATATCTGAGGTTATTGATATTTCTCCTGGCAATCTTGATTCCAGCTTGTGCTTCTTCCAGCCCCGCGTTTCTCATGATGTACTCTACATATAAGTTAAATTAGCAGGGTGACAATATACAGCCTTGATGTACTCCTTTTCCTATTTGGAACCAGTCTGTTGTTCCATGTCCAGTTCTAACTGTTGCTTCCTGACCTGCATACAAATTTCTCAAGAGGCAGATCAGGTGGTCTGGTATTCCCATCTCTTTCAGAATTTTCCACAGTTTATTGTGATCCACACAGTCAAAGGCTTTGGCATAGTCAATAAAGCAGAAGTAGATGTTTTTCTGGAACTCTCTTGCTTTTTCTATGATCCAGCGGATGTTGGCAATTTGATCTCTGGTTCCTCTGCCTTTTCTAAGACCAGCTTGAACATCAGAAGTTCACAGTTCATATATTGCTGAAGCCTGGCTTGGAGAATTTTGAGCATTACTTTACTAGCGTGTGAGATGACTGCAATATTGTTATTATTTGTTTACATGACTGTCTTCCTTGCTATTCTCTGAGCTCCTCGAGTTTGTGTCCCTCTACTGCAGGACACAACTTAGTGACTGGACACACACACACACTGCAGAGAAGTATTTAGATAAGTCACCAAGACCCCTCAAATGGTCAGATTTCATGGACTTTCACCACTCCTTCTTACTTTATCAGCGTATTATCTTTGATACTGTAAACAGACCATTACCTTATTTTTTCTTAAAATGTAGGCACAAAAATGGCACTCCTCTCCTGAGGCTCCAGCAAGGGCAGCTCCTTGGACATAAGGCTGAGTTGCTGCTGCAGAGAGCCCTCCTGGAGATGGGCCACTCACCTCTCCTGAGCCCCTCCGCCTTCTACTCCACCGTCTCCACTGCAGCATAAGCCCACACAGGGTTCTTTGTGATGCTGCTGCTGCTAGGAAGCTCTACTCAGGGGGTCCCACCCCAGAAGATATGAGACCCAGATGTCTATTGCACAGTACAATGGTTAAGAGTAGAGTCCCGGCTTCATCCAGATGCACTGCCTTGTACAAGCTTCATGACCTCTCTCCTCGTCCTGTCTGCTTTGCAGGATCCTCTTCCCCTGTTGACTCTGAACACAGGGATGCTTCCTCCCTAGTCTACTGTCATGCTGCCAACCCCAATCTCTGGATAAATAACTT
The DNA here is from genome assembly GCF_027580195.1 of Bos mutus. NCBI lineage: Eukaryota > Metazoa > Chordata > Mammalia > Artiodactyla > Bovidae > Bos > Bos mutus. The sequence goes on from NC_091629.1 coordinate 11,865,576, forward strand.
GTGAATGTACATTTCTTTATATATATATAATGGTATATATATGGTATCATTATATATATATAATGGTTTTCTTTTTAAAAAAATTATTTAGTTATTTGGCTGCATCAGGTCTTAGTTGTGGCACACGGGATCCTTGTTGCCTCATGCAGGATCTTTTTCCACTGCAGTGTTTGGACTTTTAGTTGTGCTCAGGCTTTGTTTCCCCCCGGCATGTGGAACCTTAGCGCCCCAACCAGGGATTGAACCCATGTCCCTTGCATTGCAGGGCAGATTCTTAACCACTGTACCACCAGGAAAATCCCTGAATTTATAATTCTTTTCCAGACCTGCTCCTGAGGTCCAATACCATGCATCCATCTCATCCTTTCAGATTCAGCATGCCAAGAAAAGGAACTCTTTCTCCCAAGATTTGCCTTTCCTACATTCCTATTATCATGTACCCTTTAACCCAACCCTGCAATCTAGGAATTATCCTATCTCTCCTCTCCCAAAGCCAATTGATAAGGAAATCCTATCCATTCATAAGATAGTTTAGATCCAATAGCATTCTCATTAGTATGCTGCATATTACATCCTCATCACTTCTTCCCTAAATGGCTGCCATTAACTCATAATTTCCCTACCTCGCATCGTATCTTAATTCCAACCAAGCCTCCAGTTCACTGGAAGAATGGTCTTTCTAAAATACAAAATTAAGTATTTAATTTACTAGATGAAAAAGCTTGAATAACCTATAGCATGGTTCCCACACTGTGCACCAAGTCACCCTTGGGCACCACACCGTGACCTCAGATTTGCTGTAGACTATGTATTTATTTATTTATTTATTTTGAGGAAAATGCAGCAACATCTATCAGACACTGCACAAATTACTATTATGGCATTTGGAACTAGCAACTTAATGAATGGAACTGTTAGGTATTTCTCTTGGTCTTGAGCATTGTAAAAAAAATTGCAGAGACACTAAGGGTGCAGTGAACTGGTACCTACCTCTCCAACCCCATCTGTCTCATCATGCCTTGACTTCTTCCCCAGTCCTACCCTGCAATCCAGCAGACAGGCTTGCATCTCCCCAGATATGTCCTTTCTGCCATCCTGAGTGGTTAGGCTCTGACATCTAAGAGAGCAGAAATATGGTCCATCCAGGGTTTAGTGGTGAGAAGTAAATAAACCAGGAAGTCACTCCATAACCTCTACACTGGGTGGATTCTGTATGTGTCAGATGATCTGAAGTTTAAAAAAAGGCTGACTGACTCTTCTCTGGAATTTCACATACATTTGTCAGGCCAAGGGGAGTGGGGAGACCAGCTCTCTGGCCCTCATCTGCTCCCACTTTTATACAAAGGTCTGTGTTTTTCTGGGCTTCCCAGGTGGCTCATTGGTAAAGAATCTCCCTGCCAATGCAGGAGATACAGGAAAAATGGGTTAGATCCCTGGGTCGGGAAGATCCCTGGAGTAGGAAATGGCAACCCACTCCAGTATTCTTGCCTGGGAAATCCCATGGACAGAGGAGCCTGGTGGGCTATAGTCCACGGGAGTCCCAAGAGTCAGATATAACTTAGCAACTAGATAACAACTGTATTCTTCTAGGACAGGAGGCGGAGACCACAGCAAAGCAACAGTAAGACTGTCTTTGTTAATGACTGCACCATCCCTTCCTTCCCTGAAAAGTGGCCTAGCACCTGAGTTATAGAAATGACTGCTCTTTTCTCTGTGCCCAACTTTATCTTATTCCATCACAGCATCTCTAATATTTTTGCATGTATCTGTTCACCTATCTTCTCCACTTGACTATAAGCTTGTGGAGGACCAAGACTATGCCTGATTTAATTCTGTACTCTCACCTATCAGAATGCCTGATACATAGTAAGTGATGAGTGGATAGTTGGTGAATGAATAAATTTCAAGGAGAATGTGGGTAAGTCCCAGAAGACGCTCAGGCAAGTTAGAAAATAAACAGTGTTCACTAGATTAAAAAGTTCAAAAGTCAATGACGATAGCAGTCAAAGGTGTTTCAAGAGTGTGATAGGGACAAACTAGTTTGCAGATGCTGGGTGCAAACTGGGAGATGTGGCAGAGTTTACTGTTTAAGTAAAAGCCACTCCCTCATTTCCTCCTGGCTAAGCAGAATTTCAGTTTTGTTTAGGCATTGAGAAGATTCTCTTTGATGTGGAAAAATGGGCCCAGTTCCTAAACTATATAAAAATTCTGACTGATGAGATGTAAGAGGAAATCCTTTGGTGGGGTGCTTTTGGAAAATATTTTACCTCCTTGACATGAGTCAGGCTGATGAGGAACAGTTTCTGCCTATTTTTTCACTTCTGTACCAAGGTGAAGATGTGATACTTAAAGTGTGGCAGCCATTCTGCAATCATGAGTTAAAGGTCAAGTGAATTGCAGAGCTGTGACATCACTGAAACCCTGAGAAAATACCAGCAAGTCTTTACCTACAGACTTGTTACATAAACAAAAGAATAAAAACCCCAACCTTCTGTTTTAGCTATGTTTTCTAGTACATTCTAATTTATATAGAAAGAAAGAAAAGATAGAGAAGACAGTATAGACACCCTCTTCTAAATAAACATATTACAAATAATAATAGATCAGCAGCTAAAGACAGCTTGTTCAGTAGCCTTTGGAAATGAGGCTAGAAATGCAAACGTAATAATGTTACAGGGGCATTTAATGCCAGAGAGGAGACAGGCTGTAATTTTGTTGGCAATAGAGAGTCATAGAAGGTTTTTGATTAAAGCTCTAGAACTTCCAGAAGTTACTTTAGCAAAATTGGCAGGATCTGTATGTGCCCAAAGAATCATACATTTCAAGTTACTTTTATTTGACATGATTGTATTTGGCACTGCCCACTGCCAATGCAGGAGAGGAAAGAGACATGAGTTTGATCCCTGGGTCGGGAAGATCTCTGGAATAGGAAATGGCAACCCACTCCAGTTTTCCTGCCTGTGAAATCCCACGGACAGAGGAGCCTGGTGGACTATAGTCCATGGGGTCACAAAGAGTCAGACATGACTGAGCACACACACACACACACACACACACCACTGCATATGGCAGAGTTCATACAATGTGTGAACACCCCTCACTCAGTTCACACATGAGTAACCAAAACAGTAACTGTGTTACTTTATCACGATCGTTGGCCTAATACAAACATGAAGTCTCAGAGCAAATGAAGTATTATATTATTTCAGTGTCACCATGATATGAATAGTCTCTGTGAAAGTTACTAGTCCCTGTAAAAGTTACAAGCAAATAAAACTTCTGTTAATGAAAAGTAGCAATGGTAGAAATATACACTGTATGCCTGCCCATCCAGTCATGTCTGACTCTTTGCGACCCTTTGGACTGTAGCCCACCAGGCTCCTCTGTCCATGAGATTTTTCAGGCAAAAATGGAATGGAGTAGGTTGCCATTTCCTCCTCCAGGGGATCTTCCCAACCCAGGGATCAAATCAGAGTCTCCTGTGTCTCCTGCATTACAAACATTCTTCACCAGCTGAGCCATCAGGGAAGCTCCACACCTTATATGAATTTCTGCCATATAAAATGAGAACATGAGGCCACATATGTACTTCCAAAATACCAATTCCTAACACTCAATCTGCATCAAAAAGAAATTAGACATGCCAAAATACTGCCTTACATTCTAGGCCTGAGACTGATTTTTCAAGAGTGTTTTATAATGACGTGGAAAGTTCTCAATTTGCTTGCTTTTAAAAGCATTTTTAATGATTTAGTCATATTAGAATAAACACTCTTATGCTTATTCATAGCTTCAAACAAGTCTCTCTCTCCTACTAAATCTACTCAGAAAACAAGCTTTCAAAAGACAGACACCAAACTAGAGAAATCTCTGATGTGAACATCATATAATAATTGAACATGGTATAGGAAAAACACTGAGGAATGGTGTTTACTTTGTCATCCTATATGTGAACACCATCTTACAATAGTTATTACTAATTAAGATAAAGAAATGTGTCATTTGTTTGTTGGACTAGGAATTAATGCTAGAGATTTTAAATAAATTGTAACAGTCATATCATAAAGTAGAAAGAACAAAAATGTTAACATCTTGCTGTAGTTGCCCTTGATCTTTTTATGAAGAATCACCACCCCCTTTGGATTTCTTCCTATTCCCCTCCTTCCTTTTCTCCAAAAGGAAATCAATTTTTTTTTTAAGTCAATGAGTCCTTCCTGTTAGTAGCACTATATTTCACATGTGTATATCCTTACCCAGTTCTTTCACATATGAAATTATTCATATGTAAATTATTAAATTCTTCATGTAGGTTATTTATGCATTCTGAATATTAATCTTTTGTCAAGTCCATGTCTTGGAAATATTGTCTCCACTTGTCTTTTAACCTTTTATGATGTCTTTTGTCATACGTATACAATTTATTTTAATATAATTCAGTGTATCCTTCCCCCTATGAACTGTGCATCTCAGTGTTTTAAGAAATTGTTCTCTACTCCAAGGTCATAAAGATATTCTCCTATATTTCCTTCTAATATTTTTAAAGTTTTGTTTTTCTTATTTAGGTTTTTAGTCTATCTGAATTTAATTTGTGTGTAGAGTAAGGTAGGGACCTAATTTTATTCTTTTCCATAGGAATGTCTGTTTTTAAATGAGAAAAATAAAGAACTAATCACTCCTTATAATGTGTATTTACTTCAACATCAGATACCATGTCTGATTTATACCCTTCTCCCCAATACACTGACTCAATGGTCTTTGAACATTACTAATAGTATGTATCTATATATTCTAAATAAATGAGACTTTTCTCTAGGCACCCCCCACCCCCTTGCTTAGAGCAGATACAAAGTTGTCCATCTAAAATAAACTTAATTGTGCCTTAATATATCCCCTTTGAGCAGGAAACAACATCTTAATAGGATTAACTTGGTATAAATACTGAATCATTCCAATTAAAATGAAGGGTATTAAAAAATAAAGGGCAGTAATAACTTTTGAAGTTTACCCATTTTTAGAAAGCTTGTCTAGGGGGAAAAAATCTACCTACCCTTTCACTGAGACTCATTTTGCTTATCTATCAAGGGAAAAGCATAAAAAAGAAGTAGGAGTCTGGATTAAACTATTTTTAAAAGACATAAAGTCAGCTGTTTATGTAAAACTCAATTTGATAAACATACCAGGAGGATACCAATTTACAGATTTAGGATCTTAATAAGGCCTAGTTGCACTGGTTTAGCTCTTGCCAAGACTACTTCCTTTCTTTTTTCTTTTATGAAGAAATAGTCTGAAAGTAAGATATGAACATAACCTAACTTTAATCAAAGCAATTCATGAAAACCAAGGAAGGTAAATTTTTAAAGAACCATTCTAAGATTCTTTCAAAGAATACTACCCTGAGACAGTTTTAAAGAGATTCTTCTTATGAAATTTTGAAATCTTTTCAAATAATTCCAGGAGCACTAGAATCTTGTAAGGAATGAGCATGTGTATATTTTTCTCTGTAGGATATGGTTCTGACAGACCACAGAGATCAAACTAGTCAGAAGATATGAAAATAAAGTGAAAGGTAGTTGGTAATAATTACACTGGGAAGCACAATCTTTTTGTTTTCAAATATTGTATAGAGACTAACCTTTTTTTTTACCATGACTAAAAGACACATTCAGGGCAGAAAATGATGTCACTGCTTTCAGAGTTTTGTGTTGCCTGAAGCCCTTCACTTGAAATAGCTTCTATCAGCTGATTCTTTAATAGAACCAAGGCACGTTCTGCCCAAACACTACCACCACCCCCAGCAAAAACAAACCCGAGACTCTACTACTACGATTGAGCACAATCCGGAAATATCACCTTCTGCTTTATCTTTAACGTAGCGACATATTTCTCATTGTTTCACTGAACACCACTTAGAGACTCTGAACTTCAAAATCATAAAAGCGTCTAGAGAAACTGTCCGAGAACCACATTTTGGGGCGTTACGTATTTAAAAGCATCTCTCTTTTTTTAAACAGAGTTCATCCTCATTCTTCAAAAGGATCAAAGTCAACAATGCGTGTAAAAGGAAAAGTAATTTTCAAAAAAGTTCGGCCTGGAGAACACAAGTATCTCAGTGCTTAGGGTTCCCTCGGCTCAAAAGAAAACAAGGGGAAAAAAATTATTAGCATTGCCGTCTTCTCTACACACTTCTCTTAAAATGGTCCTTGGAAGTCCCTTGGGAAAATGAGATCCATCTATCCAAGTATGCCATGCCCGCGAAGATGGCAAAAATGATATTCTAAAGCTTAAAAAATTCAAAAAGGTATTAACTTCTGCGCAAGCCCTGAGTCTCCTCCAGGTCTGTGACGCCCGGCTGGTGGGACGGCGCCGCGCGAGTCCAGGAGCAGAGCCGCGGGGGACGAGGGCGCCGGGCGAGCGCACGACTAATTAAAGGAGCCATCTGAGTTCTAAAAAAAAAAAAAACAAAACCAACCCTGTCTCCACCAAACCAATTCGATACCTAGCCTCACCACCCCCACCACTCCCGCTCCCCGACACGCAGAAAACACCAAGTGAGACGGGCGGGGGAGCGCGAGCCCAGAAAAGGAACTGAGAAGAGAAGCGCCTGTGACACAAAATGGAGAAGGAGGAACCGAGAGGGGAAAGAAAAGAAGGAAAAGCGGGGGAAGGAGATGGTTAAGAAGAAAAGCAAAGGGGTGATGGGGTAGCGATTACGGGGAGAAAAGCCGAGGGGCGGCGGGGCGTTAAAGGACAAGAAACAGAGTTGCCGAAGTAAGAGACGGAGGAGAAAAGAAAGACGTCCTAGAGGCCGAGGCTCCATTTTCAGCAGCGCCATTTCGCTTTTCCTTTCGCCGCGTTTTGTTTGGTTTTGTTTGCAGCGGGTGGACGGGCGCCAACGCGTTTCTGCAGCTTCAGCAGCTTTGCTCCGGCAGACGGGGAGGCACGCAGGGCCCGCGCTGCCCCCTCCCCGCTCCGGACGTCCAGCGCACCTCCCGCTCCTGCTGGTGGCTGGGCGGCCTCCCTCCTCGGTCCCCGGCCCGAGGGGGCCCGACCCAAACCCCCGGGGCCCGCAGATCTCTCCAGTTCCCCCCGCGGGGTTGGCGGCGGGCGCGTGCCGCAGAGGGATGGTGTAATCGAGAAGCGTCGAGGAAAGAAACTGAAAAAGACCGACTGCACCCGAGGCGGGGAGGGAGGGGCGCACAGTGACCGGGGAGCCAGGAGGGGCGCCCGAACCTAGACCTTTCCCAGAATAGCTGGGGGTCCCGCCCGCATTCGGCCTCGGGTCGAGCGACCCACGGAGCACCAACACCTGCACCCTGCGACGGGGAAGGCGCGGCCTCGTTCGCACGCTCCCGCCGGGGCCACGTCCCCGGCCCACCCGGAGCCCCGCTGCCCGAGGCGGCGCCTGGCCCAGGCCTCCAGGCCTGTCCCCGCAGCCGGAAGAATGGCTAAGACCGGGCTCGGCCCGGAACCTCAGGCGGGCCCGGGAGAAACGATGGCCCAGAGCCAGCCTCTGGGCGCCCGTCCGGGAGGCGGCTGGGACGCCGGTCTGCGCGGTGGCAGTCCCAGGGATTTTCGGCGCGGGGATGTCCCTAAGCTCCTGCGGGGTTAAATTCTGGGGCAATGGGAGGCTCTTTAGGAAACAGAAAGTGAGGTTTTCTCACCCCCGACCTTCAACTGCTAGTTTCCGTCGACTGATAGTGTCTATTGTAAGAGTGTCCAACGCGCCCCGGGTAGATTCCCTTCGTACCCCTCTCCTTGTTTCTTCACTTGCACTTGACAGTGTCCTTCGCTCAAAGTGACGTCCTTGCCGGCGCTAGAGGAGCCCCCGGCTCGCCGGCGTCTGCAACCTCAGCGCTAGCTCCACGGACGATCCTCTGGGGACAAAGTCGGCGGCGGGGGGAGACGCCGGGCAGCGAGGCCGCGCGTCGGGAGCTGCGGCCGGCCTCGCCCAACTCCCAGCATTGACCCGTACGGGGCGGCCGAGGAGACACCGCGGCCACACGCGCCGTCGGGTTCCGCGCTGCGCAGCGCTGTGGGCTTCCCGGGCCCTCCTTCCTTCCCGGCGCAAGAGTGTGGTGGCTTGAGTCTGGAAGCGACGGCTTTCACAGGCTTTCACAGGTGGAGCGGAGCCCGTGAAAGTGTGGACTCGGGATCACTGCAATGGTAACCGAACCCCACAGTGTCCCAGGGCGTCTTGGTCAGCGTTTCCCTGGTTTTGCACCTGGAAAAGAAACGTCTTCACTCCTGTGCGCCCCGGTTCACTGCGTCCTCTTTCCGTGGTCAACTCTAACCAGATAGCACTATCCGTGCCACTAGTCCCTGGAATGCTCGTATAACTCAGACCTTGCAGTATATCAGACGCGCCAAACTCCGCGCCTTCGACGATCCTCGGACGCCAGCCGCCGGGCCCTTGAATACGCTCGCTCCGTCTGCCACGCACGCGCAGGCTCACCTGCCGCTTTGCCTAGGACCTTGGAACTCCGCGAATTTCTCACTACTTCTACGTTAGCCGGCCTTTAAATTTTGAAGTAACATTTAGGCTATTTCAACTGTTGATCCTTCATATAAATATTTTTTTCAGATTACAGATTTCCACAAGGAAAACATCTCTTTCCCAAACGAGGGGTGGGGTTGGGTGGGGTGGGGTTGGGAAATCCATCCAGTTTCTTGTATTCTAGTAGAAAAGTTGCATTAAAATGCAGGCTTAGAATTACTTCAGGATTAAATCCTTTTCCAAAAGAGAAAGCTCGATGGCTAACTTCCAACTTTAGTCTTGGCATCTTTAGGTAAGGTGATCTTCTCCTTCTGTTTTTTGTGACTTTCAAAGACAAGCAGATCAATGCTAAAGTTCAGAGAGCCATCTGTGATGGTTTTAGAAGATTCTACAAAATTAAGAAGTAAAAAGTATAGAAAAGCTATAAGGCCTAGTTCACAAATAACACTGCAGCTTCAATTTCTGAAACAGAAAGGACTGTAGGAGATTTTAAACATTTTAAAAATTAAAGTATTCCAATCTGGAACACATATTTATCATCTGACAGTATATGAAATTTACATTGAGCATTGTCCATAAGTCTCATGTTTATATTGTTTCTTGGATTTACTCAAGTTTTTGTGCTTCCCTCTTTTGTGGGAAAGTTTATAATTTTAACTCACCATGTTTAATTTAATCATGATTTTTCTTTTTAAGTGCAAACTCTAAAGCCATTTAGAAAGGATATTTTATGGCAGCCAAATACAAGAGCAAATAAAACTTAAATAACTCTCTCATTTCTCAAGGATCACTTCCTTCAGAAATAAAAGTTGAAAGTTGTAGCTTAATAGGTACTCTGTCCACTCTTAAATCTAGCCACTGAATGCAACTGATTAGGTATTAAGGCCTACTTTCTGTTTGTTTGTTTGTTCTTTAACATTCCAAAGCATTTATTAAACTCAAGAGAAACCTGGGTTTCTTTTCATAAGTTCAGGTACTGATTAATTTTCATTGCGTTAAGGTACTCATGTGAATTTCATGTGTTAAATGGTACAAAGTAGTGTACCATTCAAAAAGAAAAGCATCTCTATTGGATAGATCTACCCTGTAAAAAAAGCATACAGTCACTGTCTTAGACTTAAAAGAAGAGGCAGATTTGAAGTAGAACTCTTATGTTTGATTCAAAATCCATTTAGAAAGATAGTTAATGTAAATTACCTTCAGAGCAAATTTTTGGCAAGATAGTTCTTAGGAATGAAAAAAACTGAATCCAAAATGTCCAATATATGATAGTCAACTTATACAAAATTTTTGCAAAACTATTTTATTATTCTTAACATTACCTATTGGTCTTTTTCTCTTTCAAAATCTCAATATTGGTAATTTATTGAATACTTTTAAGGCACTTCTTTATGTTTAGAATCACCTGCTTTGTTATAGCATAAGTCATAATTCCTTCAACCCACTGAAATATGTTATACTATTTTAAATGTTGCTTATTTGTTTCATGAATACCTTAAATTTCAAATATATACAATTTTTACATTTTGAAGTACACTTTTAGTACTAGATATTGCACATGGAATACATTCAAGTATTTGATTCTAATAAGAAACAAATGTAAATGCCTAAAATAAGGTATGTACAATCACAGGAAATAGCAAAGAAAATAACTTCATTTTTCTATAATTCTAGTCATTTTAAGAACATTCAGTTAAAAACATGAAGTAAGTTATTTGCTAAGACCTTATTTTTTTACTAAAATATTTAAAAGTTTGCTAAGATCTTATTTTTGTACTAAAATATTAAAAAGTAATACAGTTTATATTCTTTAGCAATCACTTCCCAATCCATTGCTTTGTTAATTACTCTTCTGATTATGTCTACTGGATACCAAGCATGATCAAACACTTAGATAATGAAATATCTTAAAATTTCCCCTGTTAATGTTTAATGTTGTTTCTTAATTGTTTTATGAGAAATGTAGTTAAAAGCTTTTAACAACTTTTTAACATAAAATTAAGATGCACACTTGCACTCATTTATCAAATATGTAGAATTTATTGAAGTTCAAGGTCATCTGAACAATGAATATGTTGAACATAGATATTGAAATACAGCAAGTTCAAAAGTTATAATTCTTTACATTAAGTGGAAATTTAGGAATAGTGTTCCTTTTATTTTACTATGTCTTGCTTTAAGAGGGCTGTATATGATACCAAAATATTCTAAGAAAAGTGTATGTAGTGCTGATGGTGGTTGCAGGGATGGTGATGGGAGTTACTGAGGTAATCTTACTGCTTTTTTAAAATCTACATTTGTTTGAAAACATTTTTGTTTGTTTTCAGCTAAATATTTGGCAATGTGTTCAATGCCTCAATTTCTCAAATAATTGTAAAGATCTAAAAATAACAGAGTAAAAGAATGTTGATCAGCTAAAATGTTACAGTTTTTATGTCACAAATAAAAATTGCATGTAAGCCATTGATCTTAAGTAGTATAATGAAAATTCTACAAGTAATACAGAAAATTTGCATAATTGTTTTACTGAATTAAAAATTATTACTACAATAAATGGAATGTTTTGTAAAACTAAGTAATCTTTTCAGTGGTTTTAACACATTTTCATATATTTTCATTTTCATATATTGTTTTAAATTCTTCACTTTATTATAGTACAAGTATTCTGAACAGAATTGTTTTTAAACATATAGAATACTCAGCTGATTTCATACTTCGAGAATAATCAGAAACTACTAGAATTCTTGATTACTAATGGTCTAAACGCAATGGTAACAGAATTTCATAAATCAATTATATGCTCCATTTGAAGATTATAAAGCATAATTAACTTACTTGACACTAACACAAACAATGTTTTGTTTCTTCACAGAACAGGCTATGAGCTGTTTTCAATTATTGCAGTTAAATGCTGTCCTCTAAAATTAACGAATGAACATTTGCATACTGTACATTGTACTGTAGGCAATTTAGAGTGGGGCTACCAAATTGTTTTTCTAATGATATTTTGCCTACTTACATAATTTATTTTCTGCTGAGGAATTAGAAATTACCTAATTATTTTAAACTAACTAACTTAGTGGGCGGGGTGGAAACTCCTAAAGTATCCTTATGAACACTGTGAAATAAAATCAGTCATTTGAAATGGCATCTAGAGATTGTCATTTTAATTCTTTATTTAGAATATTTAGCATAAGATTTATGTTGTAACTTTCACCATGCTCTTCCTTACAAAGATGCAGGGAAAATAGAAACCAATACATAGATGATTAAGATAAACAGTTTCTGGTTCTATAAAACAAAAGAGTTTTATGAGAAGAGGGGATTGGTGCAGAATTCTTACCTGCCTTTGTCACAGGTGGAGTAGGCAAATTGCCACTTGGTACAATTTCAAGAGCAATTGCAAGGAGTGTATCCTTCTAAAATACTTCTGTTACCCATTTATTGACCCTTTCAGAGTTTTAGCTTAGATGTTACAATGTAGGTAAAATCCAACTAATAGTAACAAAACTCATATTCTCAGATGTTATCAATAATTTATACTTTTGAATGAGTGTCAGAGCTAATGCTGGTACATGGAAGAAAGTCTTATGGCACTGAGTAATTAATATGAATGGAGAGAGAACTTGAGGAGGTGGAAGGGGCAGAAAGAGGGCTAAGGATGGAAAATTGTTGAGGAACAGAGATAAACGTTTTGTCCACAATTTTGCTTGGTCAAAAGTAACTGACAAGTCTAAGTCCCATTTAAAATAGCATTTAATGATCTATAATCTGCTTTGGTTTATACCATTCCTTATATCTGGGCAATTAAGTTATCAGTGTAAGATACATGGGGGAAAATGAATTAATTAGAGACTTCAGGTGCAAACTTAACTTGAATGTAAAATGCTCATATCATTAAAGTCACATGTATAAAATAGAAAATGAAATATTGGTTGGGTTATGTATTTGACAACCAGATAATTTATCTGTCCACATAAATCAAATTAACTAGATGATTGCTAAATTTCAGCTTTACTGTGAGCTGTATTCTTATATATCATGACAAAAGACAGTCTCTTAAATAATTTTTGTAGAGCTTAGGGTTTTTTAAATTGGCTATGTTAATGACGAGTTCCATTCTGTGAAGAAATTAGAATGTGTCAATTCAAAATCAATTGTTAGGAAAGCCAAACAATCATGTAATGATTCAGTTATTTAAAATATAAACTGTACTTGGACATTTTTTTCTCACAGTCTAGTTACAGTCAGTCAAGATTCTATCCTAAAAGCAGTATTTAGCAGTTTTCAGGCAATTTCCGTGGCACCCCACTTCAGTACTCTTGCCTGGAAAATCCCATGGATGGAGGAGCCTGGTGGGCTGCAGTCCATGAGGTCGAGAAGAGTTGGACATGACTGAGCGACTTCACTTTCACTTTTCAGTTTCATGCATTGGAGAAGGAAATGGCAACCCACTCCAGTGTTCTTGCCTGGAGAATCCCAGGGACGGGGGAGCCTGGTGGGCTGCCATCTCTGGGGTCGCACAGAGTCGGACACGACTGAAGTGACTTAGCAGCAGCAGCAGCAGCAGGCAATTTCCAAACAAATGAAGATGAATGAATCATCAATAATTAAGTTTGGCACCCTAATTTAAAGTAAAAAATGAATTGTTGGTCAAAATGCTAATGATATAAAAGTGAAATTCATTGTATCCCTTGTTCTTTAATATTGAACAAATATCAACTAATCACTGAATTATCCAACACCAAAAAATATTAAGATATAATTTCTAGCTGATTTGTCATCCCTATAATTGATTATCCTGCTTTGCCATTCAATAACTTATCCATGATCAAAGATAGTTTCAACAAACTAACTCTTCTTAAGTTTGAACAACTGGAGACCATTTCTCAATGTTGCAGCCTTTCTTATATTAATTCAAGAGACTTGGAGACATGCTGCTGATTTTGGAAGCTGATCTGTGTTGATGTGTGAAAGAATTGTTTAGCTTGTACCCTGGCCTCTGATGAAGGAAGACGCCCTTTCAGACACATGCAGGCATTGCAGACTCCAGCCTTTTCCTAGCTGGTTATCTGATTCCTGAGTCCGATTTGAATTGCCTTTGTCTCCTCCCCGTAACTGACTTGATTTTGTTTTCCTATTTTGTGATTGCTAGCTGAATTTTTTCATTCCCATATTCCTAACTTGGACTTGACCAGTAAACTGTGTTTTGAACTTTCTTAGTGTTTGTTTTTGAAATGGTCTCGATTGGCTTCTCTGATCCCAGAGAATGGGATCACAAACACAGTAGCTCGGCAAGCAGTCAGCGCTGTTTTTCCTGGTATCCTGACCACCCCACCACCTGCCCTTTGCTGAGAAGATGGACCTGTCGTCTGCAGACGAGAGTTTCCTTCTCAGCTGCTCTGGTGTCAGGTGGTCCAGGAATGAGTCCCTGTGTGCTTCCAGAGTCGTTCTAGGGTTTCTTTCCATTTATTCTATTAACTAATTTGATGAGTAATATTTTTTTCATTGGCTGCCAAAGATGACCTTCCACCACATTAGTTTGAAAACCTGATCAATTAGTCCAACTTCGGTTAAAAGGATGGGCTTCCCCAGTGGCTCAGTGGTAAAGAATCTGCCTGCAATGCAGGAAACACAGTTTTGATCCCTGGGTTGGGAAGATCCTCTGGAGGAGGGCATGGCAACCCACTGCAGTATTCTTGCCTGGAGAATCCAATGGACAGAGGAGCCTGGCGGGCTATAGACACGGACTGAACCGACTGAGCACACACACAGTTAAAAGGAATAGAAGAGAGACTTTCCTGGTGATCCACTGGTTAAGACTTTGCCTTTCAATGCAGGAGGTTCAAGTTTGATCTGTGGTCTGGGCGCTAACATTCCACATGCCTCACGGCCAAAAAAAAAACCAAAACATAAAGCAGAAGCAATGTTTTAACAAATTCAACAAAGACTTAAAAAATAATAATAATAAAAAGGAATAGAGGAACTAACTCTAGTACCCACGATGGCTCAGTGCTGGGCCAGCCCCAGCAACCAGTTATACTTGTCTTCTTAGAACTGTACCTCCAGATAAGGAAGATGGAGAAAATGAAGGCCTTGAGCAAGGCCTCACGTTCCTGGACTCGTCTTGGCTTTCGTGCTGAAAAATCTGTGGACAACCCCATGGCTCTGTCTTTCCTGGTATTGGATCCCTTCATCCTGGGCCACTGCCTTTGTTCAGCCCTGTGACAATTTTGGCTAAATCCCAGTGCATCTGCAAGCATCGACATCAGCAATGTAACCATAGGGAGCTAGGCAGATGGTGTTCTTGTAGAGAATGAAAGAAATGGTGCTTTAATTTATCATAATGTTTTCTGCAACATAGCTCTTTTGGTTTTTACTGACATCCAACTACCTCTCTCTAGGATTCTGACATAAGCAAATGGATGATAGTGCCTAACTCTACTATGGAGTCTTTTACTTCCTTGAAGAATGGCTGGGTCATCTTATTCCCAGATGTACTTGGCTAGAATTAATTCAAGTATAGGGATTGTGGAATTATCTGTGGCTTTTTTTTAAAAAGCTAATTTCTTTTTAAAAATCTTTCTTTTAATTTATTAATTATTTTTGGCTGTGCTCCGTCTTTGTTGCAGTGCACAGGCTTCTCATTGCAGTGGCTTCTCTTGTGGAGCATGGGCTCTAGAGTGCACGGGCTTCAGTAGTTATGGCACATGGGCTTAGCTGCCCCACAGCATATGGAATCTTCCCAGACTAGGGATCGAACTTGTGTCTCCTACATTCCCAGGTGGATTCTAAATGACTGGACCACCAGGAAAATCCAAAAAATCTACTTTTAAAAACATATTATTCCTCATAATAAGTTAATGAGGAGAATATTAGTAAACTTATCTTACATAAATGCAAGCATTTGTTCTTAGCTCATGTAACAACTCACATTTAGTTAGACATTATACAAGGGTAGGAAGTGCTTTACACACTTAAAGGCTCTGAGAAGAGGGTACAATTATTATGACATTTTACTGAGGAAACAAGGCTTCAGTTCAGTTCAGTTGCTCAGTCATGTCCGACTCTTTGTGACCCCATGAACCACAGCACGCCAGGCCTCCCTGTTCATCACCAACTCCCAGAGTCCACCCAAACCCATGTCCATCGAGTTGGTGATGCCATCCAACCATCTCATCCTCTGTCGTACCCTTCTCCTCCTGCCCTCAATCTTTCCCAGCATCAGGGTCTTTTCAAATCAGTCAGCTCTTCCCATCAGGTGGCCAAAGTAATGGAGTTGCAGCTTCAAAATCAGTCCTACCAATGAACACCCAGGACTAATCTCCTTCAGAATGGACTGGTTGGATCTCCTTGCAGTCCAAGGGACTCTCAAGAGTCTTCTCCAACACCACAGTTCAAAAGCATCAATTCTTCGGTGCTCAGCTTTCTTCACAGTCCAACTCTCACATCCATACATGACCACTGGAAAAACCATAGCCTTGACTAGATGGACCTTTGTTGGCAAAGTAATGTCTCTGCTTTTGAATATGCTATCTAGGTTGGTCATAACTTTCCTTCCAAAGAGTAAACGTCTTTTAATTTAATGGCTGCAATCACCATCTGCAGTAATTTTGGAGCCCAGAAAAATTAAGTCAGCCACTGTTTCCACTGTTTCCCCATCTATTTCCCATGAAGTGATGGGACCGGATGCCATGATCTTAGTTTTCTGAATGTTGAGCTTTAAGAGAAACAAGGCTTAGAATAGTTAATATGGTGACAGAGATGCTCACCAATGTTATTAATAGCCTTCCATGCTGTCAAATGCAGTGGACCCTTTTCCGTCATCTTTTTCAGCCTCAGCATCAGGCAACCCTCTTAGGCAAACATGATTGCCAGCTCTTTCCCCACCTTATTAGTCCCCTTGGCTGGTTCTTCCTTCTTTACCTTAACTCTCAGTGATGAGGTTCCTTAAGACACAGTCCTGTCCATCTGCTTTACTGTCTCTACTCTTTTCCCTAGGGCTCCCTGGTGGGTCAATGGTAAAGAATCTGCCTGCAAGGCAGGAGACATGAGTTAGATCCCTGGGTCGAGAAGATTCCCTGGAAAAGGGAATGGCTACCCACTCCAGTATTCTTGGCTGGAGAATTCTATGGACAGAGGAGCCTGGTGGGCTAAGATCCATGGGGTCACAAAGAGTCGAACACGACTGAGAGACTAATGCTGTTTTTCTAAATGGTCTCACATATCCTTATAACTCTATTGTCATCTCTATGTCTGCAATGACAGCATTTACACCTCTCTAGAGATCTCTTCTCTGAACACTAATTTATCTACCAGACAGCCTACCTGATATCACCATTTGAATGCTTCACGGGCATCTAAAATCACATAATATATCTGAAGCTAAATCCTTGACCTTTTACCTATAAATCTGCTCCTCCCCATTCTCAGTGAACGGCATCACCCTTTACCTAATTGCTCAAGTCAGGAACCTGGAACTCATTCTTTTTTTAAAAAAAATTCCTATATCTACATCATCATCAAGTTCTATCAGTTTCACTCCAAAATGTCTCCTATCTTTCTCTTCTCTATCTTGACGCTCAGCATATCAGCTCAAGCCACCATGTACTTTTCTCTGTGCTACTGTAATAACTTTCTAAGGGGCCTCCCTTCTGCATTGCTTCTGAAATATGTTCTCTATTCAGATACTGAGAATGTGTGTGTGTGTGTATGTGTATGTTCAAATTTTTACAGAAAAATGCATAAATCATAAATATTCAGCTCAATGAATTTTCACACCCTGAACAGAGCTGCATTACCAATATTCAGCTCAAAAAGTAGAATGTTATTAGTATCCCCCAAACCCTCCATATAATTCCTCCCAGTCATTACCTCCCAGAAGTAACCACTCTCCTGACTTCTATTGCCATAGATGAGTTTTGCCCATTTCTGAACATTGTATAACCAGTATCAACATGTTTGAAACATAAAACATATTATAACAGTACAGCCTAAACTCCTCAAAGGCTTCCTTTATGCTTGGACTAAAATTCAAACCTATTACTGTGGCCTGCAAGTCCCAACACAGTCTGTCCTCTACATATTTCCCCAAGATCAAATCCTGCCATTTCCCACTTGTTCAATATGCTCCAGTTCACTGGCTCTTGTTTTAATTCCTTATGTATCTCAGACTCTTGCCTTGACTTGGGGCCTTTGTGTACGCTGCTTCCTCTGCTAGTTTGCTGGTTCTAGCACCGTTGGGGTTTTTTCTTTTTTCTCGCCCTTAAGTTCTCATTTCTCCATAGAGAAACTTCCCGCGGTCACTATAGGATGAGATTCCTGAAGGCTGACGTGTGTCAGGAATGGTTCAGTATCTCTTACTTAACAAATGAAAGAGGTATAAGAAAACTTTATCTTTGCTTTAGCGACCATGTATGAGTACAGTTTATGGGGGTATTTGAACTGGTTAAATTTGGTTTAAAAGGGAGTGAGAGGAATTAAAAAAAAAAAAAGTGTCAAACAAGAGATGGTGGAATTTGAAAGACCTGTGTTACTATCTTCCAGGAAGCTAGATAAAGCAGCTCCCTTATCACCTGCTTTAGATTAATTGTTGGGGAGAGGAAGGACTATAGCCTTTTCCTTTAAAATGCAAATATGAAGTCCGTTAGTCTGTGACTAACTGGGTACCTGGCAGGTAGAGAAGTGTGTGGGAGAGAAGCAAGGACTCCTGCATATTTGCCGTTTCCCCAGGACCCAGGTGGCAGATTCCTGGCAGAAATGGTGTCCTGTATCAGCAGAAACATTGATCGTTCTATATCAAGTATGTATATCTCAATTTGGATTTCTTGCAATTCCACTTTACCATATTCCCTCAAGCTTCCTCCGACTGTCTGCAAATTTGTTGTTGTTTACTTGCTAAGTCAACTCTTGTCTCCTCTCTCAATGCAAATACTTTCACACTATAAAATGCTGCCTTTGGGCTGGTGAAACCAACATCTGGGGAGAAAGGAAAGAGGAGAGAAGAAGGGGGATGGGGAGTGGGCCCAAGGAGGGGAAAATGATACAAAATTGTCCTACTGGGGTCGGGGTGGAGGGCCACAATCCCACGCTATTTTGAGGGCTGTCAGGCAGGCCCCTGTCTGCCCCCTTCCCTCACACATCACACCCTGCCCAGGCCTGTGGAGTAAGGTGCACAGATGTTTTCTCTGGACATCCTGTTTCACAGAATGCTCCAGTTTGAATGAAATGCCTCCTGTAAGGTTTGGGTTCACCCTTGGATAAAATATTGCTCAGGGGCATTTATATGAAAGCATTCTATGTTCCTATAATCCTTGCAGTTAGGGAGCATGAGCCTGGAGAGACTACAAAGGTGTAATTATTTGTTTACAACAATAATTCTGGCATTATAATTAATTATTATTAATAATTATTATTTACACTGTAAAAGACATTAAACTTTTGTTACTGTTTGGGGTTTAGTTGAGCTGTTTCAAAAGTCAGAGCCTGACTCAAGTTATTTCAGCTCACTGAGAGATAGGGAGGGGGCCTGTGGGTGGAGGCTGTGCAGAAGACACCCTGCTCTGGGGTCACCTACAGGGCTTTGCTCACTTCCTGAGTGTCTCTGTGTCGGTCCTGAGGCTTGTCTTGCCAGGGCTGCAACCTGGTTTCCTTCTGCAGCTTCCCCAGGGTGGGCAGAGGAGGGAGGAGGACTAGGGAATCTTCCACCACCAGGGGCGGGGCGGGGCGGGGGCGGGGGGCTGGCTCTTTTGTCTCTCAGACCAGTAGCGTAACTCTTCATTTCCCTCTCAGGCCCTCCAGGCTGCTCTCAGGGCATCGCCGTACCTCATAACTTTAAGTTTTACCTTCCCAGGCAGATTGCTTCGTTCACTTAAAGTTTTTCATTTCAAATTCCTGACAAGGAGAGAATTTAAGTGGTCCGCTCACCCTTTCAAGCCTAGTCATGCCGTGTCACGCCTGTGAATTTACTGTCCTTTCAGCTGGGGCCAGGACGGGAGTTGAAGGGGGTCATGTGATCCGTGTACCTCAAATCTGCCCTCTTAGGAGGTGTGGGGGGTGATCCATCTTCCTTAGAAGTAACTGGTTTCAGCAGGCAATGTGTTTGACATTCCTAGGATATTCTCATCAGCAAAAGAAAAGCCTTTGCGATGCAAGTAATCAGCAGAAAACATACAAAGTCATCTTTCTTTTTTTCCACCTGATGTTAAAATATAGATATGTAATGATAGTAGACATTTTAAAAAAATACATTCTTTAAAAAAAGAAAAGCTCTGGTTTGGAATGTTTATTTGATCCAGCTGTGGAGCATTATCCTGCTGATTCAAGAAATTAATAATATTCTTTAGAGGTATTAGTATTATGATAGTCTACTCCTGCAAGCAATAAAAACCAGAATACAATGGTTGATGTCAGGATTTAGTTTTGTGTACCTGGACCTCAATGGGGTAAAAAGCTTTGATGATGAGATGGCTTTGGAGAGAATGTGTATGTTCCAGCTACAAGATCCATAATAGATGTTAGGAATTTCCAACCCTTTTCTGCATTATTTAACATGAGTTTAACCCAATTTTCCCTTAGGCTCAATGGAAAACAGGTGTCAGGAGAACAACAGGAAGATGTTTTTATCCAAAAAAAAAAAAAAATGTTTTTATCTTCCTTAGCTATTTCTGCAGTGATGGGAGAAAGAATTTTCCCATGTTCTGAATGAAAATAAGATTTTACATTTCCATCTGTCATATCTAGACAAAAGGTAGACATCGTCCTAGATTTCTTCCATCCCTTACCATCCCTTTCCAGCCAACCCATCATCAAGTCCTCGTGGTTCTGCTTTCAAAATATATTCTGAGTCTGAATGCTTCTCTCTGCTTTCACACCTATCACTCCTGTGTCTGCCTGGAATACTGTAATAGGTTCTGTCTTAGGAATGCATTCAGTAGCAAACAACAGAAAACTCATCTATGATAACTTTGACAAAGAGAGCTTTATACTTTCTCTCATAAAAGTAGTCCAAGGGTAGGCAATCCAGGTCTGGTGCAACAATGCCATTGAAGACCCAGCTCTATCTTCCTTTTCTATCATCCTTAATATTTTAGCTTTCATTCTCATGCTCGTTATCCCATGTTCTCCAGATGGCTGCTACATTGCCAGCCATTGCATCTGTGTTTCAGATAAGAAGAAAGGTATGGGTGGAGAATGATTTCCTTCACAAGTTTTGTCTTTTGTTCAGAAAAGGAAGCCCCTTGGACCTAGAGATTATCTATTAAGTGAAGTCAGAAAGAGAAAGACAAATATCATATAATATCACTCGTATGTGAAATATAATTTTAAAAAGTTATACAAGTGAACTTATTTATAGAAACAGACATCAAAAACAAACTTATGGGTACCAGAGGGGAAATGTAGGGTGGAGGAATAAATGAGGAGTTTGGGATTAAAATACACATACTACTATATATAAAATAGATAACCAACAAGAACCTGCTAAATAGCACAGGGAACTCTTCTCAATATTCTGTTATAACCTCTATGAGAAAAGAGTCTGAAAAAGAATGGATATATGTAAATCTATGCAATGTAAACTGAATATATTAATGTAAAACTGAGTCACTGTGCCTTACACCTGAAACAGAATGTTGTAAATCACAGCACTGTAATAATAAAATGTTTTTTAAAAAGAAAAAGGGAAGCCCTTGTCAGAAAAATAGCCATCACCATTTCATCAGTGAGAACAGGATTCCATGCCTATTCTTAGACTAATCAGTATCCAGAGGATTAAAATTGCTGAGGTAGATATTGTGAACTTATTTACACAGTATGACTTCTAACCTCCTTCCACTGTGTCTTCCCGTACAGCTGAGACTGGGAGGCTAAAAACTGCAGTTCCCAGATTCTGTGGCAGCTAAGAAAATGGAGTGAAGTGAGGAGAGGCAGATACAAGCTGGCCATTTTGCTGGTGGCCATTAGCAGAGGTAGGGTGGAGCTGGAGTCATTAAATAGGAACTTTCTTGATGGCCCCTTCTTTATAAAATGTCTTAAATCATTATTAACTCCACTTGAGTTTGTCCCTTTTTGGTTTTTGTCTCTAGCTATTTCAGTACAAAATATTACCAAGTTAGGTAACCCACAATAAACTACTTTATAGTCTATTTGGTTTCCTCACAGTTGATGAGCTGTACTTAGAGGATGATAAATTTCTTTGGTCTCACAACCACAAATTGCTAGGCTTCTCCAAAGGCAGGCTGCTGCTGCTGATGGTGATTTTACTGGTGATGTGATCTTTCTAAATCATCTATGCTGTGCATGCTTAGTCACTCAGTCACATCCAACTCTTTGCGACTCCATGGATTGTAGTCCACCAGGCTCCTCTGTCCACGGGATTCTCCAGGCAAGAATACTGGAGTAGGTTGCCATTCCCTTCTCCAGGGGATCTTCCCAACTCAGGGATCAAACCCAAGTCTCCTGTATTTGCCAGCAGATACTGTACCACTGAGATTCTGGGAATGGCGACCAGTGGTGTTGGTTTTTCCCTCTTGACTATTAAAATTAAAAAACTTTAAGGCAGAGCTTCCCTGGTGGTCCAGTGGTTAAGATAGGCTTGCAATGCAAGGGACACTGGTTCAGTCCCTGGTGGGGGAAGATCCCACATACTGCAGAGCAATTAAGTCTGTGTGCACACCACAACTACTGAGCCAGCACTCTAGAGCCGGCAAGCCGAAACTACTGAGCCTATGAGCTTCAAGTACTGAAGCCCACGTGCCTGGAGCCTATGCTCCACAAGAGAAGCCACTGCAATGAGAAGATGTCACTAAAGAGGAGGCCCCACTGGCCGCAACTAGAGAAAGCCCATGCATAGCAATGAAGACCCACCACAGCCAATAAATAAATACATCTTTAACAACAACAATAAAAAAAGCTTTAAGGCAAATGTGTATCCCTCTCCCTAAAAGTGCCATCCTCACTGTATCTATTTTGTATGCTAACCTGACTCCTGATCCTATCTTTTGTACTCTTTTTTTCTCCTTTTTCTTGACTCCTTTACTTTTGTTTTTTCATTCTGTTGCCTCTTTTCTCCTCACAGCAGAATCTTTTTGAAAATAGATAGGATTATGAGAGTATTTCTGCTAAAGAAGAAGAACTACTAAGATATTTGATTTCCCAAATTAGAAAAACTATCAGCAGGGACTTTCCTGGGGATCCAGTGGTTAGGACTCGATGCTTTCACTGCCACGGCCCCAGGTTCAGTCTCTGATCAGCGAACTAAGATCCTGCACAGGGTGCAGCCGACAAACAAATCAACAACAACAACTACCAATGTACTAGATATCAAAAGTAAAAAGTGAGGTTAAGCATTTCACAGCTATAAAATGGCTTTAATAGAATACTTTAGTCCCAAGTATGAGTTTCTGCTTTGTTCCTTGGTAAAAATACGCTATATGATGTCCCTGGGGGGAAAAAAATACTAACTTTCCTCCAAATGCCATAAACTTGTGAATAGGATGAATGTAAAACATTGATGCTCAGTATCAGCCTTAAACATCTTACTATAATGATAAGGACTTCACACATCATAGAATTGAACTGGAAGAGTTTGTCCTCAACACTTTAGAGGAGATAAGTGCATATAAAAATGCTTTAAACACTGGTAGACAGTGTAGCAAGATGAGAATCCTAGCTGCATCTGCTGGTGCAGCTGGTGGTCTGAAGTGTGGACAGTGGGGAAATTTTGCCCCACAGCTCTGCTCTGACTGCGGAGCCCTGACCGAGACCGGAAGCTTCCCAGGGCGCCATTTCCAAGGCTGGGAGATAATATTCCTTCAAAGAATCTGGGTGATTCAGCTGCTGCCAAGTCAGTTAAAAACATAAGTGGCCATCCAATGAACACATTCTAAAGTGTACAGATGTGTGTTCCATGAAATGCAGTCAGAAGCAAAGATTCAACCTCATGGCTTTATAATCAGAGTACATTTTTGACCCCTTCACTAATATTAACCTGCTTCATCGTCAACTTTGTTTATAGAACGCAAAGAACACAATTCTCCTCACTGGTTTCTTTTCCATTCCTTACCTTTCATCCCACCCCTAAATCCAGTCTACCCTCAAAAGCATTCTCAGCAGTGAGACTATTCAAAGGAATGAGCTAGGGACTTCCTTGGTTGTCCAATGGTTAAGATTTTGCTTTCCAATGCTGGGGGTGAGGGTTCAATCCCTGGTTAAGGAGCTAAGATCCTACATGCCTCATGACCAAAAAATCAAAACGTAAAACAGAAGCAATATTGTAACAGATTCATTAAAGACTTTAAAAAATGATCCACATCAAGAAAAAGAATTTTTAAAAAGAGCAAGCTGAATGTAATTTAAAAGGAGCTCTATAAAGTTTTGAGTAAAGGAGCATTATTGAATATTACCCATGGGAACACTTTCTTCTTAAAGTCATTCCTTGGCTCACCAAAGCATTCCCCATAAAGTCCAAAATGCTTGGAATGGCACCCAAGATGCTTCATGACGGGAACTGTGCTTCCTTCCCCAGCTTCACCTCTGGTCATTCCTCTCTTTGTAGCCTGGCAAAATCCAACCACAGTGAATACTGGTTGCCTCCCAGACATGCCTCATGCTCTGCTGTCTCCAGGCTCCTGCCCAGACTGGAACACCAACCACCCGCCCTGTCTGTTTCCCCTGCCCAGTGATTCTGGCTAACCTTTTGGGACCTATGTCAACCTTCACCCCAACCAAGGAGTCTTCTCCCACACCTATTTTTTTATGGCACCCAGAGCCTATCCCACTGAACCCCTTAAACTAACACAAAGTTGCTTGAAACTCTTTTGTCTCCAACTGCAAATTCCTTGAAGGCACAGACTGTACTTTGTTTATCACTGAATCCCTAGCACCTGGAATAATGCCTGGGACAGGAGGTGCTAACACATGCTTGTGGAATGAATGAAAGTTATTATTCTGAATGAAAGTTATTATTCTGAAGGAAACAATTCATTTGAATGGGTAGTTTTGCCTGTTTTAAAAAAAAATCACTCATCTTATAGACATACTGCATGTTGTAGCAACATTGATGTTTTCTAAGAAGTACTCAAAAGTTTTGTCATCAATCTGATAATTCTAGTACTTGCATTTTTCATCCTATGTTAAACTTACAAAAACTTCATCACAGAGCAAATAAGACATTTATAAATCAAAAATATTTTAAGGGTGAAAAAAGGGATATCAATGTCATTTTAAGAATGGAAGTACTCTCTAAATAGAACTGGCAATTAAATTATAACATGAGACAAATATTAGCAATAGTCTTCTGAAGAAAATGAACTTAGTCATGTTCTTATTTTATAGAGTAAGTAACTCTTTTTCAAGCTGTGAAGAAAATATATTTGGAATAAAAGCTGCCACTGTCTTTTCTCTGACCTGATAATGATGACAATAATAATAGTAATTTTCCATGTTTAGTGTGTACTGGTCGTTTAAATGAATCCCCTCATTCAGTTCTCACAACAGTATGATCATTGCCTCCATTCAAAGTGAAGAAGAGTGTTTTCGGTACGTTGAATACTTGTTCAGATTTATACACTTGATAACCAGTAGTCAAGATTGAAGCCCAGGCAGTCTGACACCAGACCTGAGGCTCTTTCCTGACTTCTAGAAAATGAAATCTCACATTAAGGAATAGGAGATGCTATCTCTGCATTTAGCTAAACACCTACTCCATATATTATATAATGTTACTAGTTATGGAGTAGAACGTGGCATAAAACTGGTCCTTCTGGGCCTCTGCCCAATGGATTTTAGTTGTTAAAGTGTCAGAAGTTATGTTTGGTAATACCTTTGTATTGCTTTATTACAAATTACCATCAAACATTCATTATCTCATAGTTTCTGAGATGGTCAGGAGTCTGGGGCTGCTTAGCCCCCAGTTCTGGTTCTGGTTCAGAGTCTTTCAGGAGTCTGTAGCCATTTCAAGGCTCAAAAGGGACTAGTGGACCCACGATGTTGGGCTGAGGCCCCAGTTCCTCCCTATGTTCCTCACCACACAGACCTCTCAATAGGACAGCTCACAGCACAGAAGCTGGCTTTCTTCAGAGGGAAAAATCTAAGAGAGAATCAGAAACAGGTGACTCGAGGAAAGCTGCAGTCTCTTATATGCTGGATTCTCTGCATTAGAAATGAGTCACAGAGTTGTGCCCAACTCAGGGGGCTACACAAGGACAGAACAACCAGAATGTGGGGTCACTTGGAGCCATCCTGGAAACTGCCTTCCACTGTTGTTGTTGTTGTTCAGTCGCTAAGTCCTGTCTAACTCTTTGCAACCCCATGGACTGTAACCCACCAGGATCCTCTGCTCATGGGATTTCCTAGGCAAGAATACTGGAGTGGGGATCCTTCAGTATTACTAGAGTAATTACTAGTATTTCCTAGGCAAGAATACTCCTCCAGGGGATCCTCCCAACCCAGGGATCAAACCCCCGTCTCCTGCATTGGCAGGCAGATTCTTCACCACTGAGCCACCAGGGAAGGCCCACTGTCTTCCATACCTGCTTTAATGTGTGACAAAGATGGGCGTTTTGATTTCATGCCTAAGTGCCAAGTTTTCAGGTGCGAGTGTTGGCTTTTTCTTTTATTCCTTTGAAAAGAAATTAGATCATTAGACTCAAATGACAAATCTCAGCTTACCCAAAAAGCACCTTTACTAGAAGACAAAATGGGAAAGATGACAAAAAATTTAAAATATCTTTAATTCACAATTGCATCCAGTTGCCAATAAATTTCTTTGCAAATATCACATTCTTTCCTACACAGCTCAAATGTAGGTCCAAGCTATACTGGGTCCTGAATAAAAGACCACACAAAGAAGCAAAGAACATTTAAAAATAATGTAGAGTATTGACTCCTGAAAGCAATGGCGCATCTCCATTACCTCTGCTCTATGGCTGACTAATTTCTGAAATCACTGTGACAAGTATCATGCCAGACAGTCCTTGGGGACAAGCTGACAGACACATGTTTAAGATCAATTTGAGAAAAGATATGTTACTGCTTCAACAATATAATTAATCACCCTTAGAGTCTTTTAAATCATTTGTTTTAAAGATAGGAGAAATATGCACTTTAGACCTAGTGGTTAAAGTAAAATAATGATATTTCCAAAATTTAAATCCATTTGGAATGTTACTTATTTTCATGCTCAGGAACTTAGCCTCTACGTTGCTTTAAATTAATCCCTTACAATGCCATTATCAGAATAAGTAATCATCTGTTCTGTAAGATTGTTAATGGCCATGACCAAAAACCTTAAAATTCTGATCTAAAATGGCCTAAATCTTAATCATAAATGGGGCTGTATGGGCTTATGAAGGACTATAAGATATTTGTACTTGACTTTTATAAGATGAAAATTATACATGCTTCTGAATTTTTCCAATTAATCAAGCATGTAAGTCTGACCCATGAATGCAGAAATCAAAGAATAATTCTTTTTTTCTTCAAGTTGCTGAAAATTTGTGTCCTATGTTAATATACAATTTTAAGTGAAATTCTTAACTGCATTGTAGCTGTTGTATACACTTTGCAACTTCAGGAATAGCAACTGGAATACAATAGCTGTATGGACTGCTTTTCAGACCTGATCTCTGATGTCCAGTCATCAAATTTGAACTAAGACTTTTCCAGGCTGATAGTAGAAATTTTCCATTTTATAATAATATTCTTTTATGATGATAATATGAATTTAGACTAGTCTACTGGATCATGGAAAAAATATTTTCTTTGTCATGGAATTAAATATTCATCTTAAAGTTAAAGTTTTATAATTAAATTTTGAAATTTAAAATTGTATGTTGAACACTTTGTTTTTAATAGCTAGTAATGAAGCCTAATTAATTCATATCTTGTGAATTCTGAGTTAGCTGCTACTATGATTATATTGGGAGAAGGCAATGGCACCCTATTCCAGTACTGTTGCCTGGAAAATCCCATGGATGGAGGAGCCTGGTAAGCTGCAGTCCATGGGGTCGATAAGAGTCAGACACAACTGAGCAACTTCACTTTCACTTTCCACTTTCATTCATTGGAGAAGGAAATGGCAACCCGCTCCAGTGTTCTTGCTTGGAGAATCCCATGGACGGAGAAGCCTGGAAGGCTGCAGTCCATGGGGTCACACAGAGTCGGACACGACTGAAGCGACTTAGCAGCAGTAGCAGTGATTATATTTCTACCTTCATATGCTTTATTAAGGCTTTTCTGGTGGCTCAGTGGTAAAGAATCAGACGCAGGTTCAACCCCTGGGTTGGGAAGATCCCTTGGAGAAGGAAATGGCAACCCACTTCAGTATTCTTGCCTGGAGAATCCCATGGACAGAGGTGCCTGACGGGCTATAGTCCATAGGGTCGACAGGAGTCAGATACAACTTAGCGACTAAACAACAATGACGTGGTTTATTAAAAGGGTTTATAAATGCATCTGAAGTGTAAATTAGGTCCCACAATAGAGTGTTTTCATACTTAAAATAATAAACTTTCTAGGGCTTTAGAAGTATTTTATTCAGGAGTACTTATTAGTCAGTATTATTGCATCATTATAGCACTCTCTAAGGGTTGCTATCATCAATATTATCAGCATAGTGCTGAAAAAAACTTTTCTTAGTGAAGATGCTTTTTTTTTTTACACTGTAAGTTTGTCTTCTCACTAATTCACATTCTTTCTCATAATCAATTCTGCTTATTTGGGTTAATTTTTTGAAAATTTGAGGGTATGCTATTATTCAATGTAATATGCCAACAATAAAATCTGGAATTTGGAAAGTCTGCATTTCAGAAAAAAAGTGAATTACTAGGCTTTTCTAAACAGTATACAATAAAATTAAAAGTTTCTTAAATTGTAAAAGTTTCTTTAATTCCAAGTAATTTTGTATGTTAATTGAATTTTCAAGAGAGAATTATCATTGTAGGTTTTTATTTTCATTGCAGAGAGAGCATTCTCAACAAATCACTTTAAAATGGAGTGATAAAAGTAGATAGGAATTCAGTTCATCTCAAAGTGATACAAAAATAAAATTAGATGTATAGTTGGAAACATTATACACATCATATAAATACATTTTTAAATAAAAGAAATTAGTTTATATTCAATTCAAAGTTATAGAATATAATTCTATATTCAATCAATCATCAAGAAATAGGTACTTACTGAAAATCTGCT
Source organism: Bos mutus (assembly GCF_027580195.1). NCBI lineage: Eukaryota > Metazoa > Chordata > Mammalia > Artiodactyla > Bovidae > Bos > Bos mutus. The sequence continues at coordinate 11,894,263 of NC_091629.1, forward strand.
ATATGCCCGGCCCTGAGCTAGTTGCTATGTGGTGATTATATAACTACCCATAATTAAATATATATATTCTTACATTCAAAGAGCTTATAATTTAGTTGAGGATATAAGATCTAAACCACAAACATAATTTTAAATGGATTAAATTAAAAGAAAAATTGTACATTATAAATATAGCAGAAGGTGAGAAAAGAAAGCAGTTAATAGGTGTTGGTGTATTCAAGTAAAATTTAAAAGGAGAAGAAGAACTTTAAGCAGGCATTTAAGAGGTGAGTAAGATTTCATCAAGAGGCTTAAGAGTAACAAGTTGAGGAAGAGAATAAGCAAAATAACAGAGGTGGACATTCTTAGTGTTTAACAGGCATTAAAGAGTTTAACCTGGTAGGAATGAAGGCTCATTTGGGGAGTGGTGGGAATTACATCTGTATAGCTCAGCTGGTAAAGAATCCAACTGCAATTCAGGAGACCTGGGTTCAATCCCCAGGTTGGGAAAATCCCCTGGAGAAGGGAAAGGCTAGTTCAGTTCAGTTGCTCAGTTGGGTCCAACTCTTTGTGATCCCATGAACCATAGCACACCAGGCTCCCCATCCATCACCGACTCCCGGAGTTTACCCAAACTCATGTCCATTGAGTCGGTGGTGCCATCCAACCATCTCATCCTCTGTCGTTCCCTTCTCCTCCTGCCCTCAATCTTTCCCAGCATCAGGGTCTTTTCAAATCAGTCAGCTCTTCCCATCAGGTGGCCAAAGTATTGGACTTTCAGCTTCAACATCAGTCCTTCCAATGAACACCCAGGACTGATCTCCTTTAGGATGGACTGACTGGATCTCCTTGCAGTCCAAGGGACTCTCAAGAGTCTTCTCCAACACCACAGTTCAAAAGCATCAATTCTTCGGTGCTCAGCTTTCTTCACAGTCCAACTCTCACATCCATACATGACTACTAGAAAAACCATAGCCTTGACTAGACAGACCTTTGTTGGCAAAGTAATGTCTCTGCTTTTTAATATGCTGTCTAGGTTGGTCATAACTTTCCTTCCAAGGAGCAAGTGTCTTTTAATTTCATGGCTGCAATCACCATCTGCAGTGATTTTGGAGCCCCAAAAAATTAAGTCTGACACTGTTTCCCCATCTATTTCCCATGAAGTGATGGGACTGGATGCCATGATCTTAGTTTTCTGAATGTTGAGCTTTAAGCCAACATTTTCACTCTCCTCTTTCACTTTCATTAAGAGGTTCTTTAGTTCTTCTTCACTTTCTGCCATAAGGGTGGTATCATCTGCATATCTGAGGTTATTGATGTTTTTCCTGGTAATCTTGATTCCAGCTTGTGCTTATTCCAGCCCAGTGTTTCTCATGATGTATTCTACATATAAGTTAAATAAGCAGGGTGACAGTATACAGCCTTGACGAACTCCTTTTCCTATTTGGAACCAGTCTGTTGTTCCATGTCCAGTTCTAACTATTGCTTCCTGACCTGCATACAGGTTTCTCAAGAGGCAGGTCAGGTGGTCTGGTATTCCCATCTCTTTAAGGATTTTCCACAGTTTATCGTGATCCACACAGTCAAAGGCTTTGGCATAGTCAATAAAGCAGAAATAGATGTTTTTCTGGAACTCTCTTGCTTTTTCCATGATCCAGCGGATGTTGGCAATTTGATCTCTGGTTTCTCTGCCTTTTCTAAAACTGGCTTGAACGTCTGGAAGCTCATGGTTCACGTATTGCTGAAGCCTAGCTTGGAGAATTTTAAGCATTACTTTACTAGTGTGTGAGATGAGTGCAATTGTGCGGTAGTTTGAGCATTCTTTGGCATTGCCTTTCTTTGGGATTGGAATGAAAACTGACCTTTTCCAGTCCTGTGGCCACGGCTGAGTTTTCCAAATTTGCTGGCATATTGAGTGCAGCACTTTCAGAGCATCATCTTTCAGGATTTGAAATAGCTCAACTGGAATTCCATCACCTCCACTAGCTTTGTTTGTAGTGATGCTTTCTAAGGCCCACTTGACTTCACATTCCAGGATGTCTAGCTCTAGGTGAGTGATCACACCATTATGATTATCTGGGTGGTGAAGATCTTTTTTGTATAGTTCTTCTACATATTCTTGCCACCTCTTCTTAATATCTTCTGCTTCTGTTAGGTCCATATCATTTCTGTCCTTTATCAAGCCTATCTTTGCATGAAATGTTCCCTTGGTATCTCCAATTTTCTTGAAGAGATCTCTAGTTGCTTCAAGAAAATTCTAGTCCAAGTTCAGGAGCAGTGGCCGAGAGGAGCTACCCCATGTCCAAAGTCAGGAGCAGCGGCCAAGAGGAGCTACCCCATGTCCAAGGTAAGGAGCAGCAGCTGCGCTTTGCTGGAGCAGCTGTGAAGAGATACCCCGCGTCCAAGGTAAGAGAAACCCAAGTAGGATGATAGGCACTGAGAGAGGGCATCAGAGGGCAGACAGACTGAAACCACAATCACAGACAACTAGCCAATCTGATCACATGGACCACAGCCTTGTCTAACTCAGTGAAATTAAGCCATGCCATGTGGGGCCACCCAAGACAGATGGGTCATGGTGGAGAGTTCTGACAGAATCTGGTCCACTGAATGTGGGAAAGGCTAACCACTCCAGTATTCTGGCCTGGAAAATTCCATGGACTGTATAGTCCATGAGGTTGCAAAGAGTCAGACACAACTGAGTGACTTTCACAAACTACATTGGTTATCCAAATGAAGGAATCTACTGAAAAACAAGTCAGAGGAATTCAGATTTGACACACAAAAAGTAGGGGCCCACTCCAGGCTCCTGAACAAAAGAATAGTGCTAAGTTTAATTTTAGGAAGCTTTTCACCAATGACCTAAATAAAAATGCAATTAATTAAATAAGTATAAGCCTCTTCTTTTGCAAATATGATGTTAAAAGATGACAGGAAGAAAGCAAGAACCTCTTAAGTTCCATTTGTTGAGGTTCAGTTATATTGTCTTTACCAGAAAGAATAAAAATTAGAAAGAAAACATTAGGAGAGTGAGCCCAAAACAGGTAGGAAGGGAGTTGGAAGCAGCTTCCACAATTTAATACAAAAAGATATGACTGAGTGCCTTCTACTTGTGAAATACTTGATATGAAGCAACCAAACATAAATAAGATCCAATTTATGTGGCCACACAGTTTACAAGATAGTAGAAGTGTTAAGGAATGTACGTAGACTCTTGAACAAATGTCATAACAGAGTTGCCGACAAATCCCATGAACATTCATAGAAGGGTGAAGTCACCTGTCAGGTACATGAATCAGAGGGGGTTTCATGAAAGAGGCCAGGCTTGTTGTAAATCTCAAAATGAGCATGCTGTCAAAAGGAATGGCAAGACAGCCTCAGAAAGGCAATATTTATTCTGGGTGGTCTTGTGTCTGCTAAAAATCAGGAGTTACTGCAGAAAAGCAAGGGAGAATGGATCTTGAAGCCAATAGCAGTGTCTGGCACACATGGTTTGTATAGAGACTGTAGCAGGAAGATGCCATCCGGCTAATATCCAGAATATATGTGTGTCCTGCTGCCCAAACTGGTTTGGAGTACATAGCCCCTTAGCAGGAGTGTTCTGGTTAATGAAATACAGAAGTTGCTTAAGTAGGAGAGTATGACGAATGAGTTATAAGGTTACCAAGATGGGGAGATAGGAGAAGAAAAATTTATCTTCTGAAGAAGTGCAGAGTTTAACATGTAAATACACCCAACCTTTCCATTCTTGGCTTTGCCCTTTTGGGTACCTATTCTCTTTTCATATTCAGCCCTGAATGCTAAAAATCCTCATCTCCTTGTTCCTTTGCTACTTTATATCTTCTTCCATAGAAATTAAAATTAAAACTTCAGGCTTGGCCATAGTTTTTCTCCAAACCTATTATTCAGCTGCAGTGTTGACATAATTAATCTCTTTTATGTGACAGGTAACGAATTCAACTAGTGAGACATGCCTGTAATTATACTTGGGGTTGTTACGAGGATTAAATGAGTAAATATATTTAAAGCACAGTGGGACTTCCCTGGAGGCCCAGAGGTTTGGACTCTGTGCTTCTAATGAACAGGGCACGGGGTCGATCTCTAGTCAGGTAACTAGTATCCTGCATGCTATGCAGTGTGGCCAAAAAAAAAAAAAGGCATAGTAACTGTTAGATGAAGATGATGATATTGGGCCTATGAAACTCGTCATGAAATAAGAATATTCTGAATAAGCGAAAACTACCTAAGATTTTTAAATGTATAAAAGTTACATGAATTTAATCAAATAAGCAAATGATAGTTTTTTACTCCCCAACTGCAAAATTCATAAGTAACTACTACAACCTCCATGATAAAATCCAAACTTCCAGCACTCACTTTTATAATCTGTATCCTACATAGAACTTGATTTTCAAAGAACAAGGTAAGGAATTTTCCAGAAATGTGTGATGATAAATAATTCCTCCTACTTTTACAGCATCATACAATTTTCAAAGAGCTTTTACATAGCTAATTTGTAACCATGACCACATTAAAAAAGAAACCCCGACGGGCATTATTATCTTCATTTTGCAGATAAGGTTACATCAATTGCCAGCTATGAAAATTCAAACAGAAAAAGAGATTTGTTTGAAGTTTCATAGCTGGCAATTGATGTAACCAGGACCGCCAAAACGATCAAATTGATACTGAATTCAGGATTGCTTCCACCACAACCTTCTATTGTTAAATGCTGAATTTAATGAGTGAGTATTGTATCCCTTTTAATGTTTAGCACATGCTAGGCATACAGCAACCCACTCCAGTCCTCTTGCCTGGAAAATCCCACGGCAGAGGAGCCTGGTAGGCTGCAGTCCATGGGGTCACTAAGAGTCAGACACGACTGAATGACTTCACTTTCACTTTTCACTTTCATGCATTGGAGAAGGAAATGGCAACCCATTCCAGTGTTCTTGCCTGGAGAATCCCAGGGACGGGGGAGCCTGATGGGCTGCCGTCTATGGGGTCACACAGAGTTGGACACGACTGAAGCGACTTAACAGCAACAGCAGCAACAGGCATATGATAACTGCTTAACCCATATTTGTTTCCAGCTTAAGGTTTTATATATATATATCTTTTGCTCTGGCTTACCAGAATTGTCATAGAAAAAGAAAATTCATACCATTTAGCAGAAAGCAAACAAACCCCCAAATCTTGCTAACTTTTTATAAAAATTGTATCAGGACTTTTCAAAGGTACAAAAGCTACCTTATATTTCTATTGATATTCCTATTTATTATATGTTTTTCTAATCGGAAGACACCTGATATTTTTTCTAGGAATTCTGCAAGATTATTGTCTGAGTTTTATGACCTGAGTTGTCATTTTCTTTACTTTGTGTGCGTGTGTGTGTGTGTGTGTGTCCCATGATGGCTGGTCCACCAGGGAAGACCCTGAGTCATTTTCTTTTGAACCAAAGAATAAATCATCAGATCTTATACAATCTGCGTTTCCTTCTATATGTATGATTCCAGCCTCTCTGCCATATTTGAAGGGTCCAGGAGATTTGACTTTAATTTTCCTTGCATTGGAATTTTAAATCTTATGCTTTAACATTCCATTGCTACTCCTAACATTTTTCTAGGTATCGTATAGAAAATATGAACTAAAACATATAGGAAAGAGCATGATATTTATATTCAAGACCTTATGTTTGAAAATAATCACATTTCTAGCTGAGCTATAAGCAACAGCCTTTGAAGAATTTGGCAGATGCTATAGATTAGAATTTTATCTTTTCTATTTCAACCACACCAAACTCAGAAACACCCAGAATCTCTTGTTTTTCTAAGCCTGATATGAAGAGGCATCAGAAACAAAAACTTTCTGGAAGAAAAAAGTAAACAAAAGAATGTCAGCCTTCAGGATCATTGGGAAATTTAAGGGAGCAAATTCAGTCTTTTGTGAGTCACTTGTGTGCTGTGGTTGATCTTGTAAAAGGGCTGGAGGTGTTTCCTTCCACTTGCTGATGCTCCTGTGAAGCTCACGCCTTGTCGAGGGAGCTGCCCCAGTGAAATTAACCTGCAGGGTTTAAAACATTAAAAACCAGGAAACTCACTTTCCTCAGCCTCTTCTCTCTGACCTCCATCAAGAACATATGATGAAAAGCTTGGTCCAATAAGGTTGGGGGGCACACCCAATGTCCACATTTAGTGGACACCATACCCAGACATTGGGCAGACAGCACACTTATATTGTGGTACAGGCTGCTCGTGTAAACTGTTATTCTCTGGCACCTACACACTAGGGCGGGAGTCCAAACTTGCGAGTGGGCAGAGAGCCATGCCAACAGATGGGCACAAGGATGACAGCCAAGGGACTATGTATGTGCATCAAGTATAGGTGTTGAGAACAGGGATTCCAACTGAGAAGATCAGAATGACTCTCTGTCTCTAGTTTATGGTTAAGAGCTTGTCAATTCATGCCCTGTTTAATATAAATGCACTGGAATTCCAGAGAATTGACAGGTTTTGATGAAATCTTCCATTTATTTTTTTTCTCTGAAAAAATATAAATATAACTTGAACATCAGCAGGATATGGTTTGCTAGCATTTTGTGAGCAGAAAATGTTTCCCTTCTCCAGCAGTTTCCATGATTATTAAAGTTTCTCTTTAAGAAAAATAGAATTGGACCCTAGGCCTTACAGCTAGCTGTGAAAAGAAGAGAAGTGAAAAGCAAAGGAGAAAAGGAAAGATATAAACATCTGAATCCAGAGTTCCAAAGAATAGCAAGAAGAGATAAGAAAGCCTTCTTCAGCGATCAGTGCAAAGAAATAGAGGAAAACAACAGAATGGGAAAGACTAGAGATCTCTTCAAGAAAATTAGAGATACCAAGGGAACATTTCATGCAAAGATGGGCTTGATAAAGGACAGAAATGGTATGGACCTACAGAAGCAGAAGATATTAAGAAGAGGTGGCAAGAATACACAGAAGAATTGTACAAAAAAGATCTTCATGACCCAGATAATCACAATGGTGTGATCACTGACCTAGAGCCAGACATCCTGGAATGGGAAGTCAAGTGGGCCTTAGAAAGCATCACTATGAACAAAGCTAGTGGAGGTGATGGAATTCCAGTTGAGCTATTTCTAATCCTGAAAGATGATGCTCTGAAAGTGCTGCGCTCAATATGCCAGCAAATTTGGAAAACTCAGCAGTGGCCACAGGACTGGAAAAGGTCAGTTTTCATTCCAATCCCAAAGAAAGGTAATGCCAAAGAATGCTCACACTACCGCACAATTGCACTCATCTCACACGCTAGTAAAATAATGCTCAAAATTCTCCAAGCAGGCTTCAGCAATATGTGAACTGTGAACTTCCTGATGTTCAAGCCAGTTTTAGAAAAGGCAGAGGAACCAGAGATCAAATTGCCAACATCCGCTGGATCATGGAAAAAGCAAGAGAGTTCCAGAAAAACATCTACTTCTGCTTTATTGACTATGCCAAAGCCTTTGACTGTGTGGATCACAATGAACTGTGGAAAATTCTGAAAGAGATGGGAATACCAGACCACCTGATCTGCCTCTTGAGAAACCTGTATGCATGTCAGGAAGCAACAGTTAGAACTGGACATGGAACAACAGACTGGTTCCAAATAGGAAAAGGAGTTTGTCAAGGCTGTATATTGTCACCCTGTTTATTTAACTTATATGCAGAGTACATCATGAGAAACGCTGGACTGGAAGAAACACAAGCTGGAATCAAGATTGCTGGGAGAAATATCAATAACCTCAGATATGCAGATGACACCACCCTTATGGCAGAAAGTGAAGAGGAACTCAAAAGCCTCTTGATGAAAGTGAAAGTGGAGAATGAAAAAGTTGGCTTAAAGCTCAACATTCAGAAAACGAAGATCATGGCATCTGGTCCCATCACTTCATGGGAAATAGATGGGGAAACAGTGGAAACAGTGTCAGACTTTATTTTTCTGGGCTCCAAAATCACTTCAGATGGTGACTACAGCCGTGAAATTAAGAGAGACGCTACTCCTTGGAAAGAAAGTTATGACCAACCTAGATAGCATATTCAAAAGCTGAGACATTACTTTGCCAACAAAGGTTCATCTAGTTAAGGCTATGGTTTTTCCTGTGGTCATGTATGGATGTGAGAGTTGGACTGTGAAGAAGGCTGAGCACCGAAGAACTGATGCTTTTGAACTGTGGTGTTGGAGAAGACTGTTGAGAATCCCTTGGACTGCAAGGAGATCCAACCAGTCCATTCTGAAGGAGATCAGCCCTGGGATTTCTTTGGAAGGAATGATGCTAAAGCTGAAACTCCAGTACTTTGGCCACCTCATGCGAAGAGTTGACTCATTGGAAAAGACTATGCTGCTGGGAGGGATTGGGGGCAAGAGGAGAAGGGGACAACAGAGGATGAGATGGCTGGATGACATCACTGACTCAATGGACATGAGTCTGAGTGAACTCCGGGAGTTGGTGATGGACAGGGAGGCCTGGTGTGCTGCGTCATGGGGTCCCAAAGAGTCGGACACGACTGAGCGACTGAACTGAACTGAACTCTGTGTATTCTTGCCACGTCTTCTTAATATCTTCTGGTTCTATTAGGTCCATACTGTTTCTGTCCTTTATTGTGCCCATCTTTGCATGAAATGTTCCCTTGGTATCTCTAATTTTCTTGAAGAAAGATCATTCAGAAGGGTACTTTCTTGATGTTTTGAGTTTTTCTTTCTAAAAATAATCTCAGAATCTTAAATCCTAAAGTTATATAATTTGAATTATAAATGGGAGGAGAGGAGATTCAGAGAATCATGTGGCTCGTTACTTCTCTAGGCTTTTTCCTAAGTAATAAAATTAGGGAATTGGACTAGACCATCTTTGAGGTTCGCTCCAGCTACCAAACTCTCTATTTCTAATAGAAACAAATGAAATGGTGCTGTTTTTTCAAAATAGGAATAAAAATTCCTAGTGGAAGTCTCCTTGTGGCCATGATAACCCCCAAAAGAGACAGGGCACGAAGATTCCCCCTGTATAACCCAAGTTTTCCTGGAGTCCTAAGATTTTTAGAGAAAAGGAAGTCTAGCTTCATCCTCACTCTTTCAAAGGCCATTGGAAACAAATTCTCCTGATTATCCAGAACATCTCCATAAAAATAAATGTTGCTGGGAATTCTCTGGTTGGTGGTCCAGTGGTTAAGACTTAATCTTCTAATGCAGGGTGCTAGTTCCATCCCTGGCTGGGGAGCTAAGATCCCACATGCCCTATGGCCAAGAAACCAAAACATAGAAGCAATATTGTAACAAATTCAATAAAGGCTTTAAAAAAATGTTGTTGTTTGAGACAGCATACTATATGGTTTTGGAATCTCTGAAAACATCTCTGATGCTGTGAGGCACAGTTTGTAAACCAGGATTTTAAATAATAACAGCTGTAAATTATAAAGTGTATATTGCTATTGCTAAGTCACTTCAGTCGTGTCCAACTCTGTGTGACCCCATAGACAGCAGCCCACCAGGCTCCCCCATCCCTGGGATTCTCCAGGCAAGAACACTGGAATGGGTTGCCGTTTCCTTCTCCAATGCATGAAAGCGAAAAGTGAAAGTGAAGTCGCTCAGTCGTGTTCGACTTAGCGACCCCATGGACTGCAGCCTACCAGGCTCCTCCATCCATGGGATTTTCTAGGCAAGAGTACTGGAGTGGGTTGCCATTGCCTTCTCCTAAAGTCTATATACTGGCGTACAAACTGGTCAATTAGTAAGTATTCAACAAAACATAATTTTGTAAGAAATTTTTTCTTTATGCATTCTTTAAAAATTTTTTAATGATTCTTAAGAATTAAGTTTGAAATATTGGGATGCACTTGGCATTTCTTAATAAATTACACTCCTATATCTATAAAAAAAATTTTAAATTTTGTATTGAGGAATAGTGTAACAGAAAGGGCCATGTATCATAAAGGCGTAGTTCATGAACTTTCATCAAATGAATATACCAGTGTAAAGAGCAACAGATCTAGAAACAGAACACCATCACACCCCAGGGTGACTCTCTTCTAGTCAGTACCTCCTCAGCCCCAACCACTGTGAGGACTTCTATCAACATAAAGTAGCTTTGGTTGTATTTGAACTTTATGTGGAATCATATAGCATACACTCTTCTGTGTCTGGCTTCTTTCACTCAGTACTTTGAGCTATATACTGAAAAGAAGATTTGCTGGGTGATAGGGTGTGCAGATGGTTCAGCTGCAGCAGAAAGCAGGGTTTTTCTCAAATAATTGCAACCAATGTACATATCTATCATTCTGTGAGAGTCCCTATTGCTTCACTCCCTTTAGTATTATGGGACTTAGCATTTATATACCCATTTGAAAAGGTCAGTTTTCATTCCAATCCCAAAGAAAGGTAATGCCAAGAATGCTCACACTACCGCTGGTGCACTCATCTCACACGCTAGTAAAATAATGCTCAAAATTCTCCAAGCAGGCTTCAGCAATATGTGAACTGTGAACTTCCTGATGTTCAAGCCAGTTTTAGAAAAGGCAGAGGAACCAGAGATCAAATTGCCAACATCCGCTGGATCATGGAAAAAGCAAGAGAGTTCCAGAAAAACATCTACTTCTGCTTTATTGACTATGCAAAGCCTTTGACTGTGTGGATCACAATGAACTGTGGAAAATTCTGAAAGAGATGGGAATACCAGACCACCTGATCTGCCTCTTGAGAAACCTGTATGCATGTCAGGAAGCAACAGTTAGAACTGGACATGGAACAACAGACTGGTTCCAAATAGGAAAAGGAGTTTGTCAAGGCTGTATATTGTCACCCTGTTTATTTAACTTATATGCAGAGTACATCATGAGAAACGCTGGACTGGAAGAAACACAAGCTGGAATCAAGATTGCTGGGAGAAATATCAATAACCTCAGATATGCAGATGACACCACCCTTATGGCAGAAAGTGAAGAGGAACTCAAAAGCCTCTTGATGAAAGTGAAAGTGGAGAATGAAAAAGTTGGCTTAAAGCTCAACATTCAGAAAACGAAGATCATGGCATCTGGTCCCATCACTTCATGGGAAATAGATGGGGAAACAGTGGAAACAGTGTCAGACTTTATTTTTCTGGGCTCCAAAATCACTTCAGATGGTGACTACAGCCGTGAAATTAAGAGACGCTTACTCCTTGGAAAGAAAGTTATGACCAACCTAGATAGCATATTCAAAAGCTGAGACATTACTTTGCCAACAAAGGTTCATCTAGTTAAGGCTATGGTTTTTCCTGTGGTCATGTATGGATGTGAGAGTTGGACTGTGAAGAAGGCTGAGCACCGAAGAACTGATGCTTTTGAACTGTGGTGTTGGAGAAGACTGTTGAGAATCCCTTGGACTGCAAGGAGATCCAACCAGTCCATTCTGAAGGAGATCAGCCCTGGGATTTCTTTGGAAGGAATGATGCTAAAGCTGAAACTCCAGTACTTTGGCCACCTCATGCGAAGAGTTGACTCATTGGAAAAGACTATGCTGCTGGGAGGATTGGGGCAAGAGGAGAAGGGGACAACAGAGGATGAGATGGCTGGATGACATCACTGACTCAATGGACATGAGTCTGAGTGAACTCCGGGAGTTGGTGATGGACAGGGAGGCCTGGTGTGCTGCGTCATGGGGTCCCAAAGAGTCGGACACGACTGAGCGACTGAACTGAACTGAACTCTGTGTATTCTTGCCACGTCTTCTTAATATCTTCTGGTTCTATTAGGTCCATACTGTTTCTGTCCTTTATTGTGCCCATCTTTGCATGAAATGTTCCCTTGGTATCTCTAATTTTCTTGAAGAAAGATCATTCAGAAGGGTACTTTCTTGATGTTTTGAGTTTTTCTTTCTAAAAATAATCTCAGAATCTTAAATCCTAAAGTTATATAATTTGAATTATAAATGGGAGGAGAGGAGATTCAGAGAATCATGTGGCTCGTTACTTCTCTAGGCTTTTTCCTAAGTAATAAAATTAGGGAATTGGACTAGACCATCTTTGAGGTTCGCTCCAGCTACCAAACTCTCTATTTCTAATAGAAACAAATGAAATGGTGCTGTTTTTTCAAAATAGGAATAAAAATTCCTAGTGGAAGTCTCCTTGTGGCCATGATAACCCCCAAAAGAGACAGGGCACGAAGATTCCCCCTGTATAACCCAAGTTTTCCTGGAGTCCTAAGATTTTTAGAGAAAAGGAAGTCTAGCTTCATCCTCACTCTTTCAAAGGCCATTGGAAACAAATTCTCCTGATTATCCAGAACATCTCCATAAAAATAAATGTTGCTGGGAATTCTCTGGTTGGTGGTCCAGTGGTTAAGACTTCGTCTTCTAATGCAGGGGGTGCTAGTTCCATCCCTGGCTGGGGAGCTAAGATCCCACATGCCCTATGGCCAAGAAACCAAAACATAGAAGCAATATTGTAACAAATTCAATAAAGGCTTTAAAAAAATGTTGTTGTTTGAGACAGCATACTATATGGTTTTGGAATCTCTGAAAACATCTCTGATGCTGTGAGGCACAGTTTGTAAACCAGGATTTTAAATAATAACAGCTGTAAATTATAAAGTGTATATTGCTATTGCTAAGTCACTTCAGTCGTGTCCAACTCTGTGTGACCCCATAGACAGCAGCCCACCAGGCTCCCCCATCCCTGGGATTCTCCAGGCAAGAACACTGGAATGGGTTGCCGTTTCCTTCTCAATGCATGAAAGCGAAAGTGAAAAGTGAAGTCGCTCAGTCGTGTTCGACTTAGCGACCCCATGGACTGCAGCCTACCAGGCTCCTCCATCCATGGGATTTTCTAGGCAAGAGTACTGGAGTGGGTTGCCATTGCCTTCTCCTAAAGTCTATATACTGGCGTACAAACTGGTCAATTAGTAAGTATTCAACAAAACATAATTTTGTAAGAAATTTTTTCTTTATGCATTCTTTAAAAATTTTTTAATGATTCTTAAGAATTAAGTTTGAAATATTGGGATGCACTTGGCATTTCTTAATAAATTACACTCCTATATCTATAAAAAAATTTTAAATTTTGTATTGAGGAATAGTGTAACAGAAAGGGCCATGTATCATAAAGGCGTAGTTCATGAACTTTCATCAAATGAATATACCAGTGTAAAGAGCAACAGATCTAGAAACAGAACACCATCACACCCCAGGAGTGACTCTCTTCTAGTCAGTACCTCCTCAGCCCCAACCACTGTGAGGACTTCTATCAACATAAAGTAGCTTTGGTTGTATTTGAACTTTATGTGGAATCATATAGCATACACTCTTCTGTGTCTGGCTTCTTTCACTCAGTACTTTGAGCTATATACTGAAAAGAAGATTTGCTGGGTGATAGGGTGTGCAGATGGTTCAGCTGCAGCAGAAAGCAGGGTTTTCTCAAATAATTGCAACCAATGTACATATCTATCATTCTGTGAGAGTCCCTATTGCTTCACTCCCTTTAGTATTATGGGACTTAGCATTTATATACCCATTTGAATCCAGAGTTCGAAAGAATAGCAAGGAGAGATAAGAAAGCCTTCCTCAGTGATCAATGCAAAGAAATAGAGAAAAACAATAGAATGGAAAAGACTAGAGATTGCTTCAAGAAAATTGGAGATACCAAAGGAATATTTCATGCAAAGATGGGCACAATAAAGGACACAAATGGTATGGACCTAATAGAACCAGAAGATACTAAGAAGAGGTGGCAAGAATACACAGAAGAACTATACAAAAAAGATCTTCACAACCCAGATAATCACGATGGTGTGATCACTCACCTAGAGCCAGACATCCTGGAATGCAAAGTCAAGTGAACCTTAGGAGGCATCACTACAAACAAAGCTAGTAGAGGTGATGAAATTCCAGTTGAGCTATTTCTAATCCTGAAAGATGATGCTGTAAAAGTGCTGCACTCAATATGCCAGCAAATTTGGAAAACTCAGCAGTGGCCACAGGACTGGAAAAGGTCAGTTTTCATTCCAATCCCTAAGAAAGGCAATGCCAAAGAATGCTCAAACTACTGCACAATTGCACTCATCTCACACGCTAGTAAAGTAATGCTCAAAATTCTCCAAGCCAGGCTTCAACAGTATGTAAACCATGAACTTCCAGATGTTCAAGCTGGTTTTAGAAAGGCAGAGGAACCAGAGATCAAATTGCCAACATCCGCTGGATCATGGAAAAAGCAAGAGAGTTCCAGAAAAACATCTACTTCTGCTTTATTGACTATGTCAAAGCCTTTGACTGTGTGGATCACAATAAACTGTGGAAAATCTTTAAAGAGATGGGAATACCAGACCACCTGACCTGCCTCTTGAGAAACCTGTATGCAGGTCAGGAAGCAACAGTTAGAACTGGACATGGAACAACAGACTGGTTCCAAATAGGAAAAGGAGTTTGCCAAGGCTGTATACTGTCACCCTGCTTATTTAACTTATATGCAGAGTACATCTGAGAAACGCTGGACTGGATGAAGCACAAGCTGGAATCAAGATTGCCGGGAGAAATATTAATAACCTCAGATATGCAGATGATACCACCCTTATGGCAGAAAGTGAAGAAGAACTAAAGAGCCTCTTGATGAAAGTGAAAGAGGAGAGTGAAGAAGTTGGCTTAAAACTCAACATTCAGAAAACTAAGATCATGGCATCTGGTCCCATCACTTCATGGGAAATAGATGGGGAAATAGTGGTAACAGTGGCTCCAAAATCACTGCAGATGGTGACTGCAGCCATGAAATTAAAAGATGCTTGCTCCTTGGAAGGAAAGTTATGACCAACCTAGACAGCATATTAAAAAAAAGAGACATTACTTTGCCAACAAAGTCCGTCTACTCAAAGCTATGGTTTTTCCAGTAGTCATGTATGGATGTGAGAGTTGGACTATAAAGAAAGCTGAGCGCCGAGGAATTGATGCTTTTGAACTGTGGTGTTGGAGAAGACTCTTGAGAGTCCCTTGGACTGCAAGGAGATCCAACCAGTCCATCCTAAAGGAGATCAGTCCTGGGTGTTCATTGGAAGGACTGATGTTGAAGGTGAAACTCCAATACTTTAGCCACCTGATTCGAAGAGCTGACTCATTTGAAAAGACCCTGATGCTGGGAGGGATTGGGGGCAGAAGGAGAAGGGGACAACAGAGGATGGGATGGCTGGATGGCATCACCGACTCAATGTACATGAGTTTGAGTAAACTCCAGGAGTCGGTGATAGACAGGGAGGCCTGCTGTGCTGCAGTCCATGGGGTCACAAAGAGTCGGACACAACTGAGCTACTGACCTGATTTGAATTGACTGAACATTTATGTCTTTTTTAGTTTTATTCCTCTAGTGGTTATACCAATTTGTATGTGTTTTTAATATTTCTTTTAAATTGAGGTGAATTTCACATAAGATAAAATTAACCTTTTAAAAGTGAACAATTCAGTAGCATTTAGTACATTCACAATATTCTGCAAGCACCGTCTCTATCTAGCTCTAACACATTTCATTTTCCCTAAAGAAAATTTTACACCCATTAAATATTCACTCCCTATTCCCTGATTCCTCTCCACCTGTCCATGGTCACCACCAGTGTGCATCCTGTCTCTGGATTTACATATTCTGAATACTTCATAGAAATGGAGTCATACCATATATGCCCTTTTGCTTCTGGCTTCTTTCACTTAGCATATTTTCAAAGTTCACTCACATTGTATTGGGACTTCATTTTTCTACAGTGGAATAATATTCCATTGTATAATATTCCATAGACCACAATTTGTTTATCCATGGATCCATTGATGGACATTTGGGTTGTTTCCCAAATTGTGAATAGTGGTGCAATGAATATGTATGTACATATATTTGGTTGAATAGTCTTATTTCTTTTTTAAAAAAATATTTATTTTTTTTAAATTTGTTTGGCTGAACCAGGTCTTAGTTGCGGCACCTGGGATTTTTGTTGCGGGATGTGGGCTTTTAGTTTCAGTATGTGAGATCTAGTTTCCTAACCAGGGATTGAACCTAGGCCCCTTGCATTGGGAGTGTGGAGACAACCGCTGGACCATTAGGGACGTTCCAAATGCCTCTTTTCAATTCTTTTGGTTAGGAATATATAATTCCTAGGAGTGGAATTTCTGTGTTACATGGTGATTCTTTTTAGCTTATTAGAGAACTGCCAAACTGTTTCCATTTTAGATTTCTACCAGCAATGTACTAGGGCTCCAATTTTTCTACATCCACAGCAGAAAAAAAATAATGTTTGTTATTTTCTGGATGGCCATAGCCGTCCTAGTGGGTATAAAGTGGCACCTCATTGTAGGTTTGATTTACATTTCCCCAAAGACAAATGATGTTGAGCAACTTTGTGTGCTCCTTGGCCATTTATATACCTTCTTTGCAGAGATTCAAGGCCCTTGCCCATATTTTAACTGGATTTTTTGTCTTTTTTTATTGAATTGTAAGAGTTCTTTATATATTCTGGATACTAGGCCCTTATAAAATATATGATTTGTGAATATTTTTTCCAATTCTATAGGTTATCATTTCACTTCCTTGATAGTGTCTTTGAATATCAGTCCATGGGGTCACAAAGAGTCAGGCACAACTGAGCAAATTCACTCACTCACTCACTCCCAAATGCTTTTAGTTTTGATGAAGTCCAATTTTTTTTCCTTTTGTTGCTTATATTTTCATTTCATATCTAAGAATTCATTGCAAATCTAAGGCCATAAATACTTACCACCATCTTCTAGGAGTTTTATGATCTTAGCTCTATATTTACATTATTGATCCATCTTAAATAAATTTTTATATATGGTGTGAAGTAAGGATTGAGCTTTATTTCTTTGCATGTAGATCAGTTATGCCAACAACATTTGCTAAAGAGAGTATCCTTTTTGCACTGATTGGATATGGTTTAGTGGCCCAGACAATAAAGAGTCTGCCTGCAATGTAGAAGACCTGGGTCCAATCCCTGGGTCAGGAAGACCCCCTGAAGAAGGGATTGACTACCCACTCCAGTATTCATGCTTGGAGAATTCCATGGACAGAGGAGCATGGTGGGCTACAGTCCATGGGGTCACAAAGAGTTGGACATGACTGAACAAGTTTCACTGAGTGTTCCTAGCATCCTTCTTAAAAATTATATACATAGATGTACAGGTTTATTTCTTAATTCTATTACATCAGTCTACATGGCTATTCTTACATCAGTACCACAGTTTGGTTTACTGTAGCTTTATAGTAAGTTTTTAAATTGGGATATGTGAGTTCTTCAACTTTGTCCTTCTAAAATTTTTTTTTGGCTTTTAATAGTCCCTCACAATTCCATATGAGTTTGAGAATCAACTTTCCCATTTCTGTAAAAATTATCATTGGAATGTTGGTACAGATTCAATGTACAGACCACTTTGGGTACTGCTGCCATCTTAAGATGGCAGAAGGAAATGGCAACCCACTCCAGTGTTCTTGCCTGGAGAATCCCAGGGACAGGGGAGCCTGGTGGGCTGCCGTCTATGGGGTCGCACAGAGTCGGACACGACTGAAGCGACTTAGCAGCTTAGCAGCAGCAGCCATCTTAACAATATTGCTTCTGTTCAATTAACATAGGATGTCTTTCCATTTATTTACAACTTCTTTAAGCAATATTCTATAGTTTTCAGTATACAAGTCTTTCACCTCCTTTGTTTTGTTTATTCCAAATACTTCATTCTTTTGGACACTTTTGAGAATGAAATTGTTTTCTTAATTTCCTTGTCCATATATTTATTGCTGATGTACAGAAACACAACTGTTCCTGTGTGTGTGTGTGTGTGTGTGTATTGATCTCACTGCTGAGTTTTCCAAATTTGCTGGCATATTGAGAGCAACACTTTCCCAGCATCCTCCTTCAGGATTTGAAATAGCTCCACTGGAATTCCATCACTTCCACTAGCTTTGTTCGTAGTGATGTTTTCTAAGGCCCACTTGACTTCACGTTCCAAGATGTCTGGCTCTAGATGAGTGATCACACCATTGTGATTATCTGTGTCGTGAAGATGAGTAGTGGCCACAGGACTGGTAAAGGTCAGTTTTCATTCCAATCCCAAAGAAAGGCAATGCCAAAGAATGCTCAAACTACTGCACAATTGCACTCATCTCACACGCTAGTAAAGTCATGCTCAAAATTCTCCAAGCCAGGCTTCAACAGTATGTAAACCGTGAACTTCCAGATGTTCAAGCTGGTTTTAGGAAAGGCAGAGGAACCAGAGATCAAATTGTCAACATCTGCTGGATCATGGAAAAAGCAAGAGAGTTCCAGAAAAACATCTATTTCTGCTTTATTGACTATGCCAAAGCCTTTGACTGTGTGGATCACAATAAACTGTGGAAAATTCTGAAAGAGATGGGAATACCAGACCACCTGACCTGCCTCTTGAGAAACCTGTATGCAGGTCAGGAAGCAACAGTTAGAACTGGACATGGAACAACAGACTGGTTCCAAATAGGAAAAGGAGTATGTCAAGGCTGTATATTGTCACCCTGCTCATTTAACTTATATGCAGAGTACATCATGAGAAATGCTGGGCTGGAAGAAGCACAAGCTGGAATCAAGATTGCTGGGAGAAATATCAATAACCTCAGATATGCAGATAACACCACCCTTATGGCAGAAAGTGAAGAGGAACTAAAAAGCCCGCTGATGAAAGTGAAAGTGGAGAGTAAAAAAGTTGGCTTAAAGCTCAACACTCAGAAAACTAAGATCATGGCATCTGGTCCCATCACTTCATGGGAAATAGATGGGGAAACAGTGTCAGACTTTATTTTTTTGGGCTCCAAAATCACTGCAGATGGTGATTGCAGCCGTGAAATTAAAAGACGCTTACTCCTTGGAAGGAAAGTTATGACCAACCTAGATAGCATATTCAAAAGCTGAGACATTACTTTGCTGACAAGGTCCATCTAGTCAAGGCTATGGTTTTTCCAGTGGTCATGTATGGATGTGAAAGTTGGACTGTGAAGAAAGCTGAGTGCCGAAGAATTGATGCTTTTGAACTGTGGTGTTGGAGAAGACTCTTGAGAGTCCCTTGGACTGCAAGGAGATCCAACCAGTCCATCCTAAAGGAGATCAGTCCTGGGTGTTCATTGGAAGGACTAATGCTGAAGCTGAAACTCCAATACTTTAGCCACCTCATGTGAAGAGTTGACCCATTGGAAAAGACCCTGATTCTGGGAGGGATTGGGGGCAGGAGGAGAAGGGGATGACAGAGGATGGGATGGCTGGATGGTATCACCGACTCAATGCACATGAGTTTCGATAAACTCTTGGAGTTGGTTATGGACAGGGAGGCCTGGTGTGCTTTGATTCACGGGGTCGCAAAGAGTCAGACACGACTGAGTGACTGAACCGAACTGAACTGATGTTTATCTCACACTTCTACAACTTTTCTGAAATTTATTAGCTCTAGTATTTTTTTTTCTTTTTGGTACAGTCTTTTGAAATGTTTTTATATATAAGATCATGTCATTGTGAACAGAGATAGTTTTACTTCTTCCTTTCCAATTTGGATGCCATTTATTTCTTTTTCTTGTGTAACTGCTCTGACTAGAACTTCCAGCACATTGTTGAATAGTAGTGATTAAAACAGGCATCCTCATAGTGTTACTGATCTTACAGGGAAAGTTTTCAGTCTTTCACCATTGAATATGATGGTATCAATGGGTTCTTCACAAATGCTCTTTATCATTTGAGGAAGTTCCCTTCTCTTCCTAGCTTTTTTGGGAATAGGGTTTTAGATTTTGTCCAATGCCTTTTCTGTATCAACTGAGATGATCATGTAATGTTTCACCTTCATCTTATTAATGCGGTATGTTTTGTTGATTCATTTTCTTATGTTGAACCACCTTTGCATTTCTTGGATATTCCCCACATTGTCATAGTATATAATCCTTTAAATATGCTGCTAGATTTGATTTGCTAATATTTTGTTAATGATTTTTTAATCAATGTTTATAAGGAATATTGGTCTGTAGTTTTCTTTGCAGTATTTTTTTCTGGTTTTAGTATCAGAGTAATACTTTCTTATTATGAAATGTTTCCTCTTTTTTCAGAAGAAAATTTGAAAATAATTGGTATTCTTTAAATGTTTGGTAGCATCAATTGATTATAATTTGCACTTCCCTATTTTTTAAAGAAGTTGAACATCTTTTCATTAGCTTATTGGCCATTTTTACGTCATCTTTTGTGAAAGTCTGTTCAAGCTTTTTGTCCATTTTCCTATTGGTATCTTGTCCTTTTCTTGATTTGTAGAAGTATTTACATATTCTGGTTGAGTCCTTTGTCAATATGTGTATTGTTTTATCTTCTCCCACTCTATAGTTTGCTTTCTCATTCTCTTAAGGGTCTCTTTTGATGAATAAAATTCTTAATTTTAATATAGTCTTATTTGTCATTTCTTATTTTTTGGTTAGCCCTATTTGTATTGTGATTAAGCCATCTTTGCCTACTCCAATGCTATGAATATTTCTCCTGTGCTTTCTTCTAAAAGCTCTGTAATTTTCCCTTTAACAAGCAATCTACCTGGAACTTAATTTTTGTGTAAGGTGTGAAGAAAGGGTTAAGATTTTTTCCCCTTATATATCCAACCAATCCATCACCAATCCTTTCTCTACGGGCCTGCAGTGCTACTTTGGTCATAAATTAGATAACCGTATATGCATGGGTCTTTTTCTGGATTCTTTATCTGTTCTGTGTGGTGGTTTGTCTGTCTATGCAGGAATATCTAATACATTTTCCTAATTACTATAAGTTTTGTAATAGAAGTCCTAGGATCTGACAGTGAAAGTCCTCCAACCTTGCTCTTTAAGATCACCTTGGGTAGTCAGCACCCTTTACCTGTCCGTATTAATTTTAGAATCAGCTTCACAATTTCTACAAAGCAAAAAGGGAAAACTTACTGGGATTTTGATTGGGAGTGTGCTGTTTATAGGGCTTTGGAAGTTGAAAATAAAAAGGGGACAATCTAGAATTTGGGGACAAGATCAAAAGAAACATTATTTCTTCAATTAATATTTGTTTGGTGCCTGATTCTGGCCATGCCCTCTGTGAGCTGTGGTGGTATGTGGAGATACAGTGGTAACCAAGACACAATACCTCCACGTAACGAGCATTCAAATGGATCTCTGAATTCCACACTGACACTCTCCATAGCACTGACGCTGTTTGTGTGTTGCTTGTTAATTGTGTGTTGTTGATAATGGGTGAGATTAGACGGAGGCATTTTCTGATCATTTGTAAATGTCTTCTGGATGAAACTGAGTGCTTTCTAAATCCTCATGAGATTAACTTAAGAAATAGAAACTTGGAGTTTAATACGTGCCACTGAGAACTTCATAGATTTTAATCCTCATGACAACATCACCCAACGAGATAAAATATTATTATCCCTATTTTTACAGATGAAGAAACTGAGTCTTAAAGAGGCTGAGTACTTTAACCAAGACCATACAAGTGAACTACAGATCTAGTAGCAAAAGCCAGTGCTTTTAACCACTACAAATAAAAAATAGAAATGATATAAAAGTATTTATCCTTGTGATTCAATTTCTTGCAACATGTCTGCATGTGCAAAGTTATAACAGAAGAGCCATGACATAAACAGAGTCTTATTGGTCCAGACGGTAAAGAATCTGCCTGCAATGAGGGAGACCCGGGTTGAATCCCTGGGTCGGGAAGATCCCCCAGGGAAGGGAATTGCTACCTACTCCAGTATTTTTGCCTGGAGAATTCCATGGACAGAGGAGCCTGGCAGGCTACAGTCCATGGGGTCGCAGAGAGTAGGACACGACTGAGCGACTAACACAAAGGTAGACATACATGAATTTGTTGGTGTTTCTGCAGTGCTCTGGGGATAGGGGACAGAAAAACTAGAGGGACTGGGAACCTGGCCTGGCCAGGTTGGGGCTGAATGGAGTAAACAGCAAGCAGTTTTGAAGGGTGGAGCTTTGGTAACACATAGTGCGGTTAACTACGGCCGCCTGGCATGAAGCGCTATTGTATTTCATATGAGGCACTGAGAAATCCAGGGCTTTCCCCAGAATACAGCATGGGATGTTGACGAGTTCAAAGCTATGATGAATTCAAAGACTGCAGGGTAGAATTGGTGCTTCCAATGGTACGGGAGAGCTTAAAGAAAGAAAATGGACTTTATCAAGGACTCAAACAGAGACTTTCTATGATTATTCTTAAAAAATCTCTTATATATTGTGTAGCAGGGCTGATAGACCTCAAAATAAATGCTGAGATTACTGAAAATTGAACAACCACTTAGATCTTGTGAGTTATCTAATTTCAGTACCAGGTGAAGTACCAACCTCACCAGATTGCTCATATTCAAGTTAAGGCTCTGAATAAGCAAGGGTAGGATTTGAGGACTGGAGTATGAATACATGGGAGGATTAGACTCAGTATATACTGAAACTCCAACCTCATGGAGTTTCCCTCGCTAATTACAGCAGATAAGATTCTGCTTGCCTTGCTTGAAAACTCTGTAAAGACTTGATCTGGTGAGAAATATTTTCCTCATACCTTACCTCCACTACCCATCATTGTCTCCTATCTCTCTACTAGATATATAGTTACATATACATGTGGTTATATGTGTATGTGTGTGTATATATGTATACAACTATGTACACTTACATATATATTAATAACTACACACATTTATACCTATGTAAATATATCTAGTTATGTAAACATATTATATACATATATATATACACACATATATATATGTGTATATAGGCAGATTCTTTACCATTGTGCCACAGGGAAGGGTCTAAATATATACATAAGTAACTACATATGTAGTATATGAAATGCATATATTAGTATATAGAATACATATAGTATATAAAAATATGTATTATATATACCCTAGCATGCCTTGGAGGAGATATGTGATAATAACAAAATCCAGTAAAAGAGATAATGACTACATATCAGAAGAATTGTAAAATTATGCTAATTTATATTTGTAAACTTTGGAAACTGATTCTGAGGATGTTAGGCTAAGACTAAGGGACAGAATTTTAGGTCAGACTGAATTTATTGGGTGTGCTAATGCCAGCAGCTAGGATTGGGTCTAATGCTTTCCCCAGTTGGTTGACTGAAACCTGGCTGAATAAAGTTGAGATGCCACACATTTCTTGATATAATGTCAAAGAAACAATACAAAAAGCAGAGAGATAAAATGTTGGAGTGGATCCATTAGGGAGAGGCTGCTCCCCCAACTCCCAGCTGTGTACCCTTAGAGGGTCCAGAGACACTCCTTGGTGAAGGGGGTACCAACACTGAAGAACAAGCACATAGACATTGAACTGGCTATTCAGTGTAGCCTGGGGATGTGTTAGTTGAAATGGTTCAATCCCCAGTGAACTGGCAATGGGCGTTCCAAGGTCCCACAGCAGTGTCACCAGGGCAAGGTATGTGTGGCAGTAGAATGGGAGTGGTAAAGAGAGTGAAGCCTACAAGAATTTTTTTAGCAGCGATTTCAGTATTCAGTCCCTTGAACCAAAATTGATGGTCAGCCCCTTAAAGGACTATTCGATGAAATAACCAACAACTAATGAGTCTGGTGAATGACAGTTGCTCTGAGCCTTGGCATTGGGGGTTCAGAGCCATTCACCTGATTTCTGAACCTGAGTTGGTTCAGTGACCCCAAGACTCCACACTGAACGGGGAGTGGGGACCTGTGGAGGAAAATCCTATCACAACAACACACATAGGTACTGTGAATCTTCCTTCTGGATTTCCCCAATAGTACTGAAGGTCATTGTTCAGGGGAAAAGAACATTGTAGAAGCAAATACCTAGATGTTTTGGGGGGGTTATTGGAAACTGGTTGAGAAATAATTCATTCCTGAATGAAACTGGTTTACAGGATAGAGATTATTCCCTTGCTGCCTTTAATCTTAGCAGAAATACAGCCTTCTCTGAGCACCCTATTTAAAAGTACAAACACTTCCCCATCTAGAACTCCGTATCTGCTTTCCTTGACTGATGTTTTACTCCATAGAATTTATTGCCTTCTAAGGTTCTATATTATTAAGTTAGTTAATTTATTGTTACCTACTTTTAGAACATAAGCTCCAGGAAGACAGGGCTTTTTGTCTGTTTTGTTCCTTGCTGTGTCCCAAGAAGCCAGAACAATGTCTTTCATAGGACAAACACCTACAATGTAGTTACTGAATATATAAAAATGAGAAATAAAGTTTTGATCTGTGTTCATCTCTGTAGGCCCAGTAGGACTCTGATTTCACTCATCTGTGCTAAGAGCATAAGGAATAGATGAAGTGAAAGACTGAAAGAATGACTCCTTGTCATAGTTAGAGCAAGAGCTATGACGGTAGGAAGGGCCATAATCAGACCCCTTGGAGCATTTCCTGCGTATCCCCCTATACCAACAAGTCACCAAAAAGCAAGCCCCATACCTGAGAGTCACAGAGATAAAGATTATCATAACAAACCTATCAGATGCAAGGACAGGATTCTTTTCACATCACCACTTAAGTCACCTGTATGCCTTATTGACTATGCCAAAGTCTTTGACTGTGTGGATCACAATAAACTGTGGAAAATTCTGAAAGAGATGGGAATGCCAGACCACCTGATCTGCCTCTTGAGAAATCTGTATACAGGTCAGGAAGCAACAGTTAGAACTGGACATGGAACAACAGACTGGTTCCAAATAGGAAAAGGAGTACATCAAGGCTGTATATTGTCACCCTGCTTATTGAACTTCTATGCAGAGTACATCATGAGAAATGCTGGACTGGAAAAAACACAAGCTGGAATCAAGATTGCCGGGAGAAATATCAATAACCTCAGATATGCAGATGACACCACCCTTATGGCAGAAAGTGAAGAGGAACTCAAAAGCCTCTTGATAAAAGTGAAAGAGGAGAATGGAAAAGTTGGCTTAAAGCTCAACATTCAGAAAACGAAGATCATGGCATCCGGTCCCATCACTTCATGGGAAATAGATTGGGAAACAGTGGAAACAGTGTCAGACTTTATTTTTCTGGGCTCCAAAATCACTGCAGATGGTGATTGCAGCCATGAAATTAAAAGACACTTACTCCTTGGAAGGAAAGTTATGACCAACCTAGATAGCATATTCAAAAGCTGAGACATTACTTTGCCAACAAAGGTTCGTCTAGTCAAGGCTATGGTTTTTCCTGTGGTCATGTATGGATGTGAGAGTTGGACTGTGAAGAAGGTTGAACACCAAAGAATTGATGCTTTTGAACTGTGGTGTTGGAGAAGACTCTTGAGAGTCCCTTGGACTGCAAGGAGATCCAACCAGTCCATTCTGAAGGAGATCAGCCCTGGGATTTCTTTGGAAGGAATGATGCTGAAGCTGAAACTCCAGTACTTTGACCACCTCATGCGAAGAGTTGACTCATTGGAAAAGATTCTGCTGCTGGGAGGGATTGGGGGCAAGAGGAGAAGGGGACAACAGAGGATGAGATGGCTGGATGGCATCACTGACTCAATGGACATGAGTCTGGGTGAACTCTGGGAGTTGGTGATGGACAGGGAGGCCTGGAGTGCTACAATTCATGGGGTCGCAAAGAGTCGGACACGACTGAGCGACTGATGTGATCTGATAGTCAGTGAAGCTGATACATGTTTGCAAAAGACAGCATATTATCAAAAATTTAATTCAAACAAAAACTTAAGAGAAGTATTACAGTCAGCTGATATACATGGAATTCACTTATGCATCACCCAAAAGTAACTGGCCTTTTGGGAAATTCTCTAGGCAAGAATACTGGAATGGGTTGCCGTTCCCTTCTCCAGAGGATCTTTCTGACCCAGTGATCGAACTCAGGTTTCCTGCATTGCAGGCAGATTCTTTACTGTATGAGCCACCAGGGAAGCCCAAGACACTGAGCTGGTACCCATGGAATTCACTTATGCATCACTCAGAAGTAGCTGGCCTTATGGAATGGTGGAATAATGACACATGTTCTTGATAGACTGCTGTGCTTTCTCAGGCGATACAGCAAACCAGCAACCAATTTTCCCACAGCCAATCAGGTGAAATATAGAACTGAGCATATGCTTGTTACTCATTTTTGTCACCAAATATCTGGACTCTCTCTCCATATTTCTAGAACCGCTCACTTTATGAGACATGAAAATGAGAAACACTTTTCTTTTTTTTCACCTAAGTGAGAGCTTAGTGCTGCAGTCCATGAGGTCACATAGAGCTCGACACGACTGAGCGACTGACCTGAACTGAACTAAGTGAGAGCTGTCAGTCAGATGCATCTACCAGTTCAAAGTCCTGGAATCAGCAACACAAAAGACACAAGGAGTGTTTTGCTCTGGTGACAGATGCCAGCTGGTGGCTGTTTCCTCAACCAACAATGAGCACTGGTTCCAGCAGGATGCTCCTGTGCCCACCCAGTGACAGGATCTGTGCCCAGCTGCGCTGTGTGCCATCAGCTCTTCTGTGTACAGCGCTAGCTTCTGTGGAGCAGTGCAGTTTCTTGGCTGAGTGGCCACCAAGCAGTGGTGTGCTGGAGTCAGGTTTCCCTACTTGTAAAAGGTAATCGCTAAAGTTTCAGGAATTTTGTAAGCCAGTCATGAAATGTAATGTTGAATATTAAATTATATAATATAAACTCACAATTATATAAATTATCTATAAAACAAAGTAATATACTCTCTTACATTTCTAGCACATTTCTTCCTGATTTCACGTTCAGTGACATCACACTGGAAGCTCGGACATCAACCATCATAGGAGTGTTTACACCATGAAAATCGGCAAACACCACAAATTGAGGCTTGATCTATTATTTTGTTGTCTAGAACTTGATTGTCTAAAATTTAACTGATGGAAAAATGTTAATACAAATTTCACCTAAAAGTGTGTCATGTTTATAACCATTACTTGTAAATAGCAGAGAAATTTAACAAAACATATTTTTCCCAGAGAGCTGTAACAGGACAGTATCTTTGCAGTAGCACGTAACAGAATTCTCTACAATGAGACTACAATGTCAAAGGCAGGGCAGGACTCTGCCTTTCATTCTGAAGCTAAGCCTCAGCTTGTAACAAGAACGTTCCAATGCTTTGAACAGTAGTTCAATTTCTGTTCAAAACTGTTCATCTTTTTATATGTCCTGATTTAGCGGCAACATCTCTTCCATATCTTATAGCATACACCCAGTGTCCCTAAATGCATGTGTTATATTTTGACATGGTACTAGTGTGCCTATTTTTGAGGAATTTAGCTACTCTATTAAAAGTCACAAGCATTTATTGAGTACCTGCTACTTACAAAATAACTGCTTAAAAATAAGGAGAAAGTTTTATGTTGTCCTTGAAGAGTTTCATCATTCAATACTAGAGGGGACATATACACAACAGCTGTAATTCAAATGAAATTTTAGGGGACCTTCCTGGTGGTCCAATGGTTAGGACTCTGTGCTGCCACTACAGGGGGCCTGGGTTCGATCTCTGGTCAGGGAACTAAGGTCCTACACGTGTGGGGGTGTGGCCAAACGTGACAAGTAAAAATAAAATAAAATGTTAAATAACAACAACAAAAATGTTAGGAAATATAAAACATGTTCAAATTGCTGGGAAACCTGATTTCAACATGGTAACAATTAACCAGGTATACCATCTATAACAATAAACTGAGCTTTATAATGAGTATCATCCAAATAAAAATCTTAATTGCTCTTCTAAATGTGAGAAGAAGGAGTCAGACAGACCTGGGCTTGAGAAGCTCCTCAGCAACTTGCTTTTGATGTGTACCTAACTGGTTAATCATTCAGTCGGGGAGGCAGGACCTCTTAGGACTGATATGGACTAAGGGGTTCATTACAGGGAGTAGATATTACACAAATGTGGGGGAAGATGTGATAGCAAAGGTCTGTGAAGGAGGGGGATATTTGGAGGATCAGATAAAATTGCTAACCTTGAAACATGAATGGAAGCTGATGAAGGGCTCTCTTGAAGCCCAACTCCTTGGCTGGTGGCCCCAAAGTCACCTGCCTGCAGAGTGGCAAGGCGGGCAGTCAGGAAGGAAAGCTGACTGCCAAGTGGTGGGAAGCAGGCACACCTGCCTATGGTAACACAGAGGATTGCCTTCACACCGTGTCTCTTGCTGCACCTAATCTTGCCCGGGCTCAAGAGCATCTGAAGGAGACTGATGGACATTGAGGGAGCTGCTGAGCTTCAAGATGAAAAGATGAGCCACCAAGGACATCGGCGACAGCCTGCTTTGAGGGTGATGGCTGCTGCTTCACTTCAAATCCTATACAGATTTCTCCAGAGCCAACGTTAGACAGGAACCACACAAGTGCAGAACTTCCAAGGTATCTCAGTGGTAAAGAATCCATATGCCAATGCAGGAGGTGCGGATTCAATCCCTAGGTCAGGAAGATCCTCTGGAGAAGGAAATGGCAACCCACTCCAGTATTGCCTGGAGAATTCCATGGACAAAGGAGCCCCGAGGGCTATAGTCCATGTGGTCCAGAAAGAGTCAGACATGACTTAGTGACTAAACAACAAATACAAGTACAGAAATTTGGGGGAAAATAATTCCAGTTTAGTTAAAACATTATCAAACCAATATATTATATTACCTCAAGAAAAACCCTGTTAGCTTTAGGTTCCTTATTTGTAAAAAGGAAATAATGGTACTTACCTGGAAGCATTGTTGTGAGGCTTTATATGGCAAACATATTAAAAAACAACAACTCCTCACTCCTTATTAATTCTCATTTGGGACTTCCACAGTGGTCTAGTGGCTAAGATTCATGATCCCAATGCAGGGGGCCCAGGTTCCATTCATGATCTTGGAACTAGATTCCACAGCCCAGGGATCAAACCCAGGTCTCCTGCATTGCAGGCAGATTCTTTACCATCTAAGCTACTAGGAAAGCCCAAGAATACTACAGTGGGTAGCCTATCCCTTCTCCAGAGGATCTTCCTGACCCAGAAATTGAACTGGGATCTCCTGCATTGCAGGCAGATTTTTACCAGCTGAGCTACCAGGGAAGCCCACCTACATGGCACAACTGACTGAAAATAGAATTTGCATGCCACAACTAAGACCTGGGCACAGCCAAATAAATAAATACATATAAATGTGTTTGTTTTTTTAATTCTCATTTAACTGAGCGTCTAGTATTGTATATGGCCACACTCTCTGATTCTCCATTCCTTCTGAGGAACTCTGACATCACTAATCCAAAAATCTTTTCTACTGTCCTACTTCTCACACTATTGTTGCTGTCAGTTCCCAGAGCAACTCACTTCACACTCAGTGTGCCCCTAGATGAAGCATTATCTTAACTCTAAAAGGGCTACCCTTTCCATCAAGTCATGTCTGTCTGCACTCTTGACCTTCTCATCCCTTCAGATAGAATCTTGGGTTCATTTTCGAGTGTTCCTCTTCATCTTTACCTACTTCCAGACATGACTACGTTCTGTCAATTCCTTCTTTAAAGTGACTTTCGAGTGCTCCTTTCTTCCTTGTTTTCACTGCCACTACCTCTCCCTGACTCTTATCTGCTAGGTAGTCTCCTTAACCCCAGTTTCCTTCTTGGATTCTGTCTGAATCCTACTCAGCTTCCCGATGTCTCATTGTTCTGTGCTGATTAAGAACTTACAGTTGCTTGCTCTTGTCTATTGTACTATGTACTATGAAACAGTGAAAGTGTTAGTCACTCAGTCATGCCCAATTCTTTGAGATCCCATGGACTATATGACTGCCAGGCTCCTCTGTCCATGGGATTCACCAGGCAAGAATACTAGAGTGGGTAGACATTTCCTTCTCCAGGGATCTTCCAAACCCAGGGATTGAACCTGATCTGCACTGCAGGCAGACTCTTTACCATCTGAGCCACCAAAGAAGTCCATTAAGTACTATAATTAATGTAAAATCTTTTGATCTTTGAAGAACAATATGAAGAAAATGGACAAGTGGAAATTTTCTCACACACACAAAATAGATAACCTGAATAGTATTATATCCCTTTGAAAAATAAATGTATAGCTAGAGACCTTAAAACAAAGGTAACAGGAGGCCCAGATGGCTTCCCTGGTGAATTCTACTAAATATTTATGGAAAAAATAATACTAATTCTACACAAACTTTTCCAGGAAATAAAAGAGGAAGGAAGTCAGCATTACCCTAATACCAAAAGGAGAATAACTATTAGAAAAAAGAAAACTAAAGACCAGTATGTCTCATGAACATACACAAAAAATCCTCAACAAATATTAGCAAATAATACTCAGCAATATATAAAAGGGATAATACATCAACACCAAATAGGTCTTGACGAATTTATACCACAAATGCAACTTAGTTTCAAAAATGTAAAAATCAATCAGTGTAAACTTAAACATACTCATAGCAACTCCCACACCTTGGTATTTATTTCAGAGAAATAAAGCATATGTCTACAAAATTAGCCCACAAATCTCTAGAGAGGCTTTATTTATAATCATCAAAAACTAGAAACAATCTAAATGTCCACCAGTTGGTGACTGAATAAACAGACTGTGGTATATCCATACAACAGAATATTATTTGACAATAAGAAGGAAAGAACTATTGATACATATATCAACATAGGTGCATCCAAAAATATTATCAGTTCAGTTCAGTTCAGTCACTCAGTTGTGTCTGACTCTTTGCAACCCCATGAATCGCAGCACACCAGGCCTCCGTCTATCACCAACTCCCGGAGTTCACTCAAACTCATGTGCATCGAGTCAGTGATGCCATTCAGCCATCTCATCCTCCGCCGTCTCCTTCTCCTCCTGCATCCCTCCCAGCATCAGGATCTTTTCCAATGAGTCAACTCTTCACATGAGGTGGCCAAAGTATTGGAGTTTCAGCTTCAGCATCAGTCCTTCCAATGAACACCCAGGACTGGTCTTCTTTAGGATGGACTGGTTGGATCTCCTTGCAGTCCAAGGGACCCTCAAGAGTCTTCTCCAACACCACAGTTCAAAAGCATCAATTCTTCGGCACTCAGCTTTCTTCACAGTCCAACTCTCACATCCATACATGACTACTAGAAAAACCATAGCCTTGACTAGACAGACCTTTATTAGCAAAGTAATGTTTCTGCTTTTGAATATGCTGTCTAGGTTGGTCATAACTTTCCTTCCAAGGAGTAAGCGTCTTTTAATTTCATGGCTGCAATCACCATCTGCAGTGATTTTGGAGCCCAGAAAAATAAAGTCTGACACTGTTTCCCCCTGTTTCCCCATCTATTTGCCATGATGTGATGGGACCAGATGCCATGATCTTCGTTTTCTGAATGTTGAGCTTTAAGCCAACTTTTTCACTCTCCTCTTTCACTTTCATCAAGAGGCTTTTTAGTTCCTCTTCACTTTCTGCCATAAGGGTGGTGTCATCTGCATATCTGAGGTTATTGATGTTTCTCCCAGTAATCTTGATTTCAGCTTGTGCTTCTTCCAGCCCAGCGTTTCTCATGATGTATTCTACATATAAGTTAAATAAGCAGGGTGACAGTATACAGCCTTGACGTACTCCTTTTCCTATTTGGAACCAGTCTGTTGTTCCATGTCCAGTTCTAACTGTTCCTTCCTGACCTGTATATAGGTTTCTCAAGAGGCAGGTCAGGTGGTCTGGTATTCCCATCTCTTGAAGAATCTTCCAGAGTTTATCGTGATCCACACAGTCAAAGGCTTTGGCATAGTCAATAAAGCAGAAATAGATGCTTTTCTGGAACTCTCTTGCTTTTTCGATGATCCAGTGGACATTGGCAATTTGATCTCTGGTTCCTCTGCCTTTCCTAAAACCAGCTTGAACATCTGGAAGTTCACGGTTCATGTATTGCTGAAGCCTGGCTTGGAGAATTTTGAGCATTACTTTACTAGCGTGTGAGATGAGTGCAATTGTGCGGTAGTTTGAGCATTCTTTGGCATTGCCTTTCTTCAGGATTAGAATGAAAACTGACCTTTTCCAGTCCTGTGGCCACGGCTGAGTTTTCCAAATTTGCTGGCATATTGAGTGCAGCACTTTTACAGCATCATCTTCCAGGATTTGAAATAGCTCATCTGGAATTCCATCATCTCCACTAGCTTTGTTCGTAGTGATGCTTTCTAAGGCCCACTTGACTTCACATTCCAGGATGTCTGGCTCTAGGTCAGTGATCACACCATTGTGATTATCTGGGTCATGAAGATCTTTTTTGTACAGTTTTTCTGTGTATTCTTGCCACCTCTTCTTAATATCTTCTGCTTCTGTTAGGTCCATATCATTTCTGTCCTTTATCAAGCCCATCTTTGCATGAAATGTTCCCTTGGTATCTCTAATTTTCTTGAAGAGATCTCTAGTCTTTCCCATTCTGTTGTTTTCCTCTATTTCTTTGCATTGATTGCTGAGAAAGGCTTTCTTATCTCTCCTTGCTATTCTTTGGAACTCTACATTCAGATGCTTATATCTTTCCTTTTCTCCTTGCTTTTCGCTTCTCTTCTTTTCACAGCTATTTGTAAGGCCTCCTCAGACAGCCAGTTTGCTTTTTTGCATTTCTTTTCCATGGGGATGGTCTTGATCCCTGTCTCCTGTACAATGTCACAAACCTCTGTCCAAAGTTCATCAGGCACTCTGTCTATCAGATCTAGTCCCTTAAATCTATTTCTCACTTCTACTGTATAATCATAAGGGATTTGATTTAGGTCATACCTGAATGGCCTAGTGGTTTTCCCTACTTTCTTCAATTTAAGTCTGAATTTGGCAATAAGGAGTTCATGATCTGAGCCACAGTCAGCTCCCGGTCTTCTTGTTTTTGCTGACTGTATAGAGCTTCTCCATCTTTGGCTGCAAAGAATATAATCAAAAGAAAAGCCAAACACAAAAACTGCATACTGAAGGATTCTATTTGGAAGACATTCTAGAGAAGATGAAACTATAGTGAGACAAAGTAAATCAATGGTTGCCTGGAATCAGGGGTGAGGCAAGTATAATGACTGCAAAGGGGAAGATAGGAAATTGTTGGGATTATGCCAATGCTCTGCTTATTGAGTGTGGTTTGGTTACATGACTGTGTACATTTGCTAAAACTCATTAAATTCTTCAATACCTTGGAGTCCTGAGTAGCTCACATGGTAAAGAATCTGCCTGCATTGCGTGAGACCTGGATTCAATCCCTAGTTCGGGAATATCGCCTAAAGAAGGGCATGGAAACCCACTCCAGTATTCTTGCCTGGAGAATCCCCAAGGTCAGAGGAGCCTGACGGGCCACAGTCCATGGGGTCGCAAAGAGTTGGAGATGACTGAGCGACACACACACACAAACCTTGGAATTGTGGAGTTCAAACCTCCATATTCCAAACTGTGTGTCCTCCATTCCACGGTAGGCAAGCGTTCTTTTTTTCTTATTGTTTTAAATTTACTTTACCTTCTCAATGCCTTAGGAAGCATGTGGCTTATGCAAAGATAGTCCAAGCAGAGCCAAAGGACCACAAGTCATGGATTACTCTAACTGCAGGATGAGACAGTAACTCCCTGACAGTTGCTGTAACAACAATCAAGGTTCAGATCCTATAAACTTCAATATACTTTAAGAAGGCAGTGTATCATATATAACTTTATAGTGATCCTTACAGTTAAGATAAAAATAAATGAGAGGTGTTCCAGAGGAAAACATGAAGATGTCTTGACTTTGCTCATGGACATTTTCTAATGAGTTGCTAACAAAGAAAATAAATGGATCAAGAAAGCTAGGGTAAGAACCAGAGGAAAGAGAAGGAAAGCCCCATGAGGCCTTCTTAAGAGGGAGGTGTTTAGAGGCTGGCTGACCATAATGGATGCTGGCCTGGATTCTGAGATTCCTGGGAAGCCAAGAAATGACGGGTAAGATAATTATTGTCATCAAGGTCTTTGCGGGTATCTTGACTGTTGCTATTAAAAGAGCTCTGTCAGATTCACTGTAAAGAAGTGGTAGGCAGCCCAGAAGGTTTTTATTTAATTTTCTAAGTAGGGGCTTATGCGCCTGGGGTCCTCAAATGGTTATATCATGTGCACAACAGCTGTAAATCTGCATGGAAAAAATATCTGTGCCAGTGAAAACAAAATTCAGAATTACAGAATTACAATATTTGGTTATAATTGCATGCATGGAACATATGCTAAGGCTGGGCTCTGAATGCTTTGCACATACTTAGGCTCTGAATGCTTTTCAAGAGCCATATGAAAGAGATGCCATTATTCCTTCCATTATACATTTGAGAAAAATGAGACTTTGAGTGTAAGTCCAAGGTCATAGAACTAGAAGGTGGGAGAGGGATCTGAACCCAATTTCCTCTGACTCCATGCTCTATACTGCCTTCATTCATTCAATAAATATTCTTTACTATCTGTTATGTACCCGGTACTTGTCTAATAAAAGAACTCTTTTTATAAAAGGAGAGCAAAGTAAAAAAATAAAGAAGTAAAAAATGTAAAGGCTTAAATTCCATGAGCTTCAGTATACTTTAAGAAGGCATTGTAACTTATTTATATAACCTTATAGTGATCCTTAGAATTAAGATAAAAATAAACTTTTAAAGCAGAGTTATGAAAATCTCCTTATTAATCCAGAATATATCTCTGGATAAGTACTCCACAAAAGATTTTTTTTATATTCCTTTTCAATAAATCTTATTATCCTAATCAAGTATATTATTTGAAAAATTGACATTCAACATGAAATCATGGATAAATTCTAATCCTAAATTTAAACTCTTACATTTCCAAAATATTATTCATCTAATTATTCAGACATCCTGAAGGAAAGAAAAAAGGGTAACAATTTTTTTTTTTTTTATTCAAAGAATGGTGCAATATTATTACACAGGGCAGCATTATCTACTCTTTGATTATTGTATTTAGCTGGAATGATCAAGTGATCACTTAAATTTTTTGCATAATGTAAAGCTATGTAGGAGATTGTGTTAACAATTTAAAGTATTTTCCCCCCTTTATCATTTTGGGAATTGTAACAAAGTCTTTCTGTTTACACAGTTTTCTAAAACTTAAATAAAATAAAGGGAAGCTAAGAGAAAAAGCTTAAGACAAACACAATTAACTTGTCTTTATACCATTTATATCAACGGACAGATAATTAAGGCATAAGTAAAGGTTTAAGTCTGTTACTTTATGACATAGGCTCCCTGCTACCCTGGCCATTACTTGACAGGATGTTTGCTTGCAAAATGACTATTTTCCTACAGTCACTCTTGATTTTAATATAAGAGACTATCATTATGACTCACTTTGAAGATTAGTCACCATAGAACGTCAATAGTCTCTACAAACAGTTGAATATTGATCATAGCAACTTTTAGAAACAGAATAACCAAAATGAAATGTAAATGAATTAAAAAGTATTAGTTTGAAAATGCTTTTAGGTTTCTAAAAACACATTAATCATTGGTTAAAATGTCTCACAACTCTCTGTATTTTAAATTTTTATTAATGTCCACCCTGTTATAAAAGTAATTTAAGGCAAACCTCCAAATTATAACATGCACAGTAAAATATTATTTTCCTTCTATTATAATTGGCATATGTAAAATCAATATTTCCATATACACTGTTAAAGAAAGAGTCCTTTGTAGAGTGAATACTCTCTATGTTCTTTATACAGAAATTTATAAAACAAAATGTGCATCCCCTTATTGATACCATTGGTCTTATAAAAAATTCTTTATTTCAATTCACAAATATTTTAATTCAATTACTATTTTAACAAAAACAAGTTTTCTTAACCCTCTGTCCATCACTACTCACTTATATATTGTAGTTGGGCCTCATTAAAAATCTTCTATCACCTTCAGATTTTAAGAAAAGCATATGAAAATTCCGAGTTTCCTTAGGCCTCATTTGCCCATGTATTTCCATCGACATTATTATTCTTTGCCAAATTTCTCCTCATTTCTTGGTCTATAATTTATAGAACACTGCAAGTCAAATAAAACGTGCCAATTATCTGATTAATTTTGATTTAGAACACCGTTGCTCCAAATGATTCAGTCCTATTTACTTTAGCACAAAATAAAATGTTGAGTAATTACCCAGATACTAGTAACTCAAATCCAAGTTTCTAATAACATGGACTGAATTGACTGTATTAATACAATTCTCCCTTTTACCCTGTTGCCACTCATTATTTTCTTGATATTTTATGACATTAAAATGACTTTATAAATCTTGCTCCCCATTTATGGAAAGTTTCCATAAAACACAGGTTAGAATGCTTACACAAAGGAATGTAATTTTGAAAATAACACTTGAAAGAGTTAGGACAACTGTGGTTATGTTTTAACCTTAATAATCAAATGCTTAGGGAGAAAACAATGGAAATTTTCACTTATTTCATAGGCACTTGTTTTCACAACAGTCTATAAAATTACTTTCTGAGCATTTACTATGGTGTAAAAATAAGTTATGTATCAACTTTTTAAAGTATTTTCTTACCAGAGGCAAAGAAAGAGGTTGGATGGGGATGAATGAAATAGGTGAGAGAGACTAAGAAGTACAACTTCCAGTTATAAAATAAATGAATTATCAGGATGTAATATATATTATAGAGAATACAGTATAAATATAATAACTTTGTATGGGGACAGATGGTAATGACTTACCAAGATGATCATTTTATAATGTATAAAAATATCAAATCACTATGCTGTACATCTGAAACTGATATGTCAATTACACTTTATTTAAAAATAAATTAATAAAGCAAAGTTTCAGAATATTCAGTATATGCAAAAAATGTGAGAGAATTGAACACAATTATTCTAAGAATTTTAAAAAGTATTTTTAGATTGAACTTCTTATAAACTTGTTTCAAGTCTAAATTTTATTTTGACAAGGGAAATAAAAATATGTATTCTCTTGAAAATACCATTCAAAAAAAACATAATTAAAATGTTAAATTCTTATCCAGTATTATTTAAAATATCATATATCTTTCAAAACATTAAAACTCTTTCACTCAAGACTTTTTTTACAAAGTAATCTCTCTTAACATATTATTTTGGTTTAAGTGTTTACTTTAAATGAGTTAAAAGCATATTTTGTTCTTGTGTCTGCAATGTATTTAATTCAGATCACACATTCTTACATTATACACATAACTTCTAAAATAATTCATCTGATAAAAGATGATCAGATCTTTCATTTTATAAGCAGTACAGATGATTGTTACCTGAATACAGTCTACAAAATACTTCTTTTATTGTTTCCTCTTTTTTAAATGATACTCCTTTAAACAAAATAAGTATAATTTTTGTGTATTACTTAAATTTCAAATTTTAATATATAAAAAGCATGATCTCAAAATACGAACTTTTAAAAAATACTGGCTTTACACAATAATATTCCTTTGAGTAAGTCCATTTATTCCTTTTCTGTTGTTGTTGGAATTCATTGATCTGGTCAAAACTTCAGTTTCTGAGGTCTGAGAAAATACAGTGTTAGAATAGAGATTCCAAAACCAGGACCAGAAAGGAAGGGAATCTGTTAGATATTTTCTGTTGTTCTAGAGTAAGTATAAGCCATCTTAAAACTGGTTAGGTTCTGGACATGACAGATCTCTTGTTCCATTTTGAACATGACTGTGAGACTTAGTTGAATTCAGTGGAACTAAGAGAATCTTGCTATAATGTACTGTGTCAGAGAAAAAAAGAGTAAATAAGTTTTCTGTGCCATTTCTTCTCTTCAAGGGAAAACAATTTCCTCCCTCCCTCCCTTTTTTCCTTTCTTCTTCCCTTCATTCTTTTAAGAAATATTCAATCTCTCTCTCCCTCTCTCTTTAAAAGTATACTAACAATTTAAAGGACAGTCTGTATGTATATGGAAGAATTAACCAGACATATTCATCAAAGTAAACTTGTTTTAACATGCCCATACTTCACTTTCATTCAACTCCAGCTAACTCATGGGTCATTCTGGCTGATACCAGATCAATGAAGTAGGAAACTGAAGTGGTGATCTTTATAACTGAAGTTGGGAATAAAACCAACCTGCTGCTGAGGGGGAAACTGTTTATTATCTAAACTATTTGACAGAGCTTATTGGATGATTGGCCACTTCTAATTTTCATATCACTTCACTGGTGAAGTAAATATAAATTATGTGACAAGGAGAAAACTTGCTTATTATAACCCACACAAAAAGATACTTTGTCATCATTTCAATCACTTACTGAATTTAAAAGTAAATAGCTTTTATCTGTGTACAGAAATTCTAAGACACATAATTCAACCTGCTCTTTTCTCATGAAATACACTGTGAACTATGATTGCCTTCCTTGTTTCTTATTTCCTTACCTTTAAATTAAATTTTGTCTGCATCCCTTGCCAAACAGCATTTTAAAATTTTTATTTCCTTTTAAAAACCCATTCCCCATTTCTTCCTAGCTGAAGATTTCATGATTTTAGTCAGTGAGAGTCAGTTATTCCCATGTGACTTTAGTTGCTTGGCTTCAAAATAAGGGATTAAACTTCCTAACAGAAGCCCTGAAGAGTAGACATGACTTTTCCAATATGCAGAAAATCCTTTGAAACTTATAGACTGTTAAGATACAAAGATTTAACATTAAGAATTATCATTTGATTATTATGTACATTCCTTTAATATTATAGAATTATCTCATTCTGACTCAAGAAGCTAACAAAATCAAGGCAGGACACTCAAAGATAAGTCCCAAATTTCACTTGAGAAATTCAAGACTATTTTCCTTTTTGAACAATATCTTGACTATAGACTTTCCTATTTGTGAAGTTTAACAAAATCATAGTTTCTTAATATCAAAAGAAATACTGATACTAATCTATTTAAGAAACTCAGTTTCTTAGTAGTATTATCATGTAACCTATTACAATTTAGATTTGAAATATTTAATTTTGATTACTGTTCTATCACATTTTAAAGTTTGATATTTTCCTGAGGCAACTATCTGAAAAGTGAAAATTTAAAAATACCACTAAATGATGAAATTATTAAATAGAAATTGTACTAACTAGTCTAAATGTTTTGAATTACAGTTGGGGGGAGAAAATTCAAAACATTTGTACAAAACCATAAGCATAAATTTTATAAGCATTTTAGAGAATGCTGTAGCACTGATTTTCATTCCTATGGTTCCAATTTCTTTAATGTGACTAGCATTTCACTTGCCCTCACATACTAAGGCACAAGCTCCATTGAAAGGAATTTGAGTTTTATGCTCCAATTCTCAAATACAGGACAGGCTATATGATGTAAGGGAAAGAAAAGGTTGTATTTGCCTATATTAATTACTGTAGCAATGATCATTTATAAATTCTTAGACACTGGATTAAATATTTAATTTGAAAATTAAAGCTTCTTTCTCGTCCCCTCTGAATGCTCAATGTGGTCTTTTGACACATGCCACAAGACTAAATTTTAAATCACTGAACTCTGCTGTCATAAATGTGCAAAAACTTGATCATTTAAATTCCAAGACCCAATCTACACCTTTCCAAGTTAAGATATTTAATAAAAGAATGTGTGTAGATTTTATAAACTTGACTGAAATAATTTTGACTTACACTTTAATATACTATTTGCATCTCAATTAATCACTCCTCCCAAATGTCCATTTGTGGCTAAAATAACTTTAAAATAATAAATTGTTTTTATTAATATTTATCTCAAGGCTTTAAGATCACTAACCATCAAATAATCCATATGAGGGGTAGAGACAGAAGATGGTTTCTTGTGTTTGTGTAATATTTAAGCATTTTTAACATCCTTCTTTCTGGAAAATGAGCAGATATTCCATGGGTAGGGATAAAATAGAACCCCATTAGAACACAGTATGTATGCCAATAAAAACCTTTGGATGCATGAGCATTTAAGTATATTGGCTTTTTTTTCTCCCTGTGGATGTTCAAGGAACTCTTTTGTCTAAAGGAATACTTTCCTTCAGTTTTCTCTGCACAAAAGCAAAAGTATTTATACAATCTAAAAATTAAATACTAGAAATTGTTTTCTGCAACTAACAAATGTACCAAGGAGGCCTCTGGGAAAAGCTGACCACACAGATCCTATAAATGCCCCAGCATATTTAAATTGTACTCATGGTACAGAGGCCAACATTAAATTGGCTTCTAAAAAAAACAAATAAACTAACCAGCACAAAGGATACAATGTATTTTAAAACATTCTAAAACATTATTTAAAATGATACTTTCTAATTCTTTGTAGAGCCTCAAAAAGAAACCCAAATTTATCAGCATTGTCTATCTTAATATTTGCTGTGTAAGAGGAAAAATACGTTATTAACAGGATCTTTGAACATCTATTTTGCAATTTTCAGCTGCATATAATTGTTATTTTAAAAGGCTCTTTCAGGGCAAATTTAATCTATTGGCTTTAAGGCTGCAGAATTTTTTAAGTCTAGTGAAAGCTCCAATGCCATTTTCAGTGATCAAAGTAAAAATTGTAAATAGTTCCCCACACACACTTTCAGAACGTGTTCATATATAGTTTTTCTAATAATATAGAATATACTGATTTTATTGCCACAATGAAGAGAGCCTACATCTATGTAATCATGACTTTTAATGATTATACTTCAATGTATTTCAATGGCTTCCTTGTTAAAGATACACATATATGATCTACAAACAAATACTTAATCCTGTGCCTCCTTCAAAGGGAGTTGAAATAAATGTACCTATAGGAGAAAAATTCAGTTTTTCTAGTATTAGAAAACATTATGGTGAAAGTTTTGGTGTGAGCTGGAAATGGACCCATCACTTAGGCCTAACACAGAAATACATATAGGCAGAAGAGGACAAATGCCTTGTAAAAAAGAAAGGGCTTACATATATACAAGAGAGTAATGTGACAGTTATTACAGAAACAATTCTTGTGAATTTCCTAATTTTTATGCTCAGAAACTCACATTTAATTGTATTTACTTTACTCTTTTAAAATAGCATTAAAAAAAAATCTATGCTCAGCATTACTGCCTTCTTTTTTGACATCAAATTATGATTACAGTTATCGACTCAAATTCTTTTAGAGTATTAACAATCAATGTTATGCAAGGTTATAAAATATATGTGTAACAAACATAATGAGCTTGGGTGTTGTTAATACTGTTTAACTTTTACACAACTCTGCCCTGTAAAATATTCCTTATGCAAATCATTTGCATATCTTGACATTTTTCAACTGATGTTTTACTACTGATGAGAAACAGGGAATTTAGAAAGAAAAGAGAGATGGGAAGGAAGGATGAACATGATTAATAGGTGTTTGTTTCATAAAGACTCAAGGGAGACTTTTAAATTCTTCACTGTTCCTACAGGCTGACCAAAGTGGAAAGCTGGTTCACATGCCTTTCAGTGCTTTCAAAGGAGAACTGAGTAGTTACTCAATCTTTACTGATGCTAAATTATTCTATTTGCGTTCTGTTGTGAAATCAGGTGCTTTTTATCCATTGGTGCAAGGTTAAATGTCGACTGTATTCATTAGGAACTTGTTTTTCAAATAAGCACCTAAATTATGCCTTTAAAAGTGTTTCATCCTAAGTCTGTTTCAAATTATGCCTCCTGTAGACTAAAACATCTTCCTCCTTCCTTATCCCTCCTCTCTACCCAAAAGAATTTTAAATTCTTTTGATCAAAAAAACTCATAACCTACTTTGTTGTGCTTTTTTTTTTTTTTTTTAAAGAATCATTCTTGTTCTTCAACTTCGTATAACTATTAAGGGGGAAGTTACTTTATACAATATTTGAAGTTTCAAAATTATGGGCAATCACTTCTAATAAAGATTTTGCCATTCTTAACTGTATTGTACTAAGATAACTATCTGATATAAATATTTGAGGGCTGCTTGACTAATTAAAACAGGACCCATAAATGTTGTGAGCACCGTAGCACAAAATCTGTATCAGTTTCTTTTGGAAAGGTGTTTATTTGCAGCTGCATCTTACTATTTTTTATCATTTTGTCCACTGTGTTCGTAAATAAGGTACTATTCTCTCAGTTGTCGAAATACAGAACTTAAACGCGCGCACTATATGAATGTATACGTGTGTTTACACCCCCCCACGCAGAAAAGAATCAATTGCCGTATTCCAGAAATGACAATGAAAAAGGAGAAATAAGCAAGAATTATAATTAGACGTCTACAGTCTCATT
Source organism: Bos mutus (assembly GCF_027580195.1). Taxonomy (NCBI): domain Eukaryota; kingdom Metazoa; phylum Chordata; class Mammalia; order Artiodactyla; family Bovidae; genus Bos; species Bos mutus. Next base: position 11,936,457 of record NC_091629.1, read on the forward strand.
CACATAAGGGCAGTGCTAGGGGATTAAGCAGTTGAGTTAAAAAACAAAAAAGCTCAAAACCAAAAACCAACCAGTTGCCTTAGATTGGAGCTTCCCGCAGCTTTCGCGCTGAGCGGGGCGCGGGGAAGGAGTAGTTCTCGGGGCCGGTGGGGACCGGGATCCCGACACCGTCACCACCACCCGCGGGGTCTTTCGGGAGCGCTCCCGCGGGCCCCGCAGGAGCCGGTGACAGTCCTAGGTGAGCGCCGAGCGCGTCCACAAAGCTCCCGGGCCGCCCCTCGCGCTAAGGCGCGGCGGCGGCGGCGGCGGCAGCGGGAGCAGAAGGAAAGACTAGACGGAAGCGGCGGCGGCTGGCGGGCGGCCGGGGACGCGGGCCGGGAGGCCGCCGGGGAGGCCCCGGGCGGGGAGGCCCGCAGCCCGCGCCGCCGCCGCCGCCGCCGCCGCCCTAGCCGCGTGCGCGCGCGGCCGCATCAGCTGAGCGCGCGGCGCGTGTCACGTGGTGCGCGTGTCGAAGGTCACGGCGCGCTCACAATGGAGCTTTCGGAGTATGTGCAGAAAGGCTTCCAGATGCTGGCCGATCCCGGCTCCTTCGACTCCAACACCTTCACGCTTCTCCTCCGGGCGGCTTTCCAGAGTCTGCTGGACGCCCAGGCGGACGAGGCCGTGTTAGGTAAGCCGCTCGGCTCTGAGCTGGATCGGCCTGGGTGGAGGGGCGCTCGGAGAAGAGGAGCGAGAAGGGGAAAGCCCCGGGAAGAGGAAGTCTTCGGGCTTTGCCCTTCGCTCCGGACGGAGTGTGGGGATGTGGTTCTGCCAGAACCCATAGCGGACCCAGATCATTGTTCTCTCCCCACTTGGCACTTGCACACCGCCAGCTACACTTTCCTGGTCTGATTTTCCCTCTCAGGCTCTTTGTTCTTTTGTAAAGCCGGTATTCAAGTCTTGTTTGTGGCCTAAACATCTAAGGTTTTCACCCTGGTCTGGGGCAGAGACTGTTTGACACTTGGACTTCATCAGGGCAGCTCCCTGCGATTCAAGTTTTCAGTACTAGGCTGGCGAAGGTTTTAAAGGGTCTGCTTCCAGAGTAATTACTCGGTCAAATAGTGTTGACATTTTCCAGCTTAGAGAATACCTCAAGTTCCTCTGCTCATTCCAACACTCTAGTTCAACATGTTTTGCACAGGTTCCACGCCCAGACTCTTAAAATGTGGTGTATAATGTTTTGTTCCGCATCAGTTATCAGGAAGCAAGTCTGTTTTAAATGGTCCGGTCACTGCGGAGTGCGGTGTCAGTATGGATGGAGGCATATTTAAAGATAGATCGCTTTTAAATTATTTTCTTAATTATAAATATCTCAACAATTCAAATTTTTGTGTTTTTTTCCCCTATAGTTTCACGAGCTAAACATGTGTACCAAAAGCATGAAAGTGGAAGTTCTTTAAACGAAAATAGTAACCACCACCTGGGTTAATCTCCAAAAAAAAAAAAAGACTGTCGAAACTTGAAAATATTTTGAACCCTTTCCTTCTCCTCCACCTCCATGTATTAAAGTCCGTGGAGCCAGTTACCTACCCTAAAATTAATCTTTAGAAGGAAAGTTTATTCATTCTTAAATTGACACCATGTAAAATATTTATCTTATTTTCCTCTCAACTTACTCCATCCAGCTTTAGAATGACCACTGTATATTTTACAATAGGACATTTTTTTTTAAGTATTAAGGTAAAATAAAATGAAGGTAATTTGACCAAGTAACAGCAGGATTATTGATGTGTGCTCTTCATTGTTCTGCCATTGACCATATTGCTCATCTTAAAATTTCTAGTGCTTATAGTTGAATTCTTCTTATCTTGTTAGAGTTCTTCACCAAATGGAAATACCTTTTTAGAAACAGGACTATAAAGAATTTATTATCACAGACATCATTGGCAATTACTTTTATTATAGATCACCCAGACTTGAAACATATCGACCCAGTGGTTTTAAAACATTGTCATGCAGCAGCTGCAACTTACATACTGGAGGCTGGAAAGCAAAGAGCTGACAGATCAACTCTAAGGTACAGGATTTATTTAAATATCCATTTGTTTTAAAATAGTGCCTTTATGATTCAAATTTCAGTTTTTAAAATGGAGACTAAACTTTGGCTTTTTTTTTTTTTTTTTAGCACTTATCTAGAAGACTGTAAATTTGACAGCGAGAGAATAGAATTGTTTTGGACGGAATATCAGGTTACTTAAATTTTAAAAACTTAACAATTACTATTTTTCTTCTACTCTGTTTGCAAAGACATGTTTTCTTTTTCTTTTTTTCCTACCAGAATAATAGGAATTCCCTAGAAATCCTACTGGGAAGGTAGGTACTGTATAAGGTGTCAAGCTGAGCCACTTTTCACTTGCAGGTATGAATGGAGAGTGCTGGTGTGAAACAAAACAGGACAAAAAACGGGGATCTAGACCAAAAGAAAAGGGGCCAAAGGGCAAGTGAAACAATTGAAGTTAAGCTAATGTTTTTAAAGATAAAGTTTATTGAGGTAATTTTTTAAATGCTCTTTTACTATTCAGGACTTGAAATAAAGTTTAACAGTGTTTTAATTTCAGAATGGATTAAAATTGTGTGTGTGTGGTGTAGAAGGTGGTAAAGAACAAATACTGAAAGTTTTTCTGTAGCTATTATGTACAAAATTATCATTATATCTTTCAGTATAGGCAGATCTCTCCCACATATAACTGATGTTTCTTGGCGTTTGGAATATCAGATAAAGGTAAAGTTTAACAAATGTTCTGTAGGGCAATTTAGGGAACTTTAAAAAAAAAAAGAGCTAAAGAATGAAATCTCTGTGTTGTGTTATTTTAGACCAATCAACTTGATAAGATGTACAGACCTGCATATTTGGTGACCTTAAATGTAGAGGTATTTATACAGAAGCCCTGTCTAAAAATTTATGTATAATAAAATTTTCAATTTCCTTGATTTAAATAAACAGCACTTTTTTCTTCCCTAGAACACTGACTCCCGATCCCACCCAGAGATTAGTTTTAGTTGCAACATGGAACAATTACAGGTACAGTATTAGGATCTGTGAATATGCCTATCTTCTTACAGATTTTTAATTGCGAATTATGCCCATGGAAAGTTCAAAAGAAAATTAACCATCTGTCAGTAGATAATGAAGGTTGGTTAAGGAATTATTGGGAAGGGGGCTTCAAAAGCAATATTTTAAAATAGGCTTTTGAAATTAAGATGTTAATAGAGAACTGGTCTGATTTGCTGTTCCCTTCAATTAAAACAAACTTGTAGTGTTGAGTGTAAATTCTATTTGTGATGTGTTTGAGCCAGTAAGACAAAGGAAAAGAAAGCTTGGCTTTGAAAAATGTTCTCTTTGCTTTCAGAAATTTAGTTAAACTTTCAAAACATGATTTTTAAACAGTGGTTTTAAATGACTTTTTATAAAGGGGCAAGTTACAAAAATTCTGAAACTGTTTATATTGCCTGTGTAAGTCACTGGGGAAATTCAAAATTACATTGATTAATGGAGATGACAACGAATTTATTTCTTAACACTTAAAAAAAGTGAAGAACATCTCTTGAAATTTTGATGAAATTGATTTTTTCCAAAGGAATCTCCTGCAGACTCGTTTTAATATAACCATTAATTGAACTTTAAACTTTCAAAAGATGTGAATATAGCATTATCCTTGTTAGGTAACTTGAGAAATTTAATTTTGGTAAACCCTGCATGTTCAGAAGATTTAGTTGGAAACTGTATTTCACATCTGAGGGCAAGCATTTTGAAGATGAGATATTTTAGAGGAAGACTTTACTTTGATAGTGGTTTGTCAAAGGTTTAAAATCTTGAATTTTAAATTGTTTAGAAAGTGTCTCCCGACTTTTTTCTTGCATCTTTCTCAAGCTTGGATACTTCTTTCTTGCGTTTTATCCTAAAAACGAGCTATGATATACATCTTTCAGGACTTAGTAGGAAAACTTAAAGATGCTTCGAAAAGCCTGGAAAGAGCAACTCAGTTGTAACTTGGGAAAGTTAACGATCTGCCCGGATCTAGAGGAAGACCAGGAACGTCTTGCCGTCCGCTGAACCATTTCTGCGAGCTGGGTGTCTTCCTTTTCAGAGCAGATTTTTTTCTTTTGGATTTCTGTCACTCATAAGTTTTGACACTTTTTTACACCTGTGGAAGAGTTAAGAGGGAATTTCTGCCTAAGTATTTGAATCTTTAGTATTATCCGTACATTTGATCCCATTTGATCTTTTCCACGTCTTCCAAAAGGAAGCAGACAGTATTACATTCTGAATAAATAAGTTGTTCCCACAAAAAGAGTGGTGAGAGTTTGTCTGGATTTGAGTTTGTTAATTATTACTTTGAAGACATAGACAGGATTGGCGTTAACTTTTAACGATCTCCTCTCCTCAAGATTAAAGTTAAACACACTGGAAAGGATGCCATCTCCGGGGTTGCTTGAAGACCCCAGCTTCGGGACGTGGGGAGCGGGCGCGGTCGCCCAGCGGCGGGAGCCAGTCCGTTCCGTTAACTGCGCCCGAGGGCTCGCCCGCTGCCCGACCCTCGCCCGCGGGGCTGCAGAGGCCTGGGAGGGCCGGCCCCGCGCGGAGCCCCTGCCCGGAGCGAGCGGCTGCCCGCGCGCGCCCCGCCTCGGCCACTGGCGGGCGGGAAAGGGGGCCGGCGCGGCCGCGGGAAGACTGGGGCGGGCGCTGTTGTTTCCGCGAGCCCAACTCGGGCGCAGGTTCCGCGACGCGGCGCCGGAGTCTGGGCCGCAGCCCGTGGGGCCGAGCGGGGGCTGTCGGCCGGCGGTCTCCTCGCGGACTTGTGTGCCGCGGGCGGAGACGGACCGCGGAGAGAAAGACATAACGGGGGCTGGGGTGGGCTGAGCTGCGTGCGGGGCCGGAGCGATGCCCGCGCCGAGAGCAGGGTGGCGCGTGTGGCGCTGTGGAGAAATGTCTCCGCAGCCGCGCCAGCGCCGCCGCCGCGCCGAGCGAGGAGGAGGAGGGGGCCGGGTCGCGCTGCTCCGAGGGGAGGGGGCGGCCGCGGGCCCGACTACACCGACACTAATTCCCAGGCCGCCCTTAAGGAATGAGGGGAGCACGTGACCCGGTGGGGGGGTGGCGGGGGGAGGGGGCGGGCGGACTCTGAGCCATTTTGGAGCCGGTGTCAGTTTCCACTCTGCCTTCAGCGGTGCATTTTTTTTTCCACCCTCCCCTCCCCCGTCCTCAGCCTTCCTCCCCTCCCCCCGCCTCTCCGCACGCACACACACGGCGCCCCCCACCCGCCCTCCTCCCCCCCAACGGCAACTATGAAATAATAATCGTAGTATTAAAGGCAGAGATCTGGGCGAGACAATGGGGATGTTGGCGAGGGAGCCCCGATCCGGATTAGAAACACCTCCCAGCCCCGCAGAATAATACCGATTGCGCCCCCTCCGCGCGCTCCCTCCCCCGAGTGCGGAGCGGGAGGAGGCGGCGGCGGCGGCCGAGGAGGAGGAGGAGGCCCAGGAGGAGGAGGCGTTGGAGGCCAAGGAGGAGGAGGAGGAGGCCGCGGAGGAGGAGGAGGCCGAGGCGGAGGAGGAGGAGGAGGAGGCCGGGCTCGGGAGGCAGCATGAGCCGAGCGCGGCGGCCGCCGCTCCTCTCGGCTGCGCTCGTTGCCCATTGACAGCGGCGTCTGCAGCTCGCTTCAAGATGGCCGCTTGGCTCACATTCATTTTCTGCTGAACGACTTTTAACTTTCATTGTCTTTTCCGCCCGCTTCGATCGCCTCTCGCCGGCTGCTTTTTCCGGGTACGTAGGAGGCGAGGCGCCTCCGGGACGGGGCCTGGGGGCGGCGGGGGCCGCGCGGGACTCAGGCCGGCCGCGGGTGGACGGGGAACGGCCCCCCCCCCGCGCCTCGCCCGCGCCGGCCGGGAGGGCGCTGACAGCGTGGGCGCCGAGCCCCGCGCCGCCGCCCGCCGCCGCCCGCCGGCCCCGCGCGCCGCCCGGCCCCGCGCGCCGCCCGCGCCCGCGAGCGCGCGCCCGCCGCCGCCCGCCGACTCCCGCGGCGCCGGGACCGACCCGCAGCCCGCGCCGCGCCGCCGCCGCCAGCCGGCCTCGGCGCCGCTCCAGCCGCCGCCCGCTCCAGCCCGGACGCGCCGCGCGCGGCCCCACGTTTTAGTTCCTTTCTCCCCCGAGCGCCCCTCTACACCCTCGCGACGCACATGGCCCCCGAGAAGAATACTTCTATTTGCAGCCTCTGCGGCTCTCCCGGCCACGGCGCCCTTTGTTGAGAGGTAGATTTTGATGAAACGGGGACGGGTGCCTGAAATCGGGAGCTGCTTGGGTCAAGTGGCTTCCCTCCTCTCCCGAAGAAAGGGCTTTGGAGGGGTTTAAACAGCCAGAGAACGCCCCCATTTTATAGGGACGGGTTGCTTGGGGGGCCGCGATCCCGCCAAGGTGGATGTTAGGCTGAAAGGAGCCCGAACAAAAATGTTATTAACTTAAGTTGGAGGGACACTTGGGTGAATTTAGATGGCTTGTAAGATGGCGGTTCCCAGTTGTTTCCAAGGTCTCCTGCGTTTGTGTTTAAAATGGTAAAGTTTTCAAGGTGTTATTTGTTGAGAGTCTCGGATAAGTTCTTCAAATATTACTTGGGAGGTGCTCAGTGGGAAGTGGGCATTTCAAATTTGGAGCTTTTTTTGGAGTGATGATGGTGAATGGACGTTAGTCTTGCAAGAGGTTTCCTCTCTTTTTCCTTTTTCTTTTTTTCCCCCGTCTCAGAGACTACAGTTTTTTTTTTTTCTTCTTCTTCTTTTTTCCACCTCTAGTATGGGATGCACTTAGAACCATGACTTAAGTCTACAACGTTTTATAGGTTTTACTAAATGTCAGCATAGGTCATGTGGTGAAGAGATGCTTTGGAGAAAGGAGCACTAAAAAGTTGATGGCATATGTTAATACAGTCTTTTGGGTTTGACAGCCATGTAGCACGATCTTTTTCCCAGAGATTTACAGTTAATAATTGGAAGTAAATAAGTATAGAGACTTTGATCATTCCCAATTGCAATAAAAGGATTTAGTGGGCTTAGTGGTCACGGTTCAGTATCTGAAATAGAAGCATGTATTAACCCCTTCCCAGAAAGTAGGCAAAATCCTGGGCATATTTATTCAAATCCAAATGTAGGTTGGTGATGCCTAGAATGTTATGTGTAGTTCAACTTATGTTTTATAGGAACCTTAACCCCCATGTTCTGGAAACATAAGCCACACTAAAGTCTAGAAACTTAAGGATGCCAATTATTAACAGCATATGCTAACTTAAGACTATATTAACATTTGAGTTTTATTTTAAGTAGAATTTCTTTGAGGTTGATTTTATGAGCAAATTTATAAATTTTTAAATAATTAAGTTCATTTCCATACATCTGCACCAAAGTGCAAGGGTGTTTGAAATAACCTACCTGTATAAACTTACGCCTAGTAACAGTATCTTTAAAGCCATTAAGCCACTGTGTATGCATGTGTGTGTTTGTATACACACACACACACGCTTCTGTAAGAAAATTGAGCATTTAGTTGTACTTAAGTATTAATGCTCTATCATTAAGTTCTTGGATGTGCATTCAGTGCCCCTAAAAGGTGAAATTCTCCCTAGGAGTCAAGTTAACCCCAGCTTTACCCATACTTGTATTGGGCTGGGAGCCTCAACTGGGGTTATGGAGTTCATTTGCATTTCTTAGACTGCAGTAGTCAAGCTGATTGTTAACATAAGAACTTGCTTCTGTTTTCCTTCATTTTGACATGACTGGTGTTAGGCCTCCAACTAAACTGACTGCCCCAACTAAGTATGTTATAATGACAAGTTTTAACTATTGAGTATTTTTCCATAGTATGTTTGGTGCCTTTTTGCTTGCTTAACTGGCAGTTTCTGTGGTGGAACCTAGAAGGTTTTCCTTTCTAAGGTGCAAGAGATTGTTTCTGAAACTCTTATCAAACATGTCAGATGTTTTGGAAGTCTTTATTAGGCTGCCAGTGCTTTCAAGTAGTATAAAAAGATAAAGAACTGATTCTTACACAAGTAACAAAGTGATACTTACTAGCACTATAAATGGTTATAGGATTGTGGCCAAAGTCTTCTGAATTGAAGTAAAGGAGTTGTGTGAATTAAGACTTAAGATGAATTTGAAAGGGTTTTGGTCAAGTACATGAGACTTCAATCTGATTGTTTTCTGTCTTAATATTTGTGTTTGTCTGGTGTTGGTTTTATATAGAGGAGAAATTAAGGCAGCTGTTTTTATTAATGCCCCTTCCTGAACTTCAGGATCCGGTGGTATTAGCATGATGTGCTTTCACATGGAGACAGAAGTATCACCTTGCTATCTATCTATCTAGGAAAGGTCCTGCTGTTTCACAAGGAGAGTTTTCTTTCAGAACCAAGAAGGCTTGTCTTTAATCACCAAGTACAATAGAATTAAATATTGCTACTCTTTAGGGACCCTGCTCCACCCACAACTCCTCTGTAACCCCACTTAGATTTATAGTAACAATATGTTGACAATATTCCTCTAAACAAATCTTCCAAAGATAACTGAGGAGTCACACATGACGTTTTCTGGTTGAAGTCACTGGTTGCCATTGTGGTCATTTTTCATAAAAGAGGCTTTGTTTTATTTTTACCATTCTCCTCCCCCCCCCCAGTACTCCAAAGCTTTTAGTTTCAGCCATTGAGCTGTGTTGATTAGTATTTCCCTCTTCTGCATTGAAATTCCCTGAGAATTAAAACCTCAGATGCATCTTCAAGTTTCACCAGTTCCTAGATTTCTATTCAAGGCAGCTTTGAGAATGTGCTTCAGAGAAATCTGGAAGCTTGGTCTTATTTCGGATTCTGAAATGAATGAAGTAGGAGTCAGAAATGCATTTTTCGAGCATGCTGCACGAAGTAATTGACTTCCCTTATTGTCCACTGGTGTATTGTTGCTGACAGTTCCCCCCGCCGCCCCCTCCCCCGTGACTTTTCTGTAATATATGATATCTGTTGGGAATGTCATTTCATTGTGTGGAGGTTTGCTTGGAGGTTAGGTTGAGAAAATGACATTTGTTTTTCTCCTGTGGATGCTCAGGGCTGACAAGGTGTTGATTTAGCGTTGGGAATGGGCTGGTCACACGGTTCTTTAACTTATTGTCACTATCGCCGATTCAAGTAGTTTTTCTTGTCTCCATCCAGCATAGTTCAGGTAAAACACAAGGCTTTGTACTCGCCTCCTCTGCGGTAAAACAGATTTCAGTTTTCAGCCTTTCCAAAACTTTGTATCGCTCATCTAATCTGCAGAAGAACTTCCTACTAGAGAAGAAAGCATTAAAGAGGTTCATTTCAATAAACATCTCTGCAATTTGAGCCCTTATAGTTTCGGGTTAAGTGCACAGTTGGCAATTCTCAAAAGATCCTTCGTGAAAATTTTGACCTAGTGATTGCTAACTGGAGAGACCGAGTCAAGATCTGAAAGAAGCTCTTCGCGCCGAGTCCACATGGAAACAGGCCCCCAAGAGTGTCCGAAATGGCCGAGAGTGCGGTTTGCATTTTCCTTTACGACTTCACGCTCCAGGGTCCCCCGGGCTGCCTACCGGGTCGCCCTGCTCGGGATCCTGCTCCCCACCGTCAAGGGGCCTCGTGGGGCCGCCCCACCCCCGCGCCGCGCGCCCGCACCCCACCCCGCCCCCGCGCCGGCCCCGCCCCCGCGCCGTGCCGGCCCCTCCCCCGTGCCCGCCGCCGCCGCCGCCGCCGCCCGGCAGCCCCGCACGCCCGCCGAAGCTCCGGGCTCGGCCGGGCTCCGCGCGCGGAGTTGCAGCGGTGGCCGGATGCCAAGTGTAAGTGTAAGTTGCTATGGAAACCCCGACAGAGGCAAGTTCCGAATCCGGAGCGAGACGGAGCCCCGGGCGCCGCCGGATCCGCCCCTCGCATCCCGGCCCCCGGGCGTCCGCGCGCTCAGGCCCCAGCCCGAGGCCGACTCGAGGTGCTTCTCCTGCGGCCCGAGCACCCAGCTCCGGAAATGCCAGGGATGCAGATAGAGCAGAATTTGCTTTCCCTTTGTATCACGTCAAAACGTGCCAGGTTCTGGTGGCTGGAACCGCCTAAAACAACCGGAACCCCTGGGAAGCGGGGGCATGCTCCTGGATTTTCGATCGAAGAGCCGTAAGGAAGTTTTACGATAAATTTGGAGTCCTGGAACAACCCCTCGCGGTTGGTAAATATCTGCGGGGAGTGTGTGGCGTCTGCAGCAGCCGTGGGGCTGCTGGGCTGGAGGACAAATGGAAGAAAGCGGCCCGAATACTCTCAGCTCCCAGCCCCCACCTCAGACCTTTTCTTCTCCCTCCTGGAATGACCTGAGGGACCAGATATTACTTTTTTGGGGTTCTTTTTCACCTTTTCAGTAGAATTGATCGAGGTCCGATCGGTGAATTCCTTATGTAGAAGATGTTGGGACAATCCTGCTGCAGTGTTAAAAATGCATTTTATGAACTCCTCCAACATATCAGAGCGTATGGTTCCTGGGAGTTGGAGATAATCTCAATTCTCTTTCTGTGAATTATAGCCAGTATTACTTTGTCTTGCAGGATCTTTTATCAAGCAGAAATGCATCGAACAACCAGAATCAAGATCACTGAGCTAAATCCCCACCTAATGTGTGTTCTTTGTGGAGGGTACTTCATTGATGCCACAACCATAATAGAATGTCTACATTCCTGTGAGTACCAAGTTTTAGACCTTTTTATGTTGTGCATATTTAACATCTTGTTCTGAAATTTGAAAACTCTAACAATTCTGGCTATCCTTCAGAATGTTGGTGCAAAGTGAAGAAGTTGTCTTCTTCTCTTGTATTTAGTGACTTTTTTGTTAATGCGTATAATAAAATACTATTGTGTAAGTATTCTCAGGCTATCAACTGAGTTTAATTATAAATACCTTTTGGCAATTACCATTTTGTTACTACTAGTTCCGTGTTTCTGACACTGATTTTATGGTTTAGCATCTAATTCCTGAACTGTAAAAAATTTGTGTTTTCACTTCTAGTCTGTAAAACGTGTATTGTGCGTTACCTGGAGACCAGCAAGTATTGTCCTATCTGTGATGTCCAAGTTCACAAAACCAGACCACTACTGAATATAAGGTAAGAAAATGTTTAAAAATCATTGTTTGTAATCTTTATTGGAATTGTAGTACTTAATAAATTATAAATCTATACATAAATATTCAATAAATTGTTGAATTTATTATTTCTTCACACAAAATTTACCCTTCAGTCTCCATCTGATATGAATGTTTTGTAGAGGGTAGCCCCCTTCATTTCTTGGCCATTTTAATGATGGCTAAACAGATTTTGAGTTTTTTTAACCATCTTTTAGAAATTGAATTAATTTTCCATTTTTGCATTGTTTTTGACCTTGTGACAGGCCAAGAGTGAATCTGTTTAAACTGCTTCCATTCTCTCTTCTTTGTTCTCTTTCATATTAGCTAATTTGGTCATTTGAAAAGCACACTTCTCTTGGTGAAATGTGAAGAATTTATTAGTGAATAAAATGAAATATTCTTCTAATTTAAGACAGTGCTACCACATAAAGAACTTTTATCCCCATAATTATGTTGATGTAGTTATAAACAGTGTCACAATCAAGTTAAATACTATAACACAAAGAAAACAAAGAATGTGTTGCAACGTATGAACATTATAGTTTTTGCTATATTGAAATTTTATTTTCTAATTTATTCTCTCAGGTCAGATAAAACTCTTCAAGATATTGTATACAAATTAGTTCCAGGGCTTTTCAAAAGTGAGTAACTTGCTTAAAAATAAACATTTTAAAAGTATTTACCAGTTTTACCTGCTACACCAAATATTTGTCTTTTTATTCTCTTTAGATGAAATGAAGAGAAGAAGGGATTTTTATGCCGCTCATCCTTCAGCTGATGGTAAACTCTTTGGAATGGGAAAGACATTTTATTTGGAGGGAGAACTTAATCAGTAATTTATTAAAACTAAGTTTAAAGTACAGTTCTTCTATGTATGTAATATTTCATTTAAATGTTTATTAAAAATTGAATTTTAAAATGTCTTTATAGCTGCCAATGGCTCTAATGAAGACAGAGGAGAAGTGGCTGATGAAGATAAGAGAATTATAACTGATGATGAGATAATAAGTTTATCCATTGAATTCTTTGACCAGAACAGGTAAATTCTTTAGGAAATATGTTTTATGCTAATATATTTATTAGATACATTGTTTGCTTAATAAATTATTTTGCTTTTTAGATTGGATCGGAAAATAAACAAGGACAAAGAGAAATCTAAGGAGGAGGTATGTTCAATGGACAAAAACACATTGTTTAGATTCTCGACTTTATGAGAGTGTATGTTCCCCTTTGGAATATTCTAGGATTGGATGATGCTATCAAATAGAAGAAAATCATCATATTTGATGTTTTAGAGTTGATCTATATCTGATAGTTAATAGATGGAATTTATATGATTATTCTTACAAAATATTTTCAGTAATATTTAATGTTTTGATATACTGAAGAAATCTCTTCATCTAGTGTTTATAATAATAGCACATTCAAAGTATAGTTGAGAACAGTCAAATCTCAGCTTTGGTGTTAGTACCTTTTATCATACTCAGACATCTATCTAATTGACTTAAAAAGAAAAACAAAGTTAGGAATTTAAAAAAACTAACTTTTCTTAAATATGCTTTTAGGTGAATGATAAAAGATATTTACGATGCCCAGCAGCAATGACTGTAATGCACCTAAGAAAGTTTCTCAGAAGTAAAATGGACATACCTAATACTTTCCAGGTATCTACTTTATGGTTTTCATGCATTTGATGTAAATGCTTTTTAAAAAAATTCAGTGACCTTTTTCTTTTTGCATTCTAAACCCAAAAAAGCAACATTTTTTTTTAACTTGGTACTTTATTTGAAAATAGCTCTTTAAATGTTTGGTATGGATCCTGTTTTATGCTATGAAAGCAAATCCCTTAATGATTTCAAGAAGTTTTTCCTCATTTGAGGTTCCAAGAGGGATTCTTGCTTTGCCCAAATGTTTGGAGAAAGTGTTTTTTAAAAGCATTTTTTTTTTTTTTTAATCATTTTTGGATTATATTTAGATGATCAGAAAATCTATATTCACCATAATTCTTTGTGATGCTTAATAATTGAAGTGTTGTTTATCAACAGATTGATGTCATGTATGAAGAGGAACCTTTAAAAGATTACTATACACTAATGGATATTGCCTACATTTATACCTGGAGAAGGGTAAGTAAGCATACCTCATGCTCATAGATTATTTTGGTAAGCTGTACTTAAAGATCTAAGACTGATTTGTTTCCCCCCCTCTTAACTTTGTAGAATGGCCCACTTCCTTTGAAATACAGAGTTCGACCTACTTGTAAAAGAATGAAGATCAGTCATCAGAGAGATGGACTGACTAACACTGGAGAACTGGAAAGTGACTCTGGGAGTGACAAGGCCAACAGCCCAGCAGGAGGCATCCCCTCCACCTCTTCCTGTTTGCCCAGTCCCAGCACTCCAGTCCAGTCTCCTCATCCTCAGTTTCCTCACATTTCCAGTACTATGAATGGAACCAGCAGCAGCCCCAGCGGTAACCACCAATCTTCCTTTGCCAATAGACCTCGAAAATCATCAGTAAATGGGTCGTCAGCAACTTCATCTGGTTGATACCTGAGACTGTTGAGGGAAAAAAAATTTTAAACCCTTGATTTATATAGATATCTTCATGCCATTTCAGCTTTATAGATGCTAATACATGTGACTATCGTCCAATTTGCTTTCTTTTGTAGTGAAGTTAAATTTGACTATAAAAGATGGACTAGATGTGATATTCATATGGACGTTAATGGAAAAGAAAGATCATTTCTCGAAAGAATTAGTTTCAGAGAAAGCAGGCAAGATGTTTTTCTGTGTTAGGACCGATGTGAAATGGTTTCTGTCACCATTGTTTGGATTTGAAAATCTTCTGCAGTGGATATAAACATTGGGCCGTAGTTTGTTAATCTCAACTAACGAAACCTCCATTACATCCTCCTTGATTGTTCTTGTTATTATGCTGTTTTGTGAACCTGTAGAAAACAAGTGCTTTTTATCTTGAAATTCAACAAATGGAAAGAATATGCATAGAATAATGCATTCTATGTAGCCATGTCACTGTGAATAACAATTTCTCGCATATTTAGCCATTTTGATTCCTGTTCGATTTTTTACTTCTTTGTTGCTACGCAAAACCGATCAAAGGAAAGTAACTTCAGTTTTACAATCTGTATGCCTAAAAGCGGGTACTACCGTTTATTTTACTGACTTGTTTAAATGATTCGCTTTTGTAAGAATCAGATGGCATTATGCTTGTTGTACAATGCCATATTGGTATATGACATAACAGGAAACAGTATTGTATGATATATTTATAAATACTATAAAGAAAATATTGTGTTTCATGCATTCAGAGATGGTTGTTAAAATTCTCCCAACTGGTTCGACCTTTGCAGATACCTATGTTTGAGCCTTATCAGCATAGAATATTTTTAACGTGGATATCTAACTTCTGTTCCATTGGAAGCAATTGGCATTATTGTCATATGGATTTTTCTCTAGTAATACCTTTAACTTTTAAAATTAATTGCTGCATTAAAGGAAAACTTTTCACTAAGGGATTTGGAAATGCTGTCGTCATTTCCTGTTGCTTACGATGGTAATTAATGTGTTTTTAAAATGCATATTGATCACTGTAATTCTAAGACCGATTTTGAAATAAGCCAGATTGCTGGAGAAAGAAAATTTTTATCTAAAATTATTTTAATATGTGGCATAGTGGAAATCTCAAATTTAAGAATTGCTTTTACAATTGTAAACAATGGAATTTACCCTCTCTGTAAAGTCTGGAAATAGAAGCAATTTATTGTGAGCTTCTACAGGTATTAGTTTTCAAATAGAGTGAGCATGTTGAATTTAAAATATGAATATGCGCCCCCCCAAATTTTCAGATTGTGTTTTGCTTTGGTCGGACTTGGTGTGTGTTCATCACCCATCAGTTATTTGTGAGGGTGTTTATTCTCGATGAATATTGTTTCATGTTTGTATGGGAAAATTGTAGCTAAACATTTCATTGTCCCCTGTCTGCAAAAGAAGCACAATTCTATTGCTCTGTCTTGCTTATAGTCATTAAATCATTACTTTTACATATATTGCTGTTACTTCTGCTTTCTTTAAAGATACAGTAAAGTTTTATGAAACCACAAAATACATATATTTTTATTTTGACCTAAATTTGTACAGTCCCATTGTAAGTGTTGTTTCTAATTATAGATGTAAATTTAAATTTCATTTGTAATTGGAAAAAATCCAATAAAAAAGATATTCATTTAGAAAATAGCTAAGGCTTTAATAAAAATTTGATATGAAAAGCACAATGTGCAGAAGTTTTGGAAACCCTGTTGTGGATTACACCAGGTAAAGGCTAAAGAACATCCATTGCTGTCTTAGTGATGTTGCTGAGAGTACATGCTTTGTTGTATAATTGCTTGAAAGCCCAATGGAAAGATGTATCTGTTTATTTACTTTATAATCTTTGAAGTAAAAGTTACTCATGTTTGCCAATTTTGGTGAAGTTAACTTATTTTTCTAGGCTTTTCTTCTCAAGTGTTTCATGATGTTATCTAAGACAAGAAAAAAAATTAATGAAAGTTTCAAGTGATGTTTTTACTTTGGATATGACCATGTATATAAAAAATGAAAAAATATTTTCAAAGTCTAAAAACTTCAAGTGCTAGTGGACTGTCATTTGACTTAACACAAAACCAAGTCGTAGGACCAAAACAGAACTCAAAGACTTTACGTCTCAACTTTTTATGGATTTATTTTTGAATTTACTTAGTAAAATATCAGATACTGCATTTATAGCTTACCTAACACTATTTTTCCATCCTTGAAACCATGTCCATTTATTTTGTTTAAAAGAGGAATTTTCCCCCAGTCAATGTGAAAATTGCTTGAGCTTTAAAGGCTATTTCAGCTAAAATTTGTCTTTAAATAAAACAGAAGAAAGGTTTCAATGTTTTTTATTCTTGGTAACCAGCCATTACACTTGACAATTAGGCTTTAAAACTTTTGCTAAACTACCACTTAAAATTTCAACCTTACAAAAACCCATAGCTGCTAACTTTGTAACTCTTAGTAGTCAATGCAAGAAACGGCTGTAAGTTTGGCTGAAAAGTATTCTGGGATTCTATACCACAAAGTTAGAGCTAAAAATATTCCACAGAAAACACCTAAATTGATTTCACAGATTTTAGCTTAAATGCAAAAAAAAAGAATGAGGCTGGTTCCTGTTGTGTAAATAGTGATCTATCTTGCTTTACACGTGCATACCCCTTTACAAGTACTTTTTTGCCTTTAAAATTGCCGGCCGTTAATTGCTTTGAGTTGAAAAAAAAAGTTGCCCTTCAGTTGACTTCACCTACCAACCCATAGTGCTTCGTTTCCATATTCGTATGTGCAAATGTTAGGACCTCTGGAGGTACAATGCAACCGGCAGAGTAAAACTATTAGGGCTCTTCCTTCATCCTTTCCTCTTATTCTTTTCCCAGTATTAGAGTTGCAGTTCACTTGTGGTCTTTTGGTACACTCACTGTATAGGCCTATGAAAAAGTTTTGGTATGAAAAATTAATAGGAACGTAAAAAGAACCCGTGTGAAATCCCATGAAATCTCCACTGGCCAAGGAGAAATGAAAATGTTTGGTTTTTTAAAAATAGCTTATGTTAACTAACCTTTAGAGGAGATAGGATTTTAATTTTAGAAACAATCTGCACATTGAATCTAGTCTCAGAATCCTGAGGTGAAGAAAGTGTTATTTTTGTCCATTTCTCTTTATACTTTAAAAGTTTTAAAAATACACCTTTTTCTTCTGGGTATTCCATTGCCCTGAAATGACAGTTGGAAATTCTGATTTAGTTTAGTGCTCCATGAAATGGAGGCTCCATGTTATTTTGAAATATAAGGATTGTTTCCTCCATACAATTTTACTCGCGTGTTATCCAAAACAAAAGGTCTTGATGAAATGACATTTTAAAGGGCCATTAAGAGAAAGAAAAAAAAAGTATATACCTTTAAGACTTGTAAGGTGTAAAGAGCACAGAACGCAGCTCCAAGGTAAGGCTCTTGGGTTAGATGAAGTCATTTCTTGAGGATGTTTCTTCAAGTACAAAATGAACAGTACAACAGGTGATTATTTCTAAGGTTGCTTTAAAAAAAATCCTGATTCATCCATAATAAATTAAACTGGGACCACAGAATTCAGATAGATGGGTCCTTTACAATGAAGAGAAAGTATCACATAATAGAACCTCCCAGTAGATCAGACGTGGGAAATACCCCGCGAAGCCTTTCCATCGCCTTAAAAATCTCAAGATCGCCCAGTTTTGATTATGAAAGTCTCCGAAAATGTTTACACAGTCGAGTGTTTCCTGTTTCCGCAGTTAATTTTTTTTAACGTTTTTTTCTTCTTTTGGTTCTTGAAACGGATTTCCTTTATTTGCACCAGTTTCTTTTTCTGAGTGTGCAATTTCTAGAGGTCTCACATGAAGACTTCACCACCAACTTTATGTCTTCATCAAGTCGACGACATCAAAAGTCATTTATCACTGGAAAGCCTATTCCAGGATCGTTGGGAGTTTTCTCAAGAAGTTCCAGAGCATGTGGAAAACTCAGGCGAAGTCTCATTTAACCCTCTAGAGGAATAGTAAGCACTCAATAAAACTTACAATGAACGAGTTAAATTACTTCCATTCTTCTGACTCTTGTCTTAAAATATTCTTTCCAGAGGCTATTAGAAGGGACTTCCCCAAAATAGCAACTGATGTTCCCTCAGATTCACCTACATTTCAATGTTTTAAAAAAGTTACTTCTTGCTCTGTTAGGTCGTCATAAACTCCAAACTTTAAAGTGAACCTCATTTCAAATTCGGTGCGGATTCGGCGCTCTCCAACCCTGTCCTTCTAAGTAAGCTGGAACCCAACTGACCCTCCGAAGGCTGCGGACCAGGGTATTCCCGAGACGCGTAGGGATGGGCGGAATGAGAAAATTACAGAGACGGATAAAGAGGTGACTGGAGTCGGCGATGTCGATCTAGGGGCTCCAGTCTTAGGTCTAAGTGCCCCCAAGAGTGGAAATATTCAAAGAAAGCCTAAGACAGGAGCGCACGGCGCGGCTTGGAACATAAAGCGGGGGCTAGGGTAATTAGGCTGGAAAGAGCAACTGTTTTAAAAAAGAAAGAAAAGGAAAGAAAAAAGGCTTCTTCTCTTCGGGTATCGGGTGGAAAGGGCACAGGACGCCCGCCTGGAGAAAATGACCTTCCTTCCCCGGTAAATGACCTGCCTTCCCAATTAGGGAGCATTCACCGAAAGGACGGGTTAAAGAGGAAACGACCCTTCTCCCCGCTTTATTTTTTAACTAGCAGCACTCCGAGGACTGCAAAGAGCTGCAGCCCAACCCTCCGCCTGGGATCACGCCGTGGGGTTCGGCCCGGCCCGGCTCGCGAGCCCAGGCCGCGGGGCACCGGGAGGCCATTTTGCGCGTGCGCCGCTCGCCTCGCGCCGCCCGCAGCTCGGCGGACTCCGCTCCCGCCAATTTTGAAAGCTAGATTCTCAGGCCCTAGCAGGCTGGGGAGGAGGGGAAACGAAGTCCTTTCTCCAAGTCCGGACCCCGTGGCGAGCTGCGGCGACAGCCGGGTGCGTGCGACCTCACAAAGCGGCCCCCGCCCGCCGAAGCTTTTCCACCGAGAGGGACACCGAGGCGCGGCAACTGGCCCCCTGTCCTATGTCCCCGGGAGGCGGCGGCTTCGCGTGCAAAGCCCTCAGAAGCGCATCCTTACGGGGGTCATTCCAGATCATCGTCTCGCTTTGCCCTTCTCCCTGTGGCTGCTTCAATCCCTATCCTCTTGCCCCTTCAATAACAAGATGTCCTTGGAGTTTGGGGTTTTGTTGGGGAAAAAATTGTAAGCCAAATTATTAATCAATATAAAACTGCCATCCTGGGGGTTCCTAAAGGCTGAGCTTCGTGGACTGGAAAGGCCGATGGGAGAGAGTCCTTAACCCTCTTAACAGGCTGAACTTGTCTAATAGGTGGAATGGACTCTAATACCCTGGGAAGGAAACTTGACCAGGTGATAGTGTCGAGGAAGTGAGTGGCCGCGCGACAGGAATGTCAAGATCTGGGTGAAGGACCACACTTCGGGACCCAAAGGCGACGCCTAGGTCTCCGGCCAGGGCAAAACTGGAAGGTCCGGCGGCCTGGAAACCCCGGCAGGGTAGAGGATCGAGCGGTCGGAGGTTGGGACGTCGCCTCTGACAGCCACCAGGACGCAGAGGTTTCCTGCAGAGTCCGCGCCTGCCTGATTCTCCGGGGGCAGAAACGCTTTTCTGGCCCAGGACTCCCACGTGCGCCCAAAAACCGGGAGAGAGAGGGACGGCTTGGTGAGAGGGGTACGGGTAACTGCAGAGAAGTGAAAGCGGCCTAAAATGGGCGACACCCGGCGAGTCCTCTTTATCGGCGCAGACTGCAGGGGCCGCCATTTGGTGGCGGATTTCGGTATTTCTGTAGCACGTTGTACTGAACTTCACAACTGGCTGGTCTACGTGGCACGGTGGTTTCGGAACCGCAGTTCTTAAAGATGCAAATTTCCTCTGCCCACCTCCCACCCCCCGCCAGTCTCCAGGGATCCCCTTCCCTCCCCTACCCCTGGTGGAGGGCACGGGGGCTCCGCGCTCCCTCGACCCGGGGCGGGGACCTTTCCTCCGGCTCCACTGGCCTCCACGAACGGCCAAGGGCTAGTGTGATGAGGGGTGGCGCCCAGCGTAGGACGAACGAGTGTTTTCCTCCCCGTTTTCCCGGAGATTGCGAGCCCGAGGCTTTCTCCCCCGAGGAGAATCTCATTTCCTTGGCGGGGCGGTGATGGGTATTGTCTTTTTGCAGGGACCGCATCCCAGCCCTGGGCTCTCCGCCTCACACCTCTCGGGAGCAAGGAAGAGAAAGGCGGGCCAGGCCTGGCGGGAAGAGACGCACCCGACGAGAGGCGGCTCCTCCCTAGGTGTCTGGTTAGTCTCTCGGACTCGCGATTCCAGCTCGGCCCAGCGCCCTCCGGAGACCCGGGGGAGGTAAACACCTCTCGGGAGTCTCAGGACGTCGGCGGGCGTCACCCTGGGTCACCCTTTCTTCGAGGGTCACCATGAAAAGCCCCCGAAGCGCGAGGTGCCTATCGAGTGGAGAACAAAGGGCCGAGGGGCGAGCGCGAGGCGAGTCCGCGCGCGGTTGCCCTTGGCTGGGCCCAGCTCGGAGGCGGGGGGCACCGGCTGTGCGGACTCCGAGCCCGGAAGGGAGGAGGCGGCAGCGCTGGGAAGTCCGCGGCCCCCGCCTACCCCGGCGGACTGGAAGAGCCCCCAGTCTTCGAGCCAGAGCTGCCATGTTGCATTCGCGGAGGACACCAGTGATTTGACGCTCCCGAGGCAGCGACACCCCCGACCCGAGAGCCCTTTGGGGGAGCCCTACGAGCGTCACAGCCCTAAGGGATGGCGGGGCGCGGGAGGGAACCCGATCCCGGCGGGCTGCGGAGCCGGCACGGCCGCGGCGCCGCCGCTTCCCCTCGCCACCTTCCTTCCAGGGGCTGCGGGGCTGCGCGCTCGGCAGAGGCTCGGTTGCCAGTAGCAACCACACGACGGCGATTTGCAGCCAAGGCTGCAGCCGCCGGTACAGCCGCCGCCGCCTCGTACATCTCGGTGTCTAGCATTCAGAACCCTGGGGGTTGCCCTCGCTGACATGTCTCGCCCCCGCCCCGGGGTCCTCATCCTCCAGGACCCTCAGCTCCGCTCGAAAGCAAGCTCCCCCGGCTCGGCCCTGCCCCCACGGCAGACAATAGACAAATAGGCTCGGAGCACACTGCAGCGCGGTGCTGAGCCGGCACCTGAGCCCCCGGGATCCTGGTGCTCGGCTTCGTCCCAGCCCCAGGTGCCCTTGTCTCCAACTTTAGCCGAAATTCTTTGTCAGTGGCCAGTCCATTAAGAAGCCTTTCTCGACATCAGCAGTAAGGATAGTGGTAAAGAAAGAAGTCAAGACAAGACGCCCACTCCCTTTTTAGTAACATCGACACAAAGAGCTTAGGGTTGTTTGGTCTTGGTAGCGATGGCTTCCCTCTGGGTTAGAGCCACAGTCAAACCGTACCGTCTTCCCTCTTCTTTGTCTACCACGAATATTTTGCATGAAATTCATAATATAACTTTCCAACATTACCTCCAGATACTTGTCTTTTACAGAAGTGGATGGAGCACTTTTTTTCTCCTTCATTTCATTTGATGAACCACACCAGCCTTGGTAATGAGGACTGAGTGGTCTGATGCTTAAAGAAAATAATTGACACTAACCCTAAGGAATCTTTCTGCCTTTTCTAATATCTGTGGCTCTGGGACATTGATTTAATTTTTTAAAGAACTCTTGTTAGTGTTTTAAAGACGTTTTTATTGAAGAAAAATCTTCAGAGTATCCAGCACAATCTCTTGATTAAGCTAGTAGGATAACCCAAGAAATAGGTGAGTTGCCAAAATTCATCGCTCTTACCAAATGTCCCAGTTTTAAAAAGTCATTAAGTTAGTGGAGTGTTCTTCCTAGATTGACATTTAATGTAAGTCACAGATGTGCTGAAATTAAGTTTAAAGCTCCTTGAGGAAAAGTACCTATCCTGTTTATCTTTGCATGCTCCAGGGTCCTTTTAACATAACAAATATTTACTGAATTTCCAGAGGATTCCTAAAGTTCAACAACCCTTATGAGAAATAAAACTTATTAACAGCTACTATAAAGCTTGGATATCTTTCATGGACTCAATGAAAAGGTGAACACTTTCCAATGAAAAGGTAAACATTTTCCAAGCTAGTGGTACTAATCAGATATCCTCACTCATGCATATTTTTTACTTAATTATATTTCAAATGTGGTGATTGTATTAAAAAATATCTGACAGATGTTTCCAGAATTCTAAGAGTGATAAGAACTTGTAACTTTGCTATTTTCCCACCAAAGGTGTCTGGAAATTGGTTAAATAGGCATAAGAGGATATTTTAAAGTGACTTTCATGCGGGACAGGCAAGGCATTAACTGTCTTCACAGTTCATCAGGAACTCTGAAGGGGCTAGTATTGGATACTGCAAATCTACTAAGACAATGCACACTGAAATAGCCTATTTAACTTAATCTTTAAAATGTACTGAAAATAGTTAATATGTCTTAATCATACCTAATGGTAAACTCAAATCAACATGTCTCCTAAAATGCCTCTTAGGTATGTTATCAGAGGTTCACCTTTAAGCTTCAGAAATGTCAAGTTCATGATATCAGACAGTTTACTTCAAAGAAGAAAGTTAACACTACTTGATTCCTAGAGGCAACATAATGACCTGTAGCTTGCCCAAACACCCCCACCACCACCTGAAAAATAGGAAAGCAAGGCTTTAGTGAAAAGTTCCTTTCTACGGTCTTTCAAGAAAGAAAAGCTCCAACAACTTGCTTTGGACCAAGTTAAAGAGCTTATCTCCCTTTTTCATTATGACTGTGTCTTTCAAAGAATTGAAGGATAAGATCAAAGTGCATTCATATTCATGTGAATTATTGCTATTGACTTGAATAATGATGGATTTCATTGTTTTATTTAAACTGAAACCAGAAATGCTGCTGCTTTTGAGTCTACACCCCCTAAGGCTGTAGAATTTCTTCTGAGGACTCAAAAGCCAAGCAATTAGGTCTGACAACCACGTCATTTCCATAATGTACTTCTGTACTGAGGACTTTTTATTGGAATTGGTTACATTTCTATAGAATCCTACCATGCAATTTTTGACTCCTCTTCAGCCTTCTGAATAAAACTCTTAAGTTCAATAAACACTCATCCAAAATACTTAAGTATAAATGGTACTGGGGAAATTGAGTGATGTTTAGAAAACATCTAGCTGTTCCTGAATCAGAAAATTAATGTTATCAGTAATTAACTCAGGAGAGTGCTTTCCCTTTGAACATGATTTATTACAGTTTGTTTTCTAGTGTAACTGAAGAAGTTAGAGTAAGCTTGGGAAAATGTGTTTTCCAGCTGTTTCTTTCTAAATATGCCTCATGACAGTTATCTTAAAATATTTTCATTTGGGTTCTCTTTAAACTATCCCATCATTTTCTAATGAGAAAGAGGCCACCAGATCCAAGGGACCCCACTCCCTTTTACCAAATAATCATTCTCCTTAAGTTAGTCACCAATTAAAATGATCACTTTGGAGAACACTTCTAAGGAAATTCATTAGAATAAAGTAAGTTTACAATAGAATAATACAGGCAACCTTTAAAATTGGCTTAAGGAAATGCTTTTTCATGAACTTTAATACACACAATTTGTATAGGCTCTCTAAACTTAAAGACAGACCTTAGTGCAACCAATTCTATTATATTATGATGATCTGCAATGGGTTCTGAGAATACCCTTTCCAAGAAAGAAAACTGATATCTTAATTGGTATCACTGTTAAATGTTTGCCATACAGTTAAAGCAAATGCATAAGCACCACTTTTTAAAAAATCAGTGTTTTTTTATCCAGTTGTGCTACAAGAAGTCTCCATCTTAATTTGTCTCCATTTGGTGTCCTTTGTATTGCAAAGCATTCTTTAAGGCAAAAGTGTCTTAGTAAATTTGATTCTTTGGAATTTGACCATAAATACACCGACATTACAGACTTTGTAAACTTCCAAGACCTTCACCCTTCACTTAAAATGATAGGTAATTATTATTATTTCACGGGGGTTGGGGGGGAGGGAATCACTTCTTGAATGAAAAGTGTTTCTTTACAATTCATTTCCTGTCCTACTAAGGGGAAAGGTATTAGCATTTTCTTTATATAGTCATTAATTTTTTCTTATGTTGTCTATGTAAGAACCTTTATTCTTCGCTTTAAAAATAAATATGAGGTAACACTGAACTAGGAGGTAAAGTAATTCAGCTTTAGCCATATTCAGGTGTTTCCTCTGAAATGTATATTTTTAAAAAAGACGGCAGGAGTTGCATAGCTTGCTTGGACTACGGAGGATGCAAATCATAGCGCAAGTATTTCCACTTAAAGAATGGGAAGCTGTGCCACTGAGACTTTCAAGTCTAGCCTACATTTTAGCGGAGCTACCTCTCGGCTCTGATAATCTGTGCGGGGAACCGAAGAACAGGATGGATAGACAAGCCTGTGCTATTTTTGCGAAAGCAAAAACCTTGAACACTTTCTCTTTGTACTTTTGCACTATTTCCTAGGAATCAGAGCATAGAGTTATTTTTCTGAGTAATCAATGAGCAAGAAATTTTGGCTTGGGATTTGATGTAGCGAAATGACGTCAAAAAAATTTTTAAAGGCTTGCACATGCGCAGTAAGACGCTTTTTTTTCCCCCCCCCTAAAGTAAGCTTTGAGCTCTTCACCCCGCCTTCGGGATTCGGCCCGCGCCGCGGGGTCTAGGAAGCTGGCCGATCTAAGGCGGTGTAGGATTCCCACACTCCACTCGGGGCAAAGAGAGTCGGATCCCCCCTCTCCAGCCAACCGGGCTCTCTTTCTTAAGTCCCGGCAAGAGAAAGTCAAGGGGAAGCAGGGCCGATCTGAGCGGCCGCCGGGAGCTTTTCTGGCTGCGCAGCGTTGCGGGACCTCGGCTCCGGGGTTCCAGCCTCCGCCCGCACCAGACTAGCCCCTGCGAGTTGGCCGCACCACTCCGGGGCCCACGGGTCAGCCGCGCCGTGGGGAGGCTCGAGCCGGGACCCCTCCGCGAAAGCCCGCGCAGCCTTGCGGTGCTTGCTGGATGCCTGGCCCGGGGAAGCAAAGCGAAAGGACTCGGGCCTTCATCTTGCAACCCGCCCCCAGCAGACGCCGGCGGCGGCATCTACGGCCCTTCTCTCTCTCGATCCCTCCGCAGGCCAGCGGCCTGAGGGGCCACGAGTCAGTCGGAACAGGGACCTGCCCGCTAGCTCGCCCCTGTAGGCCCCGCGGAAGGGGCGCCGCCGGTGCGGAGCCTGCGCGGCGTTTCCGCACTTGAGCCCTGGGGCCGCGCGCCCCCGCCCTTTCCACGCAACGGTTCTCCCGGCCCTGCCGCCCCCACACCCCCTTTTCGGCCCATCCCAGCAACCCACGGCAGGGGCCTCGTGGGTTTCTGATTCAGACAAACGGCCTGACCCCAACCGATTCACGCGCCTCCTCCCCGGTTTAGAATCGCGCGGAGTCCGCGGAAATGCCCGTTGTGGAGTTTGAGAAAGTTTGGCCTAAAGGAAAAGCCGAGGACATCTGTGGAGCATCGCCGTCATTTCTTCCCCTGGGCCCCCGACACCCCACTGTCCACACTGAACGCAGTCGCCTGGCAGGGCCAGCGCCGTCGAGCCGGGCACCCCGCGCCCATTGCGCGCGGACACCCGCCAGCGCCCAGCCGTGCGGCGTCGGTCCAGAACCTTCCCCGTGCGGCAGGCCTGACGGGACCGCACCTGAGGGATGCGTGAGCTGCGTCTCCTGGGTCTTGGCCCAGACGCGGGCTTGGTGAGGCTCCAGGGAGGTTTTTTTTTCCTTTGTGGCATCTTCCATCTTTTGTCTCTGGCGTCCTGTACTAATAAAAAGATGGAAAAGGAATAGTACCGACCTTGCTTGAGTGAGTCCAACACGACCAATATTTTAAAGGGGTGGGGGGTCTGGGGAATGCTGAGGAGTGGCCGACAGACATATAAGGAAAGGCGCCTAGAGGGTATCTGGTGGTGCCCGGCTTGGATACAGTCTTAAAGGAAAACCCACATAAGTCTTTAAAAAAAAGATATTCACATAACACACACGCACATCAAGCGGCAATGATTTGTCTTCTGTGCGGTGTCTCATTGCCTTTGAAAGTGTTATGCTGATTTCAGATATTAGAGTCATCAATTACATCACTGTGCTATATAGTGATTTTGGAGGTGAACTTATTCGTGTGTGGAATTTACCCCTAATGATGGTTTACTTTGGTAGTGGAAAAGCTGAGTTCAATCTCAGCATCCACTGAATTACTGGAAAAGGAAGCCATTACAGGCATATCTTTAGAACTTTGGGGCCAGCAAAATCTGTCAAAACATTTAAGCATTTTATTGGCCTTAATACAAAGAAACGTGAAAACTTTAAAGTTTAAAATATAAGGAGTTGCCTTTAAAAGGCTTGGAAAGCAAATGATAGGAAACAAGACACAAGCACAGCACCTGCATAGAAATGTTAATCTTCCCATCTTGGATGGAAGTGTCCGAGCCTCTTCTGCTTTTGCTGACCAACTTGATGGCACAACTGGTTGGTCTGCTGAAATCCAAATGTAAACTCCTAAGATTTTTTCTCAAAAGAGGAGTAGAGCAACATTTAAGATGTCATGTTTGCTTTCATCATTACAGATAATAAGAAAACTAACTTGGTTATGGGTATGTAATACCTTTATTTCTCATTCAAGTATGTATATATGGAGTTATTAATTTTAGATTTTATGTGGCAAAATGATTGTTGTGTTCTTATAACCTGAAAAATTACATGCAGTTGCCAAATGAATGCATATTAAGTACTGCCATTGTGTTTTTAATTTATGGTGTGTGGGGAAGGAGGAAAGAAGATTTCATATCTAAAAGTCAGCTAATTTTTCTTAAAAACAAGACACCTTTTATTAAAGTGATATTTTAGATATTCTCACCTCTTCCCCTATGTCACCCTAAATCCCTCTTCTTTGTTTCCAAAGCACTTACAGCACTGAGTGCAATTATAGTCCTTAAAACGGAGCAGGCTGCAGTATATGCTTGTTTAATGAATTAAACTTTCTTCAGATATCTTTATCTCCCACTAGATTTCATGTCCTAGAAGACAGGTACATTCTGTTATCTGTAGTGTGTAGCACACACTGATATTTAATGTTTTTGGCTTGGGAGAGAAATATATATATATACAGTTGATTTATCTAGAAGCAGTTTACAAAATGTGGATATTATATCAAATTAACATCTAATTAGTATATATAAAGTTTAACTTTTAAAATTCATCTAGAAACTGAAAAAAGAAAATGTTTGTTAAAATTAGTAAAATTTCTTCTAGGCATGTGTAGAATATATTCCCATGATAATGGGTTTTTCTGAATTCCCAAAGCAGATTTTTAAAGAGAAACAACAGGATTTTTAAACTGGCTTTAGAATGTTGTCTTTTTTGAATCTCATTTTCATAAAAAGAGAAACTACATGCAAAAATGATTTTGAAATTACATGTGATTAGCTTTATACAAAAGGGGTCAAAGTTTTCCACACAAATCTTTCATGGAAACATTTTTGCAAGTTAATTCAGATAATATGTTTCATTCTCAATCAAACATATAGTTTACTGTGTCAAGTACATTGTAGATCTGTATTTAAAGTCACCTGGTACTTTTAGAAGAATAATCTTAATAGCACCTTTTCTTTTTTAAAAATCGAAATATCCCTTTGAATAGTTTTCTTTCTCACTACTTAACTATTAGAGGTGTGTATGTCATCTTGGGGCATACAATTAACATTGTAAAACAATGGTATTTTAAAGTTAGTAAGTTCAAAAGTGGGTCAGAAATTATACTTCTGTCAGTAAAAGTAATCTTCCACTTTTGCCATATTTTACATTTGAATTACTAACAATTCTTTTCTGTTTTATGATTAATCTATGTTACATTTCTCCATTTAATTTTAAAGACTTCTAAAAAGAAAGCTAGAATAAAGAGCAATGTTCTACTTTAGTTTGTCCAATTTCAGATATAAAGTAAGAATTCTATATTGTGTTTTATCAGGAACAACACAGACACTGTTAAGGACAAATACTCAGAATCTATAGTTAAAAATAATTTATATTCCATTTAACTTAAGCTTTCAAACTTTGAGGTGTTCCATAAGTAGACTGTCATGTTTACAGGTTTAGACTTTTTTTTTTTTCACCATTGGGCTCTTACCTCAATGCTTTTAAAGTGGAAAATACACAGTAAAAACAATTACTAAAAATGGCAGCTGTAGTCGCTTAGGAGTTCGAATTGTTAAAGGACTGAAACCAAACATAGAACCTTTTAGTTTTAAGGATTTTTTTTTCATAATGCAACAAGGAACTGAAAATAAAATTACAATGAAGGTTTATTTGCCATTTTAATTATTTGTCCAATCTGTCCCCCTCCCATCTCTAAATTAGTACACACCAAAACTTTAATTTTAAAAGACCTGTTTCCTTAGGGAAACATGAGAATCACTGTTAGACTTGATATCTCAGGGTTAAGTAAAGGGATTGTGGGTATTACTGGCTTCTGAACTTCGAAGCAAAAGACATGCACCTGTTCTGGGGGTAGCAGGGATCCCACTGAACATACTTATTCTTCTTTCTGATTGCTGGTCCATCCCACAACTATTTGGGGCTTCAGAAAACACCAAGACTTCATCAGAGAGCTCAAGTCAGAGTGAGATTTCAAAGATTATTGTATAGGACTTATCCCAAATATGAGAACCAGCTAAATTTGCATGTTTCCTTCTATTAAAGAAGAGACATCAAGAGGTTTCCTGTCTTGGCACTACTCAGCAGCAGCTGTGACTATCCCCTTGACATCTGGCGAAATTGTAGTTTCTGATGGAGGAACATTTAAAGTTGACACCTGTCATTGAAACATTTGGTATACAGTTTTCAGACCAGCTAGAAACCGGTGATAGACTACCTAACTTTTGTTAAAAGAAACTGGGTAAGAAAGTTATGTCAGCTAAGAGAAGTCTGATTATGATAGTTTGAATCAAGACTTTCCAGGTAAAGATTCTCTCTCCTTTTCTTTTGGAAACGTCCTTCAGCAACAAATGAAGTCTACATTTAAAAGACAAAAAATGTTTTTGAAAAATCTCATAAAAATAAGGAAGCAGCAAAGTTGGTTGTAATTTGGAAAAGTCATGGAAGATAGGACGTTTATGATAGTTTTCTTGTCTGCTTTTCTCATTGAATCTTTAGGAGTGCTAATTAAATGCTTTTAATACATTATAGTTAGGTGTATGAACCGAGGTATCCTGACCCTCTAAGAATCCTCAAACCTGAAATGCCCAGTATATAAAAGCTGGACTAAAGGGGAAAATATTTGACTTGAAGACAGCACTGACAGTAATGTATTTATCAGATAATACAGTGTTATATGTGAGATTTCTCTCGACTGTCGAATCCCAGGAGACTCCATCGCGGCAGTTTGCTTGTCTCGCCGCACTAGGATCGAGTTTCCTTGGCGCGCGAGGCTCCCTCCCGCCCCGCTGCAGTCAAGTCTGGGTTCGGTTTGTGAAGTTTTCTGACCTCCTGGCGGACGCCTGTGCCCAGAAGGTGTGACCCTCGACGGCGCACGGCTCCCGCGGCGGCCGTCAGAGCTCCGCGAGTCCGGGGAGCCGCGCAGGCGGAGTACCCCACCTGAGGCCGCCGACCGCGACGGGCGCCCAGGCACCGCGCCGTGACGTCACGCTGGGGACTGCGGTTGCCGCGAGACGGCCGCGTTCCGGTTCCGGTCGGTTGCCCGGGAGACGCGGGTACACAGAGAGAGCCTCTGCCGTCGGAGGCCGAGCTGTAGCCGCGGTTGCCCGCTCCATAGACTCGCAGGCCCAGCTCTGTCGAGTCAGACACAGGAGTCGGTGACGCGCGCAGAGACGCGGGCGCCATGAGTCAGAGGCAGGTGCTGCAAGGTAGGCCCGGTCGCCCCGACGGGGGAGGAAGGACGGCGGAGCCCGCGGGCCTCGCGAGGCGCTCTCCAGCTTGTGTCTCTCCCCGCAGTGTTCGAGCAGTACCAGAAAGCCCGGACCCAGTTCGTCCAGATGGTGGCGGAACTGGCGACCAGACCCCAGAACATCGAGACGCTGCAGAACGCGGGTGAGCCCTCAGCCTGCACCCGCGTCGCTGCGCACCCCTGGCCTCGCCTCGCCCGTCGCGCGTCAACCGGGTCCTGCCTCCCTTGCAGCCCTGTCCTCTCCCCACATCTTCATTCCTGGTTGCCCCCAGGTCCTCCTCTCAGCCTCGCCCCTCGCCGCATATCCCCAGGCCCTTCGCCCAGTGTCCCCTGGCTTCGTCTCAAGTCCCCGTCTCCCCGCTCCCCTGCTGGCTGGGCTGTCAGGGAGCTGCGGGGTGGGGACGGAGGATGGCGTCCCTAAGTTCCCTCAATCCACCGCGGAGGCGGTACAAGTGTTCGGTCTCTTTCGCGGCTCTTCGCGGGTCAAGTTTCCAGATGGATATGAGAGGGGCCAGGCATTCCTATTTCCATCTTTGTCGCAACTAGGAAAGTATCAGATTGAAAGTCAAGACCGTACGAATTGCCTGGAAGTCATTTTATGTGAACGTGAACCTACCCTAATCAGCCCCATTCTTCCGGATGCCCTGCGTTTGATCACCTTAGACTTGACTTTCTCACACCAAAGGAATTCCAGAGCGGTTGATAACGTTATTTCTCGCTTTATGTTGGTGAAAGAGCAAAGATAGGCTTGAATATTTTTCCAAGAGATTCCAAGTAGGCAGAGACCTAGCTTTGAGAAATCTCTAGTGGTGCTCTTATTCCACGTCTTGATCCGAACTTATGTAGATTCTATAGGCAGAGGAAGAATGCGTGTGTTATGTGTGTGTGAAGTTCTCCTTACCTTTTCACATAATGGTGGTCCCTTCTCTCTCTCTCTCTCAATCCTCTGTGTCTGATTAAGGATGATTCCACCACCACCTGAAGGTAGCATTTTATTGCTGCTGTGTCATGAGAAACCTTCAATTTATGGGTTATGATCTTTAAAACTCATTTAAATTAACATGGAATTAGAAGAGAATTAACATATTTCCAGGGCAAGAATTTTAGACACACTGTTTACTCTGGGTTTCTTTGAGGGGAATTAGTACTATGCTAGGTGGAAATTTCTCTTGCCACTGGGAGGGATTCTGTGCTTACTCATTGCATGCTTTTATTGGGGGGTGGGAAGGAGTGTAGTTAGAATAGGGAAAGTGTATTTTATAACCACTTAAAAAAGCTATTAATTTTGAGGTAAGTGTACATTCACATGCAGTGGTAAGAAATAATACAGAGAACTCAGGTGCCTCAAAACTGTAGTGTGATCCGGGATATTGACATTGATAACAATCCATCAGGTTTGTTGTTGTTGTTGTTTAATTTTCCCTAGTTTTCCTTGTACTAGTGTGTGTATGTGTGTGTCTAGGTCTATATAATTTTATACTGTGTGTATCCATCACCATTATAGTCAGAGATTATCACCACAGAATCTCTTGTCATGCCTTTTTATAATCACACCTACCTCCCTCTTTTCCCTAACTTTGGGCAACCACTCATCCCTTCTCCATTTGAAATTTTCCCAAAGCTGATAAGCTTTTGTTCTACAGTTGTTTCACATGGATTCATTTCCTTTCTTCTGCATGTGTATATGTGTGCTTGTGTGCATGCACGTATATTCTCAAAGTATCCAGCACAGTGCTGGACATACAGTGTTTCATCTACACTGACTATGTTAACTTTATTAGAGCATGTTACATTTTTTGAATGCACTTTTTTGAGGGATTTTTTTCCTTCCAGTCCTACTCTTGCTATTTATGAATATTTGATTTTTTGGACAGTATGTATACAGCTAAACAAAAATGTGATTTCTTAAAAAGGGAAAATGACATTATTTTAGAAATTTGATAGCTGAAATATAGATTGTATAGATAACTACTGAATATCATGTTTAATGTAAGAGTGACAGATTATCTCTTCCCATAAGTATACACTATAGACTATATAATGGAATTTAATCAATACAAACAGGCTAAGTCATCATCAAAGTATAAGTGACTTAGATATGACATTCTTAAATAGCCACCTATTTCACTTACGGTCTGACTTAGAAAAGAATGGAACACAAAAGTAATATAGCTTAACAGTTTGAAATTATCTCTACTTGGTGAGAGCCTGAGATGGTTAATTTTATGTCAACTTGACTGGACCTTGAGATCTCCAGACAGTTGGCTAAACAGTATTTCTAGGAGTGACTAGGATGTCTAGGATGGAATGGTAAGATTTTTCTTTCCCCTGAGGAACTTATTTTAACATACTTCATGTTATGTAAATTCAACTTAAGCACCCCTTTAATAACTTTAAATAGAGACAGATATTGGATATTCCAATAGATTTATCCTTTGAATATTAAAAAACCCTGTAAGCTTTGTTATGAAAACTGCTTTTATTAGTCAATTAAACATTTAAGTGGTTTCCTTTTCAAAAATCACTATGGATTTAAGATGCGTCTGAATGAGCCACAGTATGTGTACATAAATTACATATTTTGATCAATTTTTTTCCAGTCAAGTGAATTCATTTTGGTAACATAAGATACTAGTACATTTTGTTCCTGACTTTGATATACTGTCTTTATATCTGGGAGAGTTTTGTTTTCTCACTTTTCTCCCTTAATAAACTGTTTAAATAAACATGTATCATGGGTCCAAAATAATGGGAAAAAAAGTTTCCATATAGACATCATGATAAATTAGTAGTTCACTTGTTAAGAATTTTTAAATCCATTGACTATGAAAGGAACCTTAAAGGTGAAAATTATCGATGAAGTTTTATTTCATTTAAAAAACTCTGATCTTTTTCATTGTATTTTTGATGTGTCAGTGAGAGAATTTGCTCTATTAATTATGTCCAAAGTAATTTTAAAACACAGTGTTGCAAGATATCTTCTTCAGAGTATTTAGACAAAAATAGGTTTGACTCACTAGAAAAACTGTGTACAGTGTGTCTATAACCTGGATTTTTTTCCTCATTGAGATTTTTCTTTCTAAATCAAAAGAACATACATGAAAACATTAAAAAACATAAAAAGGAAGAAATAGAAAACCTTAACAGACCCATCACAAGCACGGAAATTGAAACTGTAATCAAAAGTTTGTTATAAAATCTCATTATGCACCTTCAAACCCTATATGTCTGAGCCATTAAATCTTGCAGGTATTTAAAAATGAATTTGAATACTTCCCCTCTTTGAATAATTAGTAACACTTGACTGCAGTGCTAGAGATAATACATAGTAACTTGTACCAATTGTAGAATTTCAGCATTTGGAAGGGGTTGTTTAATTATAAAATATAAGAAAGATGTTTTATGGTATACTGGAGTGCCAGGCCACTCTTTGGTTGTTTAGAAGGTCTTTTAGAATAAGCTAATAAAAGCCCCAAGAACTTGATTTTTAAACTGCTTAGCTACATTAAATAAACTTTTTCTGAAACAGCTATTTATATAAGAAAAGTAGGGGTAAAGTTTAAAATAATACTTTGTAATATTTTGCTTATAACCTATACCCAGAAGGTAAACATGGCAAATCAAAAGTTATGCATATTTTCAAAAGAGTAGGAATAGAGAAGTTTGCCTAACACTTTAAATATGCACCTGTATGAAGTGAATTTACAAATTGAGGCAATTTATTTGGTTCATAATTCAAGAAAATAAATAATGCATGTTGACATAAAATGCTTTTAAATTACATGTGTTTGGCACGGGGTGAAAATCTTCAGATTAATGATCTAGCACTTCGGTTTCTATGAGAAGGAAAAGCCTGTAGCAAGCATTTATGATGTATTGAAAACACATCCTGGGAGGTACATGAAGCATGATTCTCCTACAAAAACTACTTTTCTAAAGGATTTTAGAACCAAAAAAATAATTAGTAAAGCAACTTCAAAAAACTTAATGAGTTATGCTCTTTAAATTTGATGTTTTTCCAATATAAAAGGAGTCTTATAGTTCTGAATGTATGATAATTACAGCACCTTTTTTTTAGTGACGGGGAGTGTTTTTCTTTTTTTAAGGATAGAGTTTTTTTTTTTAAGGATAGTGATAGAGGTTTTTTCTTTTTTCTTTTTACATATACGTAAGTGGAAAATATTCCAGGAAACTATAAAAATTCTGAACTTGTATGCACCTAGTATGTCCTATAAACAAGATTTTTCAGAGTTTTATTGTGTGTCCCAAATCATTGTTCCTGTGTGGACATTTCCTGTTTTGATATCTAAGCATTGGTACATAAGTAGAAAATACTACAACCAGGACTAGGATTTCACTGTTTTCCTAAGAAAAGCTGGATGATTAAAAAAAAAAAAAAATCCAAGCGGTACATGAACCTGAAAGAGTAGGTTCTTGAAATGGCAAATTGTGTGGGTTAAATTTTAATGTCACAGATTAAATGGCTTTGAAAAGTTATTTCAGTGTTTTCTAAAAACACTTTGCATTTGAATGTTTTTTCAAGGCCTTTGCTCTTCAGACTTTTCCTACACTTTTTTGCCCAGTTAATTCCTACTCATTCTTTATAGCTGTTTTTAGATGTTGATTCCTCAGGGAGATCTTCCTCGAGCCCTTCCAGTGAGTTGTCTCTTAAGTTTCCCTGATTGTAGCATTTCTCTTTCATAGTCCTTATCACAATTGTAATAGTTTAATTTCCCCTTTCTCTACTAACTGTAAGTTCTGTGCTTAACATAATGCTTAGCATAGAGCAGATATTCAACATGTTTAAAGAGGATGAAGGAAGGAGTAATTATTTTTCTAAGTGTTTTCATATCTCTTAGATTAGATTCTTATAACAGCTCAGGTGAATAGAGTAGGTATCGTCTTCACTGTGGTTAAATCTCAAAGAAGGCTGGATAATTGCCATCATCTCTAAGTGAGTTAGTTGCTGAACTGGGACTAGGACCTGTTTCTGTATTGTTAGCTGACTTTGTGCTCTTCCTGTGTTACCTGAGGTATCAGGAAACCATTCATACATGTTCTAAGAGTTTCGAATAAACCTCAGTGTTTTTTTTTGGCTGAGCCACGTGGCTTGTGGGATCTTAATTCCCAGACCAGGGACTGAATCCCGGTCGTCAGCAGTGACTGTGTGGAGGGCCGCCGGGGAATTTCCACTCAGGGTTAACTTTTAAAATACGTCATCTGTTCAGGCCTTTGGGTACCAGTGACTGTCCAGTAATTGTGTGTAATGGCTTTTGAGGTCTCCTCGAGGACCACTGTGGGACCTTGAGTGGAGGCCCACATGCCAAAGACTAACTTTAATTGATAAATACCCGGAGATTTGAGGAAATGGAAGTTGTATTTAGCACTTAAACTGGCCTCGGAGTTCTAGAAGACCTTTTGGCTTCCTCTTAACTTCTAAGGAAAGCCTTTTCAAACCAGAGGCTCTTTCAAATTACCCAGAGAAAGTGTCTAATCCCCTGGAAGTTGAGACCCAAGAGAGAGTACTTGAGAGAGTCGTTGGACTGACACCCGCTATCGTCAAGAAGAGCAGCTGGGAGACCTCGCCCAGAGAGGCCAGCTGCCCTCTGACTGACCGCCTGCCCTCCTGGACTTTTTGAGAACATGTGAAGTAAAGCTCGGTGAAGAAGGAGGCCCTTGATATTTGTTGGTTGATTGATGTGAGCAAATACTTAGCACTTTCTTTTGTTCTTTATTTAGTCATACTTTGTGTGAAGGACTTTTCTTCCACGTTCACGGGGAGCAGAACTTTGGGATTTCTGTTAAGTAGATGTACTGGTCCTAGAAGAAATCCAGGGCCGTACCTTGAGAAAAAAATTGTCCTTGCTTTGTAGTTGGCCTATCTGAACACAAGTCAGACTTACCTAATTTTCAAAGTGAAATATTGGTTTTGCCAGACACCCCAGACTAATAAGGGCGGCTCAACTTAGAATTTAGTTTTTAATCAAGTTCTGTTAAAAATCTAGGTGAAAACTAGTGGTATTTATGCTTGAGTATGTGTGCCTGTGTCTCCAAAGGAAATGATCTCTGTTCACTTTTCTATATAGTCTAAGTTCTATCTCACTGTCGATTTAGAATCACTATTTAATTGTGTACAAATGCTAGATTATATTAGCTTTCCATGGAACTGTCTTTGTAGATTTAGTCTAATAATATTCCCTCTTTTTTTTTGAGGGCTTGTTTAAAAATAGCTGCTTAGACTTTCCCATGACTTTTAAAATCTATCATTGAAGACATTGTGCATTTTGCTGTTATTTTTAAAATATAAAATTGTATTATTTTAAAAGATTTTTTTGATATGGACCATTTTTAAAGTCTTTATTGAATTTATTACAATGTTGTTTCTGTTTTATGTTTTTTGGCCCCGAGGCGGGTGGGATCTTAGCTTCCAAGCCAGGGATCGAACCTCCATGACCTGCAGTGGACAGTGAAATCTTGACAGACTAGACCACCAGGGAAGTCCCCAAGTTATACTCTTTTATTCAATCAATCTTTTACTATTTATCTAAATATTATGTTTCAAGCTAGGCCTATGATTTCAGGAAAAAAATTGTTCCTGCTTCCTTTTATTTCACAGAATGGTTCTCTTTTTACTTTTGCTGCCATAAAACTCAAGTTTTATGCCCAGAGTTCAGTTGTAGAAACTATTACCTAAACTATATTTCTGATTTAAAAAAACAAAACACCCAGCCCCCCTCTCCATTCCATCGCTGTTAATTATTATCTTTGTATCCATATCTTTTAGAGTGAACTATCTCAAAACAATGTAGGCAGAGTATGAGTAAAACCAAAAATTTCACCTGAAGATAGATTTTTAAAAATTAATTAATTTATTTTAATTACAATATTGTGGTGGTTTTTGCCATACATTGACAAGAATCAGCCGCAGGTATACATGTGAAGATAGATTTTTGAACTGATTGCCTTTCAAAAGTTTCCTTTTCAGATATTTCCAATGAAACCTCTGGGAGCAGGCAGTCCTTTTAGCAGTGTCTTCTCTTTTCTCTGTACTAGCCTCATTCCAACATTCCAGTCTTCTCCAGGCAGATGGGTGTAGTAGGTATATATGTAAAAGAGAAAACAACAGACTCATTATTCGCTCAGAAGAATTGAAAGCAGGGACTCAAAGGGATACCTGAACATCAATGTTTACAGCAGCATTATTCACAAACCCGAAAGTGGAAACAACCCAAGTGTTCATTAACACATGAATAGACAAACAAAATGCATGTACACACAATGGAATATTGTTGTTGTTTAGTCACTAAGTTGTTTCCTACTCTTTTACAACCCCATGGACTGTAGTCCACCAGGCTCCTTCTATCCATGGGATTTCCAAGGCAATAATACTGAAGTGGGTTGCCATTTCCTTCTCCAGGGGATCTTCCTGATCCAGAGATCGAACCTGCGTTGATAAGGAGGCAGGCAGATTTTTTTTTTCTCCTGTTTTTTTGTTTTTTGCTAGGCAGATTTCTTTACCACTATTATTCAATCTTAAAAAGTAATGAAATTGTGATATATGCTACAATATGGACAAACCTTAAAAACATTTTGCTAAGTGAAAGAAGCCAGACAAAAAAGGACAATATTGTATGATTCCATTTATATGAAGTATCTATAATAGGCAAAATCATGGATACAGAAAATAGAGTAGAAACTACCACAGGCTGAGTGGCGGATATGGGGAGTTATGATTTAATTGGTATACAGTGTCTGTTAGGAAGGATGAATAGGTTCTGGAAATGATAGTGGTGATTGTGGCACAACATTACAGCTGTACTTAATGCCACTGAATTGTGCACTTAAAGTGGTTAAAATTTAGGTATATTTTACTACAACTTAAAAAAAAAAAAAAAAAAAAGATAAGTCACCAAGGCAGCCAGAAATCTTTACTGTGACTTCAGTGAACCCAAAGGCCTGGTTTGCAGAGACTTGCTTTCAATAAAACAAAGTTGAGCTGTTAAATATCTTTATAAAGCACCTGAAATTGAAGTAATATGTATAGAAATTATACGCATGTAATATGAGACTGAGTTATTTCTTTTGTCTTTAGAAACATTTGACCTTTTTCCCCCTGGCTTATATATCCAATTGGCCTGCAAAATTCAAGTGATAGGCCTATGTTGTATTAAAAGGAATTAAGGGAAAGGTTGGTTGAGGCTATTCTATAATTTCTTCCAATACTTTTTTGAGAGCATGAGCTGCCTTTACTCATCTGTGAGGTCCCTATTTCTTGCCACTTGGTAAGCCTTGATCTGTTTTTTGAATGAATAATTGTGGGCAGGATTCATGGGGTTTTTATTTTTGTAAAACTAGATAACAATGTAAGTATTATTAATAGAAGCAGTGTCTCCAGTATGGCACTGGAACAAGAAACACAGAAAAGAAACTTAAAGCTATAAAGTTGGGGATGGGGAAGATTGTAAAGATTTAGCCTATAGGTTAAATTTCATAAACATTTTCACACCATTTAATGAATTTATATAGGGAAGACAAAATTGTCTTATAGATATCAGAGTATAATATATAAATTACTTTTACTATTAGATATAATATTAGGTAGTACTTGTTGGTTCCTTCAGTGGAGACCCCGGTGAGTTCATTAGCTGCTCACTGAGGACATTGTCTTATTAGATATTATAGCAGTTATTCAGACTGCTATAACCTATGGACTCTATATTTTCATGCATTCGCTCACCAAGGATCAATCACCATGGATTCCTAATGGACAGACAGGTAAGGAAATTTCTTTTTTATGTTATATATGCTCCTCTCTTTCCTCCTCCCCTCACTCCCTCCCTCCCTTCCTTCTTTCCTCAGTTCCTCTTGCAGCATTATCTGTATTTTTAGGACAAACCTGAAATTAGAATAACAAAGTATGCTTAGCCTGTGTAGGAGATAAAAACATGTTCCTGGGGATTGAAGACTATGAAGCACTAAGAGGCAATTCAAGGACTAGAAATTCGGGCAATACTTTCTTTAGTAAAAATGACCTCATTCAGATATTTTAAATGGAAACTTTAGCTTTTACAAATTTTTCAAAATTCTCATTGTCTGAACAAGGGCATATGACAGAGCATCTGCATGAAAGCCTAACTTTGATATTGAATATAAGAATAGAAACAAAAGGAATCATGTCATTTTATTGACCTGATTTTTGCTGGGCCAAATGAAGTAGAAAAAGGGAGGAGAAAATATATAAAGCAGCAAAATTCCTTTGAGTATGTGGACAAGTGAAATACATTTTTTGGGGTAGAACATCTTATTGCTAAAACGGCAAACTGAAGAT
The DNA here is from genome assembly GCF_027580195.1 of Bos mutus. Taxonomy (NCBI): domain Eukaryota; kingdom Metazoa; phylum Chordata; class Mammalia; order Artiodactyla; family Bovidae; genus Bos; species Bos mutus. The sequence goes on from NC_091629.1 coordinate 11,975,629, forward strand.
ATCCAACACTGGGAGACTTGTGGTATACTAGCTAAATATAGTAACTAATAATAAATAATAATGTAATTGTGCTTATTGTGCTTAGTCACTCAGCCATGTACAACTCTTTGTGATCCCCATGGACTGTAGCCCGCCAGGCTTCTCTGTCCATGGGGGTTTTCCAGGCAAGAATATGGGAGTGGGTTGCCATGCCCTCCTCCAGGGGATCTCCCCAATCCGGGGGTTGAACCAGGGTCTCATGCAATTGCAGACGGATACTTTTCCAGCTGAGCTACCTGGGAAGCATAAGAAGTATAAACTCAGATAGATGAATTCTGGTTCAACCCCCGGATTGGGAAGATACCACTTCATACCTACTAGGATGGATTATTCTAAAAAAAATAAAATGCAACCATTGGTGAGGATGGGGAGAAATTTAAACCCTTGTACTTTGCTGGTGGGAGTTTAAAATGATGTAGCGTCAGTGTAGTGGAAAGTGGTTTAACGGTTCCTAGATACTGGTGATGATTACACACCATTATAAATGTGTTTCATGCCACTGAATTATACACCAGAAAATGCTTAAAATGTTATGTATATTTTACCACTGTTAAAAAACTTGAATCAAGTAATAAGCAACCACAAAGAAGAGATCAACAAATGGTTGGTTTTAGATCCAGCTTTCTAGAAGGAATCATGTTCACATTTGGTAGTCATTCTAATACCTTATTTTGCACATTGAACTGTTTGTTGTGAGATACTTCAGAAATTATCTCCGTAAAAAGTGTAGAGAATAATATAAGAAACACTTATGCACATGGACATGCTGAATTGTTTAACAGGAGCTGTGGCCTAGGCCTGAGAAGGCGGGCTGTGTGCCTGCAAAGTTAACCAGCCCAGTCAGGATGCAAACTCGCAGCAGTGGCCTTCTGTAAAACGATCTAACCAAGTCAAATTAGACAGAAAAAGGATCACTGAAGAAAACTGGGAACCGAGAAAAGCCAGAGGTCACATCATTAAATGTTTCTGTGATAAGCATCCTTATTCTCTGTTTATGTTATTTGATAGTACTGTTTATCTTATTTTGGTCTAATTCTAAATGTTGTTGTGTTTTCCTTTTATTTCTATTTCACGTGTTTCTGGATATAACATTACAAAAGAATACTGGTAATATGTATCTGCTTTTATAGGTCAGAGTAATATTTTTTAACAAAAGATGTAATAACGTGCAAGTTGAACAGCCCACTGTAAATGAAGTTTAAAAGTCAAGGGGCCCTTTGTTCTAGTTTGAACTCTGTTATCACCTTTTTTCGTAGTATTAGACTAAAACACCTCTATTAAGGGGTTGTCTGCAAGATGGCACAGTGGTAAAGAATTTGCCTGCCCATTCTAAAGAAGATCGCCTGGAGTAGGAAATGGCAACCCACTCTGGTATTCTTGGCTGGAAAATTCCATGGACCAAGGAACCTGGAGGTCTACAGTCCATGGGGTCACAAAGAGTTGGACACAACTGAGCACACAGCACAGCAGAGTTAATATAGAGTTGGAATATTGAATAAAATGATCTAAATGAAATAATTTACCCCACCTCCTCAATTTTCCATATTATTTCCATCCAGTTTTACGTATTTAGTAAGTATGAATAAAGAATGTCTGAATTTCTAACCTTGCTTCTGCATTTTAGCTGTGTGATTTCCCTAATTTTTCTCAGCCTTCATTTCCACATCTGTAAAATAGACATGATAATAGGACCTACTTCATAGGTTTGTTATGAGAATTCAGTGAATTGATATAGAAAATAAGTTCTTAACACAAAATAATATATAAGCTATTTTTATTATTGTGCTGTGATGATGGTATTCCTACTATGTATTCAACCCTAGAATGAATATTAATGAGAGCTAGTAATGTGACATACTTCCTTATCTTAAAGAATTTATTTATTCGGAGACAGTGTCAGAAATCTGAATTTACAGCCCTTTATGAATGGGAAGCCCTAGTCGAATGGCCCTTCTAGCTCACCTGGCCTTGAAATAGAGCCTCATAAAATTTCTGTAATAGACTCTAAGTTGGTTGGAATCAGAGGAAAAAAACACCAGAAGACTTGAGAGGAAAGAACTGAACTGAGCCCTGAAAGAGATAGGGTTTGCAAAGGCTGTTGTGGGGGGCAGGGGGTGGGGTGGGGCACGTGGGGTTGAGCGGGGAGGAACACAGCTTCTTCCCTCCACTCCCCACCCCCATAACCCTGCTAGGAAGGCTTTCTACTGTGTGCTTTATAGTCTCTCTCTGCATTCCTCGTGACGTCACACAGCTAGAGTTTGCCAAATCAGGGATTTAAACTCTGGTTCTCCAAAGCTGTTCTTAGTTCCATGCTAGGCTGCTGCTTTGATAATTGCAGGTTATATTATTCTATACCTTGTCCAGCTGGCTGCTGCTTCATATCGTATTAGGTTTTAGTGGATGGTTTTTGTTTGCTTGTTTTTAATGATATTTCCCTTCGCATTTTCCTATCTGCATATATGCTGAATGGTATGTTTGCTTTTTAATTTAAAATTTGCTGATTTCTTATTTCTTGTAACTTAGGCGTAATGGCTTTGCTGAGGCCTCTTCTTCTGGATGTAGTCCCAACAATTCAACAGACTGCTGCTTTGGCTCTGGGGAGACTGGCTAATTATAATGATGACCTGGCAGAAGCAGTCGTGAAGGGTGATATTCTTCCACAGCTTGTTTATTCATTGGCAGAACAGAATGTAAGAATTTTTTAAAACCAAAGTTACATGATTTTTTGTTTTGGATTTTTAAAAAATTGATAGTTTGGGTACAATTGCAAGTGTGTAGGCATAGAATTATTAGGATATTAATACAACCTTCGGTTCTTTGAACTACACATAATAATACCTTGAGGGTGTTTTACTTTGGGGCTAATAGATAGCTTTTCTGCATTACTGTTAGTATAGGAGAAAACATATTAAAGTTTTTAATGGAATTATACACACAGCAGTACTTCTATATATGGTCTTATTCAAGTTATAGGATCAGTCTTCGAAAGATGTATGGCACCCTGGGCAAATGAGTTACATACAGTAGTGTTGTGTTATTCGCTCAGTCCGACTCTTCTTGACCTCGTGGACTGTAGCCTGCCAGGCTTCTCTGTCCATGGGATTCTCCAGGCAAGAATACTGGAGTGGGTTGCCATTTCCTCCTCTAGAGGATCTTCCCCACCCAGGGATCGAACCCAGGTGTCCTGGGTTGCAGGCAGGTTCTTTACCGTCTGAATCTAGTTAATGGGCAGTGGAAGAGAGAGCTTGGAAGCAAGGAGGAAGAGAAGCATTTGAAAGCAAGGAGAATGCATGTAAGAGAAGGTTTGACAAAGCGTTTTTTGCCAAGCATGCAAGCATGTCAAGCCTTTTAAAGGTCATCTAAGAGTGCTTCCATTTTTTCTCCCATCCTGTCTGATTCCCTTTCTGTTCCTAACAATAGTTAAGGATCTTCCTCTAGGTAGGGTCTTTGCCTGTTTGTTCCATCCTGCTGATTTATCATAACCTAGGGATGTATCTTTCTTGACATGTCTTTAAGATTAAATTATCTTTCTTACACATGTATAACCAGAGGACAAACAATTAAATTAAAACATGGGCAAAAGACTCACAGACATTTATCCAAAGAAAATGTACTAAGAGCTAAGATGAAAAAATACTCAATGGCATTAGTCATTAGGAGATGAAAATCAAAACTGTGAAGAGCCAGCCATTCTACCTACCAGGATGGCCATAACAAATAAAAGAAAGAAAAAAAAGGAAAATAGCAAGTGTTATTGAAGATGTGGAGAAGTTGTGTACAGTGGCACAGCTGCTATGGAAAACAATTTGGCAGTTCCTTAGTAAGTTAAACATAATTACTATATGACCCAGCAGTTCTCCTGGTTATATTTCCAAAGGAATTGAAAACAGGTGTTCAAGCAAAACTTGAATGCAAACGTTCATAGCAGCATTATTTGCAATAGCCAAAAGAATGACTAGATAAAGTAAATGTTATATATCCATACAATGGAGTATTATCAGTTCTAAAAAGGGATGAAGTACTGGTACATTCTACAACATGGATGAACCTTGAAAAAGTTATATTAAGAGGAAGAAGCCAGACAAGGCTACATATTGTATGATTCCATTTATTTATATGAAGTATCCAGAAAATGCATATCCACAGAGATGGACACAGATTAATGATTACCAGGAGCTGGGGGAAGAGGGGAGTGAGAAGTGGCTACTTAATGTAGAGGATTTCTTGTTGGAGGAATGAAAATATTCTGGAACTAGATAGGTATGGTTGCACAACATTGTGAATGCACTAAATGTCACTGAATTGTACACTTTAAAGTGGCCAAATTTTTTTAACGAAATAAAATTCTAATTGCTTTAAAATGTGCCTTTTTTTTTTTTTTTAAAGATTGGAGAGTCATTTGCTAATGACTTTTATCTCTAGGAGGAGTTAAAGAAATTGTATTTTTCTTGTAGGCATTCTTTCTATCATCAAATGCTTGGACTCTTAGCTGCTTCTCTGAGGGCAAGGTCTGTGTTTGATATCTCACATAGAAGGTTCTCTGAGGTTTTCTAAGTGTGAATGAGTGCCCATTAGTTAAAGCAACAGGGCACACGTGAGGAGAAAGTGAGACTGGGAAGCATCTTCACAGGCTTCTGTCTCCTTCCCCTTCCAGGCCTTTAACCCATTTCTCATGTGAGATTTAATCTCTTCTCTATGCGTACAAAGTCCTCTGGTTTGGTTTTTCCTTCCTTTTCCCTCCAGGTTTACTTTCGTTCCTTCCTTGCATCCTTTCTTCTTTCTCTTCCCTTTTCTTTTCTGGCAGTTCTTTTGGTGAGGCATTCCAGGAGAGAAGAGAGTTATGGATTTGGAGAAGCAGAAGTTAAGAGGAAGAGGGAGTGAGAGTATGAATTCTAGGCACTGTTAGTTAATGCTAAATGGTGCTCAGTAAAGTGTGAATTTGAAAATTCTGCAATATACATTCAAATCAGCTTATGGTAATGACAAGAAATGTATCACTATTATTTTTCCACAATCATGAGAAAATAATCTATGGAAAGCTACTTTAAAACTCTTCTAATTTTTGTAATGATTTAGTAGATATTTGGTTATGGACTTGTAAAATTAGACTTTGTAACAAATATTTTAATGTCTATGTTGACATTTAAGAAACTAAAGAAATATATCAAATCAAAACATTGTTACTAACAGTAGATTCCTTATCTTTTCAACATATCCTAATTTTTAAAATATATTCTGTTAAAATATACCTTTTGTATTTTCTCTCACATAATTTTTTATTGATTTTTAATATTTTAGCCTATGTAAATAGAATGCTTTCAGAACAGTTGCTGTAGTCACCTTAGTTGCTTTTTTTGTATACACTGTGAAGAAATAGAAACTTTATCTGATGATTGCTAAGTGCACCTCAGAGCATAGCTGTTATTTCAGGATAACACGGGACACCAGAAAGGTTAGTTGAGGTCACGCTTAGAGACTGAGGGCAAGTAAAGGAAATGAGTTTGTCAGGTGACAGTTTGGTTGCACGTGCTAACAATCTAGGAGTTCCCACAGGACAAACAGTACCTTTCACTGTAATGCACAAACATAAACTCCCATTATTTTATGAATCTGTAGGAAATACAATGCTTACATTTTATTTTATGCAGTTTCCAAATGCATGTTTCAGAGTAAAACATTTGAAATGAAGTTAAAGATGTACACCGTTTCAGTTCAGTTAATGAACAAAAGCAATGGGGAAGCCTCAAAAACTCAAAATGATTTTGCAGGATGTTTTTCATCTTTTGTATTTAAAAACTGCTGAGCTTTTTTTTTTTAAAATATCAGTGTCATTTTTTTATGTTTGTTTTGGTCTATTTTAACTTTTAGCTTGATTCATACTGAGTTTTATCTCTTTATGCTTGTAGCGTTTTTACAAGAAAGCAGCTGCCTTTGTGTTACGAGCGGTTGGTAAACATTCTCCCCAGCTAGCTCAGGCAATAGTTGATTGTGGAGCGCTGGACACACTGGTGATTTGCTTGGAAGATTTTGATCCTGGAGTCAAAGAGGCTGCAGCCTGGGCACTTGGCTATATTGCAAGACATAATGCAGGTAATGGCCCTTATTATAAAATAGGATTATTAAAGTTTACATTAATTAGGTAAACCTGGTTTTGCTTACTAGTAAACCATAGATAAGAGGTCTTAATGTTGTATCTATACATTATGGGAGATAAGTTTTGAATGAAGGCCAAATTGTTTGGATCACAAATTCAAAAAAAAAAAAAAAAAAAAACAAAAGCCTATACATGTCAGTCTTTATCTTAGTTAGCAAAAGAGACATTTGAAGACAGAGTGGGAAGAAGGGGGACATGGGGAGAATGAGATATTGATTGATTCAAAGACGTTAGTAAATTGGTTCTATTACAAAATTATTAGAGTTTGTTACTCCCCAGGGGACATTGGGTCTTAACTCTCACTTATGGTAGGGTGTTCCAGGGTAGCCAAGAGCCATGTTTTATGAGTGAATAATGTTGAAAAGATGTGGGCATGGTAGCTTTCTAGAATATATTTGTATTCAGCCCAAGATTGGCAGGAAGAAGGAGAAAGAGAAGGAGCACCTTTTCTTACAAACTGAGCTCAGTGAGGCCATCAAGAAGGGACCTGGGCCTCTTGTGTGAAGGTTGTGCCGATACACTTGATTGCTAAAAAGTACACAGTGAACAAAATTGCCCCCACCACTTTACAGAAGTTGCTAAATAATATGCAAATAACACAATAAGAGAATAACAGTTTTAAACATGTTAAAATGAAAACTTTGCTAGTAGTCAAAGAACTGCATAATAAAACGTCAGTGAAAGTAAAGCAGAAAAAAAACCAAGTGGTTAAGAGCACTGTGGCCTTAGCTAGAATCTGAGTTTGAGTCCAAGTTCCAGTCTTTAGTTGCTGTGTGACCTTGAACATAGCTTTTAAACTGTCTGAAACTTAACTTCCTCATCTGTAAGAAAGGTTGTACTACTTCCACATTTGTTGTGAGATTGATGAGATAGGCCAGTACATGGTAAATATTCAATACATTTAATATTATTAAAACTGAAGATTTGAGAGGGCACAATGATGTTTCTATTGACAAAGGCACTAGAAATTGTATGAATTTGTAAATGTAAATTCATATCATGCAAATCTAAGCCATAAAAGAGTTTATGGTTACTGTAGAAAGCCTACTTTGAGAATTCATCCTAAGGATAAAATCCCACAGAATGAAGAAGCTGCATTTATGCAAATGTTATTGTAGTGTTATTTGTAACATCAAAACCCCTCAAATATTTGGTAGAAATTTAGGGGTTAAATTATAGAAGTTTACTTAATGGAATCTCATTCAACAGTTATGAATCCTGCATGATAACATGAAAAAGTGATTATAATGTGAAAAATTAGAAAATTATATATTACAATTATGTGTACGTATGAAAGTCACTCAGTCGTGTCTGCACAGTCCATGGAATTCTCCAGGCCAGGATACTGGAGTGACTAGCCTTTCCCTTCTCCAGAGGATCTTCCCACCCCAGGAATCAAAGCCAGGTCTCCTGCCTTGCAGACAGATTCTTTACCAGCTGAGCCATAATGATATAAAAATAAAATCTTTTGTGGATATAAATTACAAGTGAGTACATGTTTGTGTTACTAGGGTTATAGAATGAATATTTTAAATTCATTTTCTAGATTTTTCAATGTGCATGCATGTATAAAATAATGACTACTGTTTATTGAGTAATTACTATGTGCCTGGCTCTGTGCAGTATGCATCAGGATATTATCTCATTTTGGCTGCAGATACACTTAGGGCAGGTATTACTCTCCCTGTTAAACAGAGGAAGAGAGTGGAATGTAGACGATGCCTGAAGTTACGTTAATGGTTGAGCCAAAATTGGAATCTAAATCTGTCTGACTCCAAAGCCATATGTCAACCCCGTACCATACAGTTTGACTGCGTACTTCTTGAAAGAGTATTGAAGAAGAAATTCGAAACAGAAACAGGAAGTGGCTGTCCCATAGTTATGTTTAATTTGGTTTTTAAATGATGACACTACTGGAGACAATAAAATGATGTAAAAATAAATCAAGAGAGAAAACTATTTGTCGTGCTTAGAATGATTCAGAATTGGTACAATAAAATTATTTCCTTAATATCTGAATTTTGGTTTTCCAAGTAGGTTCACCTTAGGACTATTGCTTAATACATGTTGATTGAGAAAACTAAGGCAGTGTTTTAAATTAGAAGCTGGTTATCATGGGGAAACTACATGAGTATATTTAGTCTTTTTTTTTTTTTTAATGTCAGAGGACTTTATAGATCGTAACATGAGTATTTTAAAGGGTGATACGAAAGAACTTTGAGGACAACTGTGCAGATACTCTGTCAGGCGGGTGCCCATAGATAACCTTTCCATATCTCCCTTTTGTTGAATCTGAGGGTAAATGATTATAGTTTATAAATAGGCTCTGTCTAAGGGATTCCGTTCCAATTTCTTGCTATAATCTGGCTCCCACATGGAATTCCCAGTGTAATTTCAATATTTCACAGTCATTAGGGGCTTGGGACCCAGAAGCTCCCAGAAGGGATTACTGAATAGATTTCTCACAAGGAAAGGGAATTGTTATCTAGTAAGCAGTAAGTCATAATTCACATCCTGAATATCAGTGAAAAGAGAAGATTTACCTTCATATGACCTGATTTCTTTCTTGATGATCTCCTAAAAATGGAATATATTGAGATGGAAGGGATTCATTCAGTGTTTTCTTCTGGGAACTAGTGGTAAATTGTTTGATTAGGTAGTTTAAGAAATATAAACCTTAGAGGAGATACAAAAGAAATGACCTTTAAGGGCAATAGAAGGAAAACGTTTTGCGTGTAGGAAACAAAAATAAAGTAAACACACAATTACTAGAAGAGGAAAGTCAGTGGGCATCATCTGATGTTTCCTTATTTGAAAAATACAATTTCTAGAAGCTACTTGTACATATAGATTTTAAGGCATTGTACAGATAACCAGAGGAAATTGGAGGCTAACCATCAGAAATGGTGGTCGTAGACTCTATCATGGAAATTAATGAGACGATTTGCAACTCTGAGCAAATTGTCTCAGTAAATTTCCATGATAGAGTCACCAGTTACTGAACACACTTGATAATACACATCTCTTTGAAGATAAATAAACTACCTCTTTCTGTTTTGGGTTCCTTAAGAAAGGCTCAGACTGATTGTCGGTCCTCCTCTATCGTGCTACAGTCTCCCCCTCAGCAGAATTATTCTGGCTGCATATTTACCTAACTAGTGTCCAGTCTCATTATTTTCAAGCACTAGTCTTGTTTTTGGAACTACAAGGGGTGAGGCCAGAGGAACGGTGGGCTCTGCTGCCTTAGTGCTCCCACCGGGAGGGCCCAGGCCTTCCCTCCCTCCCCACTCTGCCTGGCAGCCTGGCTCTAGCCTTGCACCTGTGGGTGACACAGAAGCTCCGTGGAGACCTGGGTGGAGTGTGTGGCAGCCGTCACAGCACTAGGGGACTGAGGTGGGGGCAGTGGCCTGGTGGCAGCCTGAGGAAGAAAAAGCCATGTAGGTGTTTTGGAGGAATGCTGTTCCATGTTTGGCCTAAAAAGAAATAAATTTTAAGTGTTTGGTTAGGAGCTTTAGCTAAAAACACTGTTTCTTGTAAACTTTGTTTCCTATAAACCTTTGCTGTCTCTCAGTAAACCTTAGCAAGTTCTCAGTCCTGGCAAAGTGGAATAGGTTGGATTAAGTGTCCTAAAACATTTTAATTATTAACACAATCACCCTATTACAGATGAGGAAACTGAAATAGAGAGGTTAAAGGATTTATTCTGGTCAGACGGCAGTTTATGGCAGAGCTGTTTGGCCATTACTCAGAAGCCTTCAGAGATTCTTCCTTTTTATAATGTGAGAAAGGCAAGTGTATGAAAGCTCATCACTCTTCTTCTTAAGCTCCTTGCAGTATCTGCAAGTCTCGCCAGATACTTCTGTTCTTAATTCCCGATGACTGGTTCCACATGTGTGACTATGCTGTCTCCCAGGGACCTGATTTATCTCCTTAGGACCTAAATCAAAAGAGAGACGTCCCTCCCTGCTTGGTAGTGGTCAGGAGAGGGGATGGCTGCAGCCCCAGATGAGCAGTGCTTAGCGGGCTCAGCTGATTAGGATTCCACAGAAACAGCGAGTAGACTGTGTCTTGTTCACCAAGTAGATAATGTAAGGGAGGAATCCAGACAGAGCTGGCTAGCCTGATTCTTTTCTGTGTCATTTAGGACGATGAAACGATAAAAAGAAAAAATAATTCAGAATTTTTGCATATATTCTTCTTGTGCCACTCAAACCACCCATATATAAATACCAGTAGTCTACATTGTGTGGAACAGGCTTAGGTTGCAGTAATTAATTTAAAAAAATCTACATGTTAGTGACAAATATCTGAGATAATTAGGAATTCTGTACTGTAGGTCTTAGAGTAAGGAAGGAGGGGGAGCAGGGGACAAGAGGATGGTAATTCTGTGTTAAAAGCCTTAAAGACTTCAGTGATACCTGTAGATAATAAGTTGGTTTCTGTGCCATCTTTTTATAACTTATTTTATCTTAGAGGGGTTGAGGAACACATAAGCTTAGAGGAAAATGATGTATATGAGATTATATGTATTATATATTATACCAATTTTGATCCTAACATTTATTTCTACCAATACTTTTCTCCTTATTTAGGTGTTGGTAAAAAAAGATGAAAGTGAAAATAAATGTCTCTTCTATGTTCTTTGGACATAGGCACCAAATGTGTTAACGTAACATTTAAAAAAATTATTTATTTATTATTTACTTCATTTTTGGCTATGCTGGGTCTTTATTGTAGCACGGCTTTCCCCTAGTTGTGGAGAGCAGAAGTATTCTCTAGCTGCAGTGTGTGGGTGTTTCATTGTGGTGGTTTCTCTTGTTGTGGAGCACAAGCTTCAGCAGTTGCAGCTCCTAGACTCCAGAGCACAGGCTCAGTAGTTGTGATGCACAAGCTTAGTTGCTTGGCAGCATGTGGGATCTTCCTGTACCAGTGATTGAACCCGTGTCTCCTGCTTTGGCAAGTGGATTCTTCACCATTGAGCCAATAGGGAAGCCCTAAAATAACATTTTTAATTGTAACTTTTACTCAGTGGTTATCTAATTTGTTAGTCTTTTTTAGGGTTAGTTTGTATGCTGGTAAAAACTTATAGGTGTGTATTTTTATTTCTTGTGATTTTTAAAGTACAGACTTTTGATTAATAAAATCTTCTAAGCTTTCTTTGCATTTTTTTGGAATTCAGAACTTGGAACAATAAAATATAATTCTGTAATCTCAGATCCCCAAGTCACTGAGAACTACAACTTTATATATAAAGCTAGCAAGCAGTTTCTTTATCTCCATCATCATCATCATTGTAATTATCAAAAAGTGTTTGAGGCATTTATGTGTATGTTACCATGTCTTTTGTTACTGTACAAGGTCAAATAAGTTGGCTAACATCTCACCTCTAAGACTTTATGATCTAAGATGGAAGAATTGATACAGTGAGCATAGAGGTCATCCAAAGAGCTGACCAAATATGGAACAAAAAGGTACAATATTATCTTAATATGAATAATATATTGGGTGATTTTACTTTGGCTCAAGTGAAAGACAAATTGTGAGTTATGTTTTTGTACTGTGGTAGAAAGGGGAATCTTTACTTTGTTTTTACAAACTTTGTTATATCCAGATAACCTCTGAACTCTGTTGGGCATAGATATAAAAGGAAAAAGTGACATTGATAGTGATAAACACACACACCTACAATCAATTAATCTTTGACAAAGGAGGCAAGAATATACAATGAGAAAAAGTCTCTTCAGCAAGTGGTGTTAGGAAAGTTGGACAGCCACATATAAATCAGTGAAGTTAGAATATACCCTCTCAGCGTACACAAAAATAAACTCAAAATGGCTTAAAGACAAACATTAAGACATGACACCATGAAACTCCTAGAAGAGATCATAGGCAAACATGCTCTGATATAAATTGCACCAATGTTTTCTTCACTCAGTCTCCCGAGGCAATAGAAATAAAAGCAAAAACAAACAAATGGGACCTAATCAAACTTACAAGCTTTCGCACAGCAAAGGAAACCACAGACCAAATGAAAAGACAACTTATAGAATGGAAGAAAATATTTGCAAACAATGTGACTCACAAGGGCTTAATTTCCAAAACAAACAGCTCATGTACAACTATAACTCAACAACAACAAAAACAACCAATCAAAACATGGGCAGAAGACCTCAATGTCTTATTTCTCCGCAGAAGAAATACAAATGTCTAATAGGCACATAAAAAGATGCTCAATATCACTAATTTTTAGAGAAATGCAAGTCAAAATGACAATGAGGTACTACCTCACATGAGTCAGAATGGCGATTATCAAAAAGTCACAAATAACAAAATGCTTGAGAGGGTATGGAGAAGAGGGAACCCTCCTATACTGCTGGTGTGAATGTAAGTTGGTACAGCCACTATGGGAAACAGCATGGAGGTTCCTCAGAAAGCTAAAAATAGAGTTGCTGAATGATCCCACAGTTCCCTTCCTGGACGTATATCCAGACAGAACTCTAATTCAGAATGATTCGTGTACCCCTACATTCAGAGCAGCATTATTCACAATAGCCAAGACACGGAAGCAAATGTCCATTGACAGATGAATTGATAAAGAAGATGTAGTACATGTATGGAATACGACTCAGCCATCAAAATGAATGAAATGCCATTTGCAATAACATGGATGGACCTAGAGATTATTAAGTGAAGTAAGTTAGAAAAAGAAAGACAAATACCATAGGATATCACTTATATGTGAAATCTAAAATATGACACAAATGAAACTCTTAGATCATAGGCAAAACACCTGTCTATGAAATAGATAAATTTACCTATCTATGGAATAGAAATAGATTCAGGGACAAAGAGAACAGACTTATGGTTGCTAAGAGGGAGAAGGTTGGGAAAGGGATGGAGTGGGAATTTGGGGTTAGCAGATGTAAGCTAATATATATGGAATGGATAAACAAGTGCCTGGTAATTAGGAAAACTTTAGGCATGACTGGAACAACGTTCATATGTGAATCTACTTTTTCAACTGTAAACTTTTTAGAATCTAAATACTGGAGATTGAGCATTTCCAATAAAAATTTAGCAGCTAAATTGAGACACGCTGTAAGTGCAAAATATACACTGGATATCCAAGACTTGATGTGAAGAAAAGAGTGTAAAGTATCTCATTAAAACTTTTAAATACTGATTACGTGTTGAAATTATAGTATTTTAGATATATTGTGTTAAACAATTTGATTATTTAAAACTTAGTTTACATTTATTTTTAAATTAGAGGATAACTGCTTTACATGGAGAAGGCAATGGCACCCCACTCCAGTAGTCTTGCCTGGGAAATCCCATGGACGGAGGAGCCTGGTAGGCTTCAGTCCATGGGGTCTCGAAGAGTCAGACACAACTGAGCGACTTCACTTTCACTTTTCACTTTCATGCATTGGAAAAGGAAATGGCAACCCACTCCAGTGTTCTTGCCTGGAGAATCCCAGGGATGGCAGAGCCTGGTGGGCTGCCATCTATGGGGTCGCACAGAGTCGGACATGACTGAAGTGACTTAGCAGCAGCAGCTTTACAATGTCTTATTAGTTTCTGCTGTACAACAATGTGAATCAGCTATAAGTATACTTATATGCAGGCTTCCCAGGTGTGTCAGTGGTAAATCTGCCTGCCAATGCAGGAGATGCAGATTTGATCCCTGGATCAGGAAGATCCCCTGGAAAAGGAAATATCAACCCACTCCAGTGTTCTTGCCTGGGAAATCCCATGGACAGAGAAGCCTGGTCGGCTACACTCCATGGGGTCACAAAGAGTTGGATAGGACTTAGCAACTATACAACAAAAACAATGCATATATCCCCTACCTCTTGAGTCTCCCTCCCATCACCCCCCATCCCACCCCGCTAGGTCATCACAGACACCAAGCTGAGCTTCCTGTGCTACACAGCAGCTTCCCACTAGCTATCTGTTTCACACACGATGGTGTATATATGTCATTGCTACACTCTTGATTAGTCCCATGCTCTCCTTCCCCACCCCCGCCCATGTCCACAAATCTGTTCTGTACATCTGTGTCTCTATCCCATGATTAAAATTAATCTCACCTATTTCTTTTTACTTTTTAAGTGTGGCTACTAGAAAATTTTAAATATGTGGCTCATGTTCCCATTCTGACAGTACTGACTTAGAATTCCTGTGCTGTGCTCTGTGTTTTTTCGTTAAAAGGCAATGAAGTGGTGATGCTGTGGCCTCAAAAAGTCACTTAATATGCTTAAATTAATCAGTATAGCTGAATGGTGATATGTAGTAAGTTAAGGAATATGGAACTAAATGTACTATTTGGGGAGAAATAAATAATGAGTCAACTTCAAGCAACCACTTACTAATGTAAGGGCTGAAATATACTTTATAAGTGGCCAAACTATCAGACTTGCACATTGTCAGTGGGGCCCTGTATTGATAATCCCCTTTGGAAAACAGTATTGCAGTGCTTATTACCTTGACCTATATGAGATTACCTATATTTGATTGGTCTTGACTTAACAAAAACAGCAGTTTCTTGTGGCTTAATCCAAAAATACCAAGAACCTCTGAAGCAGGGCAGCTAAAGCCTGTGCTCTGGGACAACCTAGAGGGATAGGGTGGGAAGGGAGGTGGGAGGGGGCATTCAGGATTGGGGGAACACATGTATACCTATGGCCTGCTCACATAGGTACACATGTATACCTACACCTATTTGCCTGTTATGTATGGCAAAAACCATCACAATATTGTATAATAATTATCTTCCAATTAAAATAAAGAAATTAATTTTAAAAAGCCACCATTCTTCTCAGGACCACCACCTCAGAGCCTCTGTCTTAAGTAAATACACACATGCATGCACACACATATGAATGTGTATGTTTGTCTAATGTGTGGAATATGTACGTATGAATATAGGACCCATGGTAGCTAGACTCCAAGAATCCCCTCAAATATCCCACATCCTGGCATTCTCACCCTGGTACAGTCCCTCCCATATCACACCAGGAATGATCTGTGTTACCACTAGACTGCAGCAGAAACAATGGTCTGCCACTTCTGAGCATGGGTGACCAGCTTTACAAGCCTTTACGATGATTCTGTTTTGGGGGTCTCTCATCACTTGCTTGGAAGGAAGCCACTGCTATGACATAAGGACCCTCAGATAGACCATGGAAAGGCCTGTGTTGTGAGGTCTTTGACAGCCAGCAAGAAATGGAGCTTTCTAGAACGATGTGAGTGAGCTTGGAAGCAGATCCTCCCCCAATTGTGCCTTCAGAGATGACTACAGCCCCCACAGACAGTGTAGTAGCAATTTCACGAGAAATTCCAAGCCTGAACCACCCAGCTAGACTGCTCATGGATTTCTGACCCACAGAAAGTGTGAGAGAGAAAATGATGCTTTAAGTCACTGAGTTTGGATCAGTTGGTATGTAGCAATGGTTAAATGGGCTTTCCTGGTGGCTCAGAGGTTAAAGCGTCTGCCTCCAATGTGGGAGACCCAGGTTCGATCCCTGGGTCAGGAAGATCCCCTGGAGAAGGAAATGGTAATCCGCTCCAGTATTCTTGGCTGGAGAATCCCATGGACAGAGGAGCCTGGCAGGCTACATAATCTTAAAGCACTGTACTTAATAATGCAAAGCCCCAAACCCACAAAACAATTAAGTGTCCCAAGTTGGGAGGATGGTTAAGTAAACTATAGCATATTTGCTCAGTGGCATATTATGCAATTATTAACACTGTTGGGGCAGCTCGTCCTCAGGAATAAAAGTGGACAGTGGAGGCCCAAGGGTAACTTCAAGGAACCACTCAGGAGGAGTCACACCAAGAACTGCTGACCAGGGAGCCCTCGTATGAAAACGTCCTGTACACTTTCTAACCATTCAGTATTTCGTTTCTGTCTCCTCTCTCTTTTGTGTGTTCTCATAGAGAATTCCACTAGGGCACAGCTGATCCTTTACTGTTTAGCCTCCTCTGTTAGCCTGAAGCTCCTAGGGGCCTGAAGCAATAACAAATGCCAATGAAGTTTGAAGGTTCAAAGTTTAATAAAATCTTTTTAAACATCTTAAAATCCATGTAAGATTGTTTTGTTTTTGCAGATTGTAGGTAGAGTGAAACTACAATTGTGGTTGCAATATTATATAAAGCAAGTGGAAATGTATTTTTTATTTGGGTGTTTTTTTGGGGGCGGGGGGGCTGTGCCACATGGCATGTGGAATTTTAGTTCCCTGACCAGGGATTGAATCCACATCCCCTATGTTGGAAACAAGGAATCTTAAACTTAACCTGGATTGCCAGGGAAGCCCCTAAAGCAAGTGGAAATGAATGGGAACATTTCTAGATACAAAAAGCATATTTTGTAAAAAGCTGATTCCAAGTAATTTATTGTTTCATCCCAAGAGCCCTCCAGACCCTCTCTGTAGGTCTGGCTTCTTCCATTCAGCCTAGTCTCAGCTGTTGAGTAGTTATAACTATGAAACTGAAAGTCACTAAAATTGGGGTTTTAAAAATTGCTTTATATCTTATGCTACTTATTATCTTCCAAGGCCATACCAGTCTTTGTTTTTTCCCACCTTCTTTTTTCTCTCATCTCCACTTTTTGACTTTTCCTTTCCATATTTTGAAGCTGTTTTTTTTTTATGCTTGAGCCTTGTATAAGTGTGCCATCTTTCCAGCTGATTGTAATTTCTTACTAAGGCCCCATTAACTCCAGATCAATGGCTTATTTGACTCACTTGACTTTTTAAAGGAGCTAGAATTATTTAACCTTCAAAGCATATGTATGTATTTATGTATGGATGGATGTACGTTAACCTTTAATCTCTCAAACACTCAACCCATGTGTAAGGGTTAGATGGATGGTTCTGAAGATTGGGTGGAGAGAAATGGTATGGAAATGATGAGTAGGAAAAATGGCATTTGTGAGGGTGGGGGATAAATAAAAATCATAGATTAGATTTTTTTCATAATAATATGCAAATTCCTTCCACTTTTTCACATCCCACCTGCAATTGGAGATGTCAGTTTCTCAACTCAATTATAGCTCTAGTTAACTGTTAACTACACTCTTAACTACAGGAGAATGTTGCCTCTCTCAGATGTATTGGTATAGAATAAAGGTGGTCTACTGGAGAAGGGAATGGCAAACCACTTCAGTATTCTTGCCTTGAGAACCCCATGAACAGTATGAAAAGGCAAAATGATAGGATACTGAAAGAGGAACTCCCCAGGTCAGTAGGTGCCCAATATGCTACTGGAGATCAGTGGAGAAATAACTCCAGAAAGAATGAAGGGATGGAGCCAAAGCAAAAAGAATACCCAGTTGTGGATGTGACTGGTGATAGAAGCAAGGTCCGATGCTATAAAGAGCAATATTGCATAGGAACCTGGAATGTCAGGTCCACGAATCAAGGCATATTGAAAGTGGTCAAACAAGAGATGGCAAGAGTGAATGTCGACATTCTAGGAATCAGCGAACTGAAATGGACTGGAATGGGTGAATTTAACTCAGATGACCATTATATCTACTACTGTGGGCAGGAATCCCTCAGAAGAAATGGAGTGGCCATCATGGTCAACAAAAGAGTCTGAAATGCAGTACTTGGATGCAATTTCAAAAACGAAAGAATGATCTCTGTTCGTTTCCAAGGCAAACCATTCAATATCACAGTAATCCAAGTCTATGCCCCAACCAGTAATGCTGAAGAAGAGAAAGTTGAACGGTTCTATGAAGACCTACAAGATCTTTTAGAACTAACACCCAAAAAAGATGTCCTTTTCATTATAGGGGACTGGAATGCAAAAGTAGGAAGTCAAGAAACACCTGGAGTGACAGGCAAATTTGGCCTTGGAATACGGAATGAAGCAGGGCAAAGACTAATAGAGTTTTGCCAAGAAAATGCACTGGTCATAACAAACACCCTCTTCCAACAACACAAGAGAAGACTCTATACATGAACATCACCAGATGGTCAACACCGAAATCAGATTGATTATATTCTTTGCAGCCAAAGATGGAGAAGCTCTATACAGTCAGCAAAAACAAGACCAGGAGCTGACTGTGGCTCAGACCATGAACTCCTTATTGCCAAATTCAGACTTAAATTGAAGAAAGTAGAGAAAACCACTAGACCATTCAGGTATGACCTAAATCAAATCCCTTATGATTATACAGTGGAAGTGAGAAATAGATTTAAGGGACTAGATCTGATGGATTGCCTGATGAACTATGGAATGAGGTTCGTGACATTGTAAAGGAGATGGGGATCAAAACCATCCCCATGGAAAAGAAATGCAAAAAAGCAAAATGTCTGTCTGGGGAGGCCTTACAAATAGCTGTGAAAAGAAGAGAAGCGAAAAGCAAAGGAGAAAAGGAAAGATATAAACATCTGAATGCAGAGTTCCAAAGAATAGCAAGAAGAGATAAGAAAGCCTTTCTCAGCAATCAATGCAAAGAAATAGAGGAAAACAACAGAATGGGAAAGACTAGGGATCTCTTCAAGAAAATCAGAGATACCAAAGGAACATTTCATGCAAAGATTGGCTTGATAAAGGAAAGAAATGGTATGGACCTAACAGAAGCAGAAGATATTAAGAAGAGATGGCAAGAATACACAGAATTGTACAAAAAAGATCTTCACGACCCAGATAATCACGATGGTGTGATTACTGACCTAGAGCCAGACATCCTAGAATGTGAAGTCAAGTGGGCCTTAGAAAGCATCACTACGAACAAAGCTAGTGGAGGTGATGGAATTCCAGTTGAGCTATTTCTAATCCTGAAAGATGATGCTGTGAAAGTGCTGCATTCAATATGCCAGCAAATTTGGAAAACTCAGCAGTGGCCACAGGACTGGAAAAGGTCAGTTTTCATTCCAATCCCTAAGAAAGGCAATGCCAAAGAATGCTCAAACTACAACACAATTGCACTCATCTTACACGCTAGTAAAGTAATGCTCAAAATTCTCCAAGCCAGGCTCAGCAATATGTGAACCGTGAACTTCCTGATGTTCAAGCTGGTTTTAGAAAAGGCAGAGGAACCAGAGATCAAATTGCAAACACCCGCTGGATCATGGAAAAAGCAAGAGAGTTCCAGAAAAACATCTATTTCTGCTTTATTGACTATGCCAAAGCCTTTGACTGTGTGGATCTCAATAAACTGTGGAAAATTCTGAAAGAGATGGGAATACCAGAACACGTGATCTGCCTATTGAGAAATCTGTATGCAGGTCAGGAAGCAACAGTTAGAACTGGACATGGAACAACAGACTGGTTCCAAAGAGGAAAAGGAGTTCGTCAAGGTTGTATATTGTCACCCTGCTTATTGAACTTCTATGCAGAGTACATCATGAGAAACGCTGGAGTGGAAGAAGCACAAGCTGGAATCAAGATTGCCAGGAGAAATATCAATAACCTCAGATATGCAGATGACACCACCCTTATGGCAGAAAGTGAAGAGGAACTCAAAAGCCTCTTGATGAAAGTGAAAGTGGAGAGTGAAAAAGTTGGCTTAAAGCTCAACATTCAGAAAACAAAGATCATGGCATCCGGTCCCAGCACTTCATGGGAAATAGATGGGGAAACAGTGTCAAACTTTATTTTTCTGGGCCCCAAAATCACTTCAGATGGTGACTGCAGCCATGAAATTAAAAAAGCGCTTACTCCTTGGAAGGAAAGTTATGACCAACCTAGACAGCATATTCAAAAGCAGAGACATTACTTTGCCAGCAAAGGTCCGTCTAGTCAAAGCTATGGTTTTTCCTGTGGTCATGTATGGATGTGAGAGTTGGACTGTGAAGAAGGCTGAGCACCGAAGAATTGATGCTTTTGAACTGTGGTGTTGGAGAAGACTCTTGAGAGTCCCTTGGACTGCAAGAAGATCCAACCAGTCCATTCTGAAGGAGATCAGCCCTGGGATTTCTTTGGAAGGAATGATGCTGAAGCTGAAACTCCAGTACTTTGGCCACCTCATGTGAAGTGTTGACTCATTGGAAAAGACTCTGATGCTGGGAGGGATTGGGGGCAGGAGGAGAAGGGGACGACAGAGGATGAGATGGCTGGATGGCATCACTGACTCCATGGACGTGAGTCTGAGTGAACTCTGGGAGTTGGTGATGGACAGGGAGGCCTGGCGTGCTGTGATTCATGGGGTCGCAAAGAGTCGGACACGACTGAGCGACTGATCTGATCTCTGATCTGAAAGGTTTCTTGCTAGCTGGCTTCCATGTCTGCCTCCTCCTATTCACATCCCTGTGTAATCTGCTTCCATGTTGCACCAAAGATATATAGCCGAAGTGATGGTATGTGCCTTCTGAGGTTAGATTATGAAAGACTACAGCTTTTGTCTTGGGTTCTCTCCTGTGGATCTCTCACTCTGGGGGAAGCCTCATCATGAGCAGCCTATGGAAAGACCCAGAAACAGGGAGGAACTGATGCCTTCTTCCAACATTCCCATGGCTGTGCTGGGAAAAGATGCTGTAGAGCCAGTCAAGCCTGCGATACCTGCAGCCTTAGCTAATGGCTTAATTGCAGCCTCATGAGAGGTCACTTCCGGAACCTCTAGCTGAGGTTCTCTCCCAGATTCCTGAACCTCCAGCTGAGGTTCTCTCCCAGATTCCTATATTCTTATTATAGAAACAATAAGACTATACATGTTTCCTGTTTTAAGCAGCTGAGTTTGGTGTGATGTTACATAGCAGTAGGTAACAACCCATTGTAAACAGTGGATTAGACCAAAAACTAGACAAATTCTTCTACTTTGGAAGTGACATTTCTAAAGTCAAACTGGAGTATGCTGTGCTGTGCTTAGTTACTCAGTCATGTCTGACTCTTTGTGACGCCATGGATTATAGCCCATCAGGTTCCTCTATTGGAGTGGGTTGCCATGCCCTCCTTCAGTGGATCTTCCCAACCCAGGGATTGAACCCAGGGCTCCTACACTGCAGTCATTCTTTACAGTCTGAGCCACCAATGGTCAGCATATAACTAACTTTGGTGATTGCAACTCCGTATTTGTTTTGACTGTGATTTCACCAAATCATGAAAAACTTGGTTGAATGGCTTGATAATGTAAGATTAACATCATAAGTTGTAGCCAAATCTTAAATCTTTTTTTAACCTGCTTTACTTCAAACAGGTTTTGAAGTAATACAGTTATGTATTTTACAGCCAGATGCAAAACCAGCCTATCTTTAAACCGATAAATAGGGCAAACTAAATGCAAAGAAATAATGATTCATAATTTTATTTTTAATGAAGCAAATACTGTAAAACATAACTTTTTGTTGGGTTTAAAAACAATGAGTTACAAGCAGTGTTTGGAAAAATATATAAAGTTAAAAGAAATTAGAGTCCCTGAGGTATTTGAGTTGCCTAATTACTTTTGAATTAGTGTGCTAAATATATATACATATTTTTTCCTTTCTTTTTTCTTTTTGGAGAACCTCTTCATTTTGAGTCCTTTTTGTGAGTTCTCATGATGGATCACTTAATTTTGCTCAAATTCTTCCCTCCTACATTGCCATTGTGAGCAGGAAAATTAGCTGAGTATCGTAATATATGTTTAGATTAATCCTTTTTTTACAGGCCAGTTTTTAGGTTTTTGTCAGTCTCTTGGAATTCACCTCTGAATTTTCTTATATAACCACAATAGTGGTTCTTCCTTTATGACTCCACAACATGTCTTCAAGAATCAAAAGTAGAGAGAACTACACCTTTTTCACATCCAGAAAGTCCCCACAGCTCATTTCAGAAGGTTTAAGATTTAAGCCTAAGATTGTAAAATGACGAACATATTTTATTTGGCCTGCACTGTGTTGTTTTAGGGGGCTTCCCAGGTGGCACTAGTGGTAAAGAACCCATCTGCCAATGCAGGAGACATAAGAGAAGTGGGTTCGATCCCTGGGTCAGGAAGATCTCCTGGGGCAGGGCACAACAACCCACTCCAGTATTCTTGCCTGGAGAATCCCATGGATAGAGGAGCCTGGCGGGGTATAGTCCATGGAGATCACAAAAGAGTCAGACACAACTGAAGTGACTTAGCACGCACACATGCATGTTGTCTTACACAGTGTTTTTTTGTTTTGTTTTTTAAAGTTTCCAAAACTTAAAAACAAAGCAATCAGATGTCTGGCATCTCTGGAAAAATCCAAGGATCTGACAGTGGTTAGGTCTGCATTCCCACGCGGCAGCGCTGGGCTGAAGAAACTGAGTAGATGGTGCTCCTTGTATCTGGTGCATATGTTTTTCCAGTTTACTGTGCTCCCCACTCAGTTATTGTTCCTCTGGCTTCACTTATTTTAGTTACTTGCCTGGGCCCTGTCTTTACCACTGCTGATCTAACCAAACCATGAGCTGTAACAGTTAAGAGGGGTTAAGGCCATGGTGGTTGTTTAGTTGTGTCCAGCTCTTTTGTGACCCCGTGGACTGTAGCCTACCAGACTCCTGCTATCCATGGGCTTTCTCAGGTAAGAATACTGGAGTGGGTTGCCATTTCCTTCTCCAGGGGATCTTCCCAACTCAAGGATTGAACCTGCAGCTCCTGCCTTGGCGGGCGAATTCTTTACCACTGAGCCACCAGAGAAGCCCTAAGGCCATGATGAGCACTATTAAAGCAAAATCACTTTTGCCTGATGCACCTGGTTTCACCTGTACCTATTATACACTGATGGACTTTCCTGTTTGTGTTGTTCCTGTCTAGTCCGCATAAAGTCATTTATAATAGTTGATTCATCCAGCTTTAGATACTAGTAATTTTATGAATGTTGTTGATCTCAAATGTCCCCCCTTTTATCTGTGTCTCTTTTTGTTTAAAAAATTAAATCTAAAGTCATACTGAGCTTGACAAAGTTCCATGGAGATGGCTGCCTCATTTCCTTCACTCAGCAATGAGGTGTTGAGGAGGCCGGAGAGAACTAGTTATTCCTTGGCTGGAAATAGCTGACCATCAGATTTGAGGACTGTATATCAGTTGTCTACATGCATGCAATCAATGGCTTTAATTATTATTTATGAATAAGGAAGGTGCTATTGGATAGCTTTATTTCCACTGACAATTTGAAGCCTAAAAAATTGTTAAAAATGGATAACACTTAGCATTTAAAAAATGTAGTATTTTAACTGTAACAAAGGCATGAATTAAGACAAGAAGGAAAGTGTGAAAAAGCGAATAGTATTTCTAGAATATATTTGTAATTTTTCAAAGAAAAATTATGCATTCTTTCCTAATTTGTTTAAAGGAGATATATATTCCCACCATTTTTAAGAATAAGAAACTTTCTTCCATATTGAGAAGTAAGCTAAAGTATTTATATTTATTTTTCCTTTATAATAATAATGTTAGTATAGTTAGCCCCAGCAGTAGCTATGTGTATAGTCAAAGACATGTTCATATTTCTTTTATTTTTAAAAAATAATTACATTGAAGAAAATTTGGCAAATAGAGAAGAAAATATATCACCAATAGTGCCCTATGCTATGCTATGCTACATCACTCCAGTCATGTCCGACTCTGTGTGACCCCAGAGACGGCAGCCCACCAGGCTACCCCGTCCCTGGGACTCTCCAGGCAAGAACACTGGAGTGGGTTGCCATTTCCTTCTCCAATGCATGAAAGTGAAAAGAGAAAGTGAAGTTGCTCAGTCGTGTCCGACTCCTAGCGACCCCATGGACTGCAGCCCACCACGCTCCTCCATCCATGGGATTTTCCGGGCAAGTGTACTGGAGTGGGGAATAGTGCTATAAACCCCACTTAAATCCTATTAACGTGTTGGTATAACAGAAAACCTTTTTTCTCTGATTTTTTTTTTTTTTGGCATAACTACTTCTAATCTTGCTGGTTACCTAACAGTATATGATTATGTCACATGTTCTTGCATAAAAGAAGATACAGTTGTTAAAAATTCACTTTTTGAAGATTCATTTAAAATTTACAAGGAGGTTAAGATATTTTCCCACACTGAAGATAAATTTCTTGGCTTGTTTTTTCCCCTGGTTAAAACTTTTATGAACGTCTGTACATATCAATCTTTGATTTCCAAAGTGTAATAATTAAACAACCCAAACTCATTTCCAAATTAGAGTTAAAATGAATTCTGTGAGATTTCTCCTATGGGGAGTAACTTTAAAAAATGTATTTATTTATGTGGTTGTGTTGAGTCTTAGTTGCTGCAAGCAGAATCTTTTAGTTGCAGCTTGTGGGATTGAGTTCCCCGACCAGGGACTGAACCCGGTCCCCTGGGTTGGGAGCACAGAGTCTTAGCTACCGGACCACCAGGGAAGTCCTCTATGGATATTAACTTTTAAGTATACTAGATTTTTTTTGAGGGTTTTGGTTTTTTGAGGGTTTTGGTTATTCCTGCCTTTTTTTTTTTAAGAGTAGAAAAGTATAGGGAAGAAGAAAAGGGGAGATGGAAGGAAAATGGGAAGCACTGCCTGAAATTGCACCGTGTACATTTCCCCAAACACTCCACGTATTGACTCCCAGCCCCACTCTGCACTGCGGTCTGTTCACACACTCACCTTTAGCAAAGTCCACCAGGACAGAGCAATGTTTTACTTTATTTGACTTCCCCAAGATCTAACTAACCCAGTTTCTGGCACACAGGAAGCACGTAATGAACACGAAATGACCAGAAAAGAGAGCAAAATATGTGCATACACCAAGCCTGAGAGGGCAGAATCATATCAGTATGGCTGGGGCTGTAAGTCAGACTATCAACCACACGTGGCTTAAGCCTGAGGATGTTTTTCATTTCACATGATACAAAATTCAGAGTCAGGGCCATTCCAAGGTTGGTTATGCAGCTGAACAGTGTCACGGGGGACCCAGATGTTTCTTATTTTTGTACTCAGCCATCCTCAGCATATTGGCGATTTCTCCTATTACAGTTGCAAGATGGATGTAGGAGTTCCCAGATGTCATTTGCAGGCAGATGTGCCCATGTCCAGCACAGATGAGGTGGTGTTTCCTCCTGTGTATCTCTGTTTATTACAGAGGAAAATTTCTCACAGATGCTTCCAGCTGACTTCTACCCAGGTCCCATTTGCCAGGATTGGTTCACAAGCCCATGCCCTGACTGACAAGAAGCCAACTGCGACTGGTACAGAAATACCAGAGGAAGCAATGGTACGGAAGAGAAGAAAGATACACCACAGGAAAAAAGAGCGGTAGAGGCAGGATGAAATAGTTAGCCTGTGGTTTGTGTAACATATTGGATTGGCCAAAAGGTTCATTTGGGTTTTTCCATAACATCCATAATATCCATAATATCTTATGGAAAAACCTGAATGAACATTTTGGCCAACCCAGTAGTATGGCTTGCGTTATTTAGGCCTATTATAATGTAGTGTATGTATGTACTCTTACCTGTATATACATCTTGTACCCAGTATATGTATGAAGGTGGTTGAACAATATTGTTTATTAATAACAGTGTGTGCCATCTAAGAGCAGAGCCAGGTTTTGAAGGACCATGTAAACTGGAGAGAGAAAGTATATGAAACTCAAGTACAGCATTGATTGCTAGGCCCCATCCAGGTCCCTAGAAGCTTCATTCCTTTCAGGCAAGCCTTTCTTTGGTACCCTACTCATCCTTCCCCTCATTTAGCATTACTATTTCAGAAAGAATGGAAAGCAGCTTTAGATGGAAATGGGTAACAAGCCAGAAAAACTGGGGTTTCTTTCATAACAGAGTTCAGGGAAAGGAGGATAACAGAACTCAATTATTCAAGGAAAGAATACAATGTATGGGAGTTACAACCGTAACATTTGTTTTAAAGAACTTTGTTTTCATTAATAGTACTTTTAATTGTTCACTGCATATTCTTTACTCTTAGAAACAGTGTGAAAGTGAAAATACATACATAGATGAAGTAATCCTTATGCTTTCTCAAAATAAAATATTCAGCCTAGTAGAGTTGACCTTGAACAATGTGGGAGTTAGAGGTGCTGACCCTCCCTGGAGTGGAAAATCTGAGTATAATTTACAGTCAGCCCTCATATTATCACTTCCTGCATGTCTGAGATCCTGAATCCAATCAACCACTGATGGTGCAGTACCGCAGAGTTTATCATTGAAAAAGCCCGCCTACACGTGGACCCACGTGGATCAAATCCAGCGTTGTTCAAGGGTCACCTGGATATATAGATTCCAGGCACCCTTGAATATGACTATATAAATTTGATGTTACCATACAACAGGGAGGTCTGGCATGCTGCAGTCCATGGGGTCACATAGAGTCAGACACAGTGGGGCGACTGAACAACAGCAACAACCATACCACACCTGTATAATTTGAATTGAATTAAATTAACATGCTAATTATTAAAGTAGAATATAAAAATTATATCTGGAAATTGCATGATATCACACCCTTATGTTTTCTTCCCTTTTCCCTTGGGAAGAAAGAGTGATCACCTGCTTTACCTGCTATATTGTTGGTCTTCAGGGAATGGCAGTAGAATCTCAGAGCGGTTTCTGAGGAATGTCTTCTATTGATTTGAGGTGGATATTCCAGTCAGTTGCTGCTGTTGTCTTTTTTTTTTTAATTAAAAAATTATTTTTTATTTTTACTTTTTGGGCATACTGTGCAGCATGTGGGATCTTATTTCCCTGAACAGGGATTGAACTCATGCTCCCTGTAGTAAAAGCAGAGTCTTAACTACTGGACCACCAAGACAGTCCCCTTCCCACCTTTTTTTAAAAAACATATTCCTCTTATCTGCCTCTGGTTCTTGAGATTACATATTAACTTCCCATTGTATTTCATATTTCACACTGGATTTTTTAATTGAAACATATTTGCTAATCAGCATAATGTTAATTTTAGAAGCGTATCATTTGCGCCAGCGTTGAATGAGTCTGGCACATAATAACCTTCCATTGATACTTGTTTAATGAAAGAATGAATGAATCATTTATACAATATGGGACTTCTCAGATAATTATAATAATTGAAGGAAAACAAGTGTTGGACACTAACCTTCATTTTCTAACATTATTTCCTTTTAGAAAATGTGATATTACCAGTTGTTTGAAAAATTAAAGACTCTTCTTTAAAGACTGATATGCTGAATTGATAATTTGGCTATTGACATAAATTGTCCAGGAGTGGAATTGCTGGGTCATATGATAGTTCTGTTTTTAGTTTTTTGAGTCCTCTCCATACTGTTCTCCATAGTGGCTGTACCAATTTACATTCTGCTGTGTGGTGACCTAAATGGGAAAGAAATCTAAAAAAGATTATGATATTATATATCATATACATATAGTCATATATGTATATGATTTACTTTGCTGTACAGCAGAAACTAATGCAACATTGTAAAACAACTATACTCCCAATACAAATTTTTTTAAATAACAGAAAAGATATAAATTGTCAAGCTGCTACACATCTGAGAAAATGAGAACATAATTTGAAAGGAAGAGGTTGTATAAATGGGTGTATGTGATTCAGTAAGAGAGGCCATGAACACGAGAGTAGGATCTGTAACTATGCAGTGTATTTTATGCTTCTGAAAAGACATTTTTTACACATATATGGGTCTGCCTGTTTACCTTACATTCTCTGTAATTTAAAAACTGTGTTATTTTTTTATAGCTGTTATTCTTGGACACACAAATCAACATGTATATTTGAAAGATATTATTTCTGACATATCAAATGCTTATGATTAATTTCTTTAATGTTAAATTTTATATATTAAATCCTGTTGTTTGGTTGTAGTTCTCATTTTTTAAAATGTTTTTGTATGTACAACAAAAATGCACCTTTTGTGTACAAAGTTTTAAAAAATCTTTTAAAATATGATAAGATGAAAGGAATTAAAAAATCGACATTATTGGCACGAGATTCATGTTAATGTTTACTCATGTAAATAGAACAAAATACTGCCTAATTAGTGTGGTTGGTAAATTTTTGGTACTTTAATTTTCTCTGTTATTGTAAACCATGCATAAAATGCTTGCCTATTGAGAAGTGCAGAATTGTCAGAGCTTAAACAGCTGACATCTGCTTACTCTCTTAAAAAAAAAAAAAAAAAAAGAATAACAAGCCATTTCAGCCTAATCTACCTCAAATGTGTTCATGTAAATGGAGGTCCATCTATTGACCTGTATTCTTTTCAGCTCGCGATTGGCCCACATGGTTCATGAAACCAGGAAGGCTGATTTGAAATGCAGATGTCGAGACAGTGAAGTACACCCTCCCCTTTTCGCTTTGCTGTATCTGTCAGGGTGAAAAGTGGCTTGTACAAGGGTCAGTCACCCATACTCACTTAATTACTTTTCTTGGACCCACAGAGCTGTCACAAGCTGTGGTGGATGCGGGAGCTGTTCCTCTCTTAGTGCTCTGTATCCAGGAGCCAGAAATTGCTTTGAAAAGGATTGCTGTTTCAGCCCTCAGTGATATTGCAAAGCATTCTCCAGAGTTAGCACAGACAGTGGTGGATGCAGGAGTGATTGCTCACTTAGCCCAGATGATCCTGAACCCTGATGCTAAACTGAAGGTATTTAAAAATAAAGTTGAGAAACAAACAAACCAGGATTCTGATAATCTAAGAAAATGGAAACGATATGTGTGCAGATGGTTAGTATACATTTTTAGATATTAGTAAATTATCATGCAAAACAGGTCTGGGTATATTATGTATTTGGGTCCTTTCGTATGTGGAAACAATGCTGTAAGGATTAGACAATCAAGATGTGACTGGGGAAAAGTACATGCAATGCTGAAAACTAGAAGTAACATCAGAATCAGTAATTAAAGTAAGGAATCATGTCACGATTAAACCTCAGGGTTAGAAGGGACCTAAAGGTTTTCTAGCCCACTATTATATTTATGTTTCCTATGAAAATGGTCATATTAGTCTTTTGAGCTTTCTTAAATTTAATTTTCAGTTAATAGTCACCAATTATACTTTTATATTATAATAGTTATGTTCTATAAGATTTTAAGATTGTCAATGTTAATTAGACAATGTAAAATTCTTTAAAACTGTAACAGCCACCTGCCCAAAGTTCTGCTTGATCATGTTTGTATTACATTACTGTACTTATCATAAACTAATGATTTAAGTAGTGCATAATTAAGAAATAATATTCACCCAAAGGTCATATTCTTTGACCAGCCTCAATAAGTAAATATTTAAATAGTCAATAGTGTGAACTAAGATGTTCAACTTGGAAATTAGGAAATTTAAGAAATTGAGTATTTAGGTATAAGAGTAGGAGGTGAATACTTCAAGACTCTTAGGTTATGTTGAATTTGTGTTTATTTCTTCCTCTTTATAAAGGAATTTGAATGTGATACAAAGCTGTTTAAATTACATCTGAACTCCACAGTGGACCCTGTGTAATGTTTGGGTTTGGTTTTTGTTGAACAGCGTCAGGTCCTTTCAGCTCTCAGTCAGATCGCGAAACATTCTGTGGATCTGGCAGAAATGGTGGTCGAAGCAGAGATTTTTCCAGTGGTACTTACCTGTCTGAAGGACAAAGATGAATACGTGAAGAAAAACGCTTCTACTTTAATTAGAGAGATTGCAAAACATACACCCGAGGTAAAACAAGGGGAAAAGAAATCAGCTTCGAAATACAACCACATGCTGTTAGTTTAAGTTATTAAGCAGAACATCAATTTGTTGACAGGGCCCCGGGTGGTGTCACGTGTTGTGAGGGGTTTCTCACCCTTAGCACAGTGGTCGTTTTGGCCGAGATGACCCTTGTCGTGGGGGGGGCTGTCTGTATACTGTAGAGTGAATGTTCAGCAGCATCTCCGGCCTCTGCCCACTAGATGCTAGCAGCGCCCCTCCCCTAAGTTGTGACAATAAAAAATGTCCCCATGTATTACCAACTGTCTCCAAGGGGACGAAAGTGCCCCTACTTGAGAACCACTGGGTTGTAGCAATGGAATTTGAGTCTGAAATCTCAGTTTTTAATCATTAATCATTGTCTGCTTTCCACTTCTAAGTTGTAGGGACCGTGGACCTTTGTTGTCCTGTCACTCTAGGTCATCTGGGCGTAGTGAGAGACACTGCCCCTCCAGGATGGGAGAGATCACCAACTTCCTGCTCAGCCACTCACACATGGTGGTTCCTGCTCTGGGTTCTTAGATGGGAAAAGAATAGAGACGAAGTGAACTTGGGTAGATTAATCTGCTTCATACTCACGCATTGTGTGGAGGGGGCAGGGAGCGGTTTCAGCAGTTAGCTAGTTATGAACTAGCCCTAGGTTTAGTGTTTATGTGAGGCACTTTGACATCTATTACGATAAGGATAAAAGTCATGTAAGAAAAATTGAACAGCAGAGAGGCTCACAGTGAGCATATTCTGTAATTAGAAATAGCAGGATTGTTATCCTTGTGTATTTCTTTGATAAATATAATACTTTCGAATGATATTTCAGATTTTGTTGTTTAGTCCCTAAGTTGTGTCCGACTCTTTTGTGACCCCATGGACTGTAGCCTGCCAGGATCCTCTGTGCATGGGATTTCCCAGGCAAAAATACTGGAGTGGGTTGCCATTTCCTTTTTCAGGGAATTTTCCTGACCCAGGGATTGAACCTGAGTCCCCTGCCTTGGCAGGTGCATTCTTTACCACTGAACCACCGTTTTTTAGGTCTGAAATTTTAAAATTTGGCAATGCTAATGTAATATTATCAGACATCCTGGAATGTGAAGTCAAGTGGGTCTTAGGAAGCATCACTACAAACAAAGCTAGTGGAGGTGATGGAATTCCAGTTGAGCTATTTCAAATCCTAAAAGATGATGCTGTGAAAGTGCTGCACTCAATATGCCAGCAAGTTTGGAAAACTCAGCAGTGGCCATAGGACTGGAAGAGGTCAGTTTTCATTCCAATCCCAAAGAATGTTCAAACTACAGCACAATTGCACTCATCTCACACGCTGGTAAAGTAATGCTTAAAATTCTCCAAGCAGGCTTCAGCAATATGTGAACCGTGAACTTCCAGTTGTTCAAGCTGGAAAAGCTTAGAAAAGGCAGAGGAATCAGAGATCAAATTGCCAACATCTGCTGGATCATCGAAAAAGCAAGGGAGTTCCAGAAAAACATCTATTTCTGCTTTATTGACTATGCCAAAGCCTTTGACTGTGTGGATCACGATAAACTGTGGAAAATTCAAAGAGATGGGAATACCAGACCACCTGACCTGCCTCTTGAGAAACCTGTATGCAGGTCAAGAAGCAACAGTTAGAACTGGACATGGAACAACAGACTGGTTCCAAATAGGAAAATGAGTACATCAAGGCTGTATATTGTCACCCTGTTTATTTAACTTATATGCAGAGTTCATCATGAGAAACACTGGGCTGGAGGAAGCACAAGCTGGAAACAAGATTGCCAGGAGAAATATCAATAACCTGAGATATGCAGATGACACCACCCTTATGGCAGAAAATGAAGAAGAACTAAAGAGCCTCTTGATGAAAGTGAAAGAGGAGAGTGAAAAAGTTAGCTTAAAGCTCAACATTCAATAAACTAAGGTCATGGCATCTGGTCCCATCACTTCATGGTAAATAGATGGGGAAACAGTGGAAACAGTGGCTGACTTTATTTTTCTGGTTTCCAAAATCACTTCAGATGGTGATTGCAGCCATGAAATTAAAAGACGCTTACTCCTTGGAAGGAAAGTTATGACCAACCTAGATAGCATATTGAAAAGCAGAGACATCACCTTGTCAACAAAGATCCGTCTAGTCAAAGCTATGGTTTTTCCAGTGGCTATGTATGGATATGAGAGTTGGACTATAAAGAAAGCTGAGCACCGAAGAATTGATGCCTTTGAACTGTGGTGTTGGAGAAGACTCTTGAGAGTCCCTTGGACTGCAAGGAGATCCAACCAGTCCATCCTAAAGGAGATCAGTCCTGGGTGTTCATTGGAAGAACTGATGTTAAAGCTGAAACTCCAGTACTTTGGCCACCTCATGCAAAGAGCTGACTCATTGGAAAAGACTCTGATGCTGGGAAAGATTGAGGGCAGGAGGAGAAGGGGACGACAGAGGATGAGATGGTTGGATGGCATCACCGACTCAACGGACATGGGTTTGGGTGAACTCCAGGAGTTGGTAATAGACAGGGAGGCCTGGCGTACTGTGGTTCGTGGGTCGCAAAGAGTCGGACATGACAGCGACTGAACTGAACTGAACATAATATTCAAAGGTCATCTTATACTGGACTTCCCTCATGGTCCAGTGATTGAGAATCCCCCTTGCAATACAGGGGACACAGGTTCGTTCCCTGGTGGGGAAACCGAGATCCCACATGCTGTGGGGCCTGCATGCTGCAATGAAGACCGAGCACAGTCAACTCATACTGCTAATAATAAAACCAAAATATCCTCTACAAAATATTTTAAAAAATAATAATAAAGATCATCTCATACTTTAGGGCCGTGATAATGTAACTCTCCCTCTTTTCTCTTAGCTTTCTCAGCTGATAGTGAACGCTGGGGGAGTTGCTGCTGTGATCGACTGCATCGGGTCCTGCAAAGGGAACATAAGGCTGCCAGGCATCATGCTGCTTGGCTATGTGGCAGCTCATTCTGAGAACCTGGCAATGGCAGTCATCATTTCCAAGGTTTGCCCTTGTTTCCTTTCCCCCTGATTTTGCAGCAAGATCCTCTAAGACAGTCCACAGATTAATATTCTCCCACAGAATGTACAATATAACTGATCAGAGACAAAGAATTACCAGCTTTTTTCCAGGCTTACTAGTAAGTTTGCCAGAGCAATGCTTAAAGTAAGGTTGACTTGGCAGGAAGTTTGAAGTTTTACCCAGTGTTTAATATTAATAAAATGTCAGCACCTCTGAGTGTTAGTATTATCTGTATCTAAGTGATGTGTATTTTGTATCTTGAAGGATTGGCTTTACAAATATGTAAAGCATACTTTGATTAAAGACAACTAACATACCCAATGGTCATTTGTATCATCTTGTACGGATGGCTCTCTCTCCTTTAGCTTCCAGGAGCTAATTTCTCTTCTTAGATGTGGGCAATTCAGAGTGCATGGGCACATGTCGGATAGCAGTGTTTCTGTTTGCTTGCTCGAGGGATTTGGCCTTATCTCAGTTTACAACTCTGTATTAACCCACCAGATTGAGTAACCCTGGCTCATAGTAGGTGCTCAAAAAATATTTGTTGAATGAGTAAATATTGATCTCCTGAAGCATGCTTCAAAGGCTGTGTGCTCCCAGTGTCTCTGGCAGCCCTCTAGGGTGCAGGTTTCTTATCAGCATGGAAAACCTGCTGCTGTATGTTAAACAGAATTGTGGATTTTTTTTTTATCCTTTGC
Source organism: Bos mutus (assembly GCF_027580195.1). NCBI lineage: Eukaryota > Metazoa > Chordata > Mammalia > Artiodactyla > Bovidae > Bos > Bos mutus. The sequence continues at coordinate 12,009,142 of NC_091629.1, forward strand.
TAATCCTCAGAATAAAAAGGAGCCTCAGATCTTTATTTTCTACCTATTCCTTGATAATACTTTACTTCACTCCCTCTTTATCCTGAGCTTTTCCTTTTGTTCTTCTATTACCAAAGACTCTGATAGTGACTAGGGCAGTAGTGCTGCTTCCTGAAGGGTCACGGTGGGGGTATTATTGGAATTCTTGATTCTTGGTTCTTGTGTGGATTGTCAGAAAGTCCACACATAGGAAGGACGAGGAAAGAAGCCGCGATTACTTTTGCTTCCTGTGTTTCTTCCCCAGACTATCCAGGAGGTGCTCCCCCTCTTTGGTCTGGGGCTGCTGGCCTCTCACACCTGGTTATCTTTCATTTAATTGAAGATCAAGGTGGGGGCAGCAGCAGTTTGAGGCCGATCACTCAGCACTGCATTATTCTTTCTGGTTCTGTGTAGTACTGTCAGGACTGACAATACCTCCCATCTAAATAATACTTTCTAATGTTCAAAGCACTGTCATGCTTCTTGTCTCATTTGCTGTTCATAACAGCCATGGCTATTAAGTCATCGTTTTGGGGACTGTCTTCTTTTCCTCCTGCTTCTTCATTCTTGGTATGTCTCAGATGTATGGACTTTCTAGAAAATTGCCTCATTCTGAAGATAGAAAAGATTCTGACCTTTTTTTTTTTAATATATATGGGCTGACACACATTTTTAGTTGTAAGAAAGAAGTCAAAGAAGTAATATGGCAGATCTCTTCTGGAAATTGGTCTTAAAAGCCAAATTTAGGGACTTCCATGGTGGTCCAGTGTTTAACACTCCTTGTTTCCAGTGCATAGGGATTTGGATTTGATCCCTGGTCAAGGAACTAGGATCCCACGTGCTGAGTAGTGTGGCCAAAAAATTAAAAAAAAAAAATTTAAAAGTGGAGGGAAAAAAACTATAGATGATCATTTGGCCTTTGCTTGTGGGAGGATGACCATGTGATAGTGGCTTTTGTGGTACTGAATTTAAGGTGATAATTTAGTATCAGCATTAGATAATTTAGTTTAGTCTCAAGTTAAAAAGTTATACCCATACAGAATGAATTATAATTTGATTTGGTTATTTGACTCTTCTTTGGGTATATAAGCTGTGATGCATTTGAGGCCCTTTAGTTAATTCTCTTTTATTTAGCTACAATTGAAGTTTGAAGTACAAAATACAAGCACATGCCATCAGTGTAGTAAAAGTGCTCATCCCTTCTTTGACATTCAGTCAGATTAAATTGGGCAAAACTATTGTGTAAATGTTGACCAAAAGTAATGGAAATTTACTATTTCAGGAAAGATTTTAGTGAATATATTTCACCTAAAATTTACTTAAATGGGATTCTTGCTCATATTATTCATTTGATTTTGGGTCCATAGTAGGTATTTTGTTTTTGGATCTCTTGGTGAAAAGTTAATTTTTAAAAAGATTCTAAATTAACTTTTTTAGTTTAGAAGGAAAGCAAATGATTTTAAACTCCTGTGCATTTTTAATTTGTCACAGTGGTATCTGGCTTTGCCTAAATGCTAGCCTGTGGCATCTGTTTTTTGGTTAAATGCCTCTGTTTGGGGAGCAAATGCTAGTAGAGATACTTAGTTTAGTTGGGTTGTTACAGATAATTAAGGTAAATTAGTTCTAGTCGTTTTATTGACTTGAAAAATGACGGCCCCTGTGAAGTGCTCATTTATTGAACAGTTTAAAGGAAAAAAAGGATCAAGACCGAAATGATTCTTCTAATGCCTGAGAGACATGGAAGACCCTTTAATCCTGCTCTGGGTTCGTAACTCTCGCTCTTTTGATCCACACTGCAGGGTGTGCCCCAGTTGTCCCTCTGCTTGTCAGAAGAACCAGAAGACCATATTAAGGCTGCTGCCGCCTGGGCCTTGGGACACATTGGGAGACACACTCCTGAGCACGCACGGGCCGTCGCTGTCACAAACACTCTGCCTGTCCTGCTCTCTTTGTACATGTCAACCGAGAGTTCTGAGGATCTTCAAGTGAAAGTAAGTGCTTAATTCTTCATCGTTTTAATGAAGGTTTGTTAGATTTTTAATTCATAATATGTAATTTAAAATGTTTTAATTTTTATTGTGGACAACATCTTTTTTTTTTTTTTTGTACGCTTGATTGATTGATTTTTGTCTGTGCTGGTCTTTGCTGCTGCTCTCAGACTTTGTTTAGTTGCTGTGAGCGGAGGCTAGCCTAGTTGTGGTGTGTGGGCTCTAGGGCCCTTGGGCTTCAGTAATTGAAGCTGATGGGCTCACTAGTTGTGCATGGGCTTAGTTGTTCCAAGATATATGTTATCTTTCTGGACCAGGGATGGAACCTGTGTCTCCTGCACCGCAGGGCAGTTTCTTAACCACTGACTGGACCACCAGGGAAGTCCAACAATATCATTTTTCTGAGTCAAGAAATAAGTTTATCAGAAGAATTGAGGTGACTCTTTGAAAACGAATTACCCTTGTCTCTAAAAATCAATGATAAATTTTAAAGGAAGTTCTCTAGGGTACAAAGTTTTTTGTAAAATGAATGTCTGATTGTTGCCACTTACATTTCTATTGACTTTTCTTATGGAATAGGAGTTAAATAATAGGACTTTGGAGGTGAAATTGGCCAGAGAGAACTTTAGTCCATTTTAAATTAAAAATTGAGCCTAAAAAAATTTAAAAGGAATGCCTCTCCAAAGGCATTCCTGAAGCATGAGTGACGAGTGACCTCTCCTAACTCCAAGTCTGTCTGATCTTTTAGTTATGTCTTATATTTGTTCCTTGAAAGGAAAATGACCATAAGATTCCCAAAATTAAACATTTAAAAATCTTGTATTAAAAAAATGAAGATTTCTGAAAAAAATATTACTAACTACTAAAATGGTTCATTAAACACTAATATAAAGCAGGATGGGTTCTAAAAATAATCTTAGAATTTCAAAGGAAGAAAAATGTTTCCCAACATACTCCCTATTAGGAAAACATCTAACTTCTTGAAAGCAGCTCTCAGGATTAACTTGGGTTGAGGGAAATACACAGGAAAGACAATAATTCAAGATAAAATGAACAGTAAGTTAAATTGTAACTTAAATTTGAAGGAAAACAATAAAGTAACAAATAGGAAAACACATTTTACAACAACTTTAGACAGTATAATGGGACAGAAAATCTATTTGAACTGCACAGTTTGAGGGACTCTGAAAGCTATCAAGTGAGTCATTTATTTATAAATTTTATAAAAGTAAATTTATGTTGATTTGATTATGTTTACATGTTTTTTCTCTACAAACTCATTGAGGGAAGTTGATTTCTAAGATTAAGATTAAGATTTCTAAGATTTCCATTTTTATAAGACTTTCTAGATTAAAGCAATGATTTAATAGATTTCTATTACTTGTCTCTAATGTTGAGTCTATTCCTTGGCAAAGCATGGTAGATGGTAAAATTGATAATGTGCTAAGGTCTTTTCCTGTGTAACAATTCTGTGATTCTTTGACTTTCTGGTGAGAAAACACAAATCCATTTCCAGTTTTGAGTTGTCTAAATACAGATGATTTACATATGTGTAATTTTAACCTATGTATGTCTTTCTCTTTTTACGTCAAAATTCTTTAACCCATTATCATCATTGTCTTTCTTCCTCCCTCCCTCTCCCCCTTCCCTACTTCCTCCTCTTTCCTTCTCCCTCCTCCTCACTTCTCATCCTCCCCACCCTTACCTCTAGTGATCCAGGGAAATAAAAGAATACATCAGCTACAGCATGAATAATTAATAGCAGAGTAGATAGTAATTATAGTTTGAGAAACCCTTGCAAATAGTCTCTTAGGGAGCGCTATATACTATTTACATGCTACCAAGTTTATATAACTTGATTTTTGATTAACATTATGATGCTATATTGTATAAATATCATCGGAGTAAAAATGGTTGATTACTTTTTGAAGTCAGATAATTTTTATTGTATATTAGTTTAACAAAGGTGGTTTTGTTAAAACATTAAGGTTTACTAATAGAAGTTTCCTTCTACCTTTATTTGATACAATATTTATTTTCAGGAAATACAGTAGGTATTAAATTAAAAGTGATTTATCAATCATTATCCTGTCATCAATCTTTCCAAGGCTTTAAATCCATACAAATGTTTTCTTATTGTAGGGACTTAATCATTCTGTTGTTTTTTTTTCTTCTCCAAGGTCTCTTGGATTCTATCAGTTGTTTTAAAGGCTTTAGAGTAAAAGTCCAAACCCTTTGATTTGACAGTATCTCAAAAGGGAAAAGTATCCAAGCACTTTAGGAACTGTCTCATGGTGTTTCTCATTTGTTATTCTGTAGCAGCTTTCAAATTACAAGGCCATGTTGAAGTTACTTTTGTCCCAAAGACATGTAAGCTTTTGTAAGCATTCTCTAATTGGTTCTGATCCAGGAGAGCCCAGGAGGCAGCCCCTTGGAATTTCTTGCACATTTTCACATGGTCTTACTATCTGCCTGTACCTATGTAATTTCAAATGCCTTATGAAAGTGAAAAAAATATGTATCTTTTATATAATCATCTTACCCATATATACTTTGAAAATATTCAGGTAGTTGCATTTTTATTTGTTTTGATTCAGAGGTATTAGATGGAATTAGTTTGGTATTTGAATGGTTACAAAGCTATTCAAATAGTTATAAGACTATTTCTAACATAATTATTTAAATATTACATTCTTACTGTCTTGGTTGTTCCCCTTTGTTTTTTGCAGCTTTATTGAAATATAACTCATATTCCATATAATTTACCCATTTTAAACTATATAATTCAATGGTTTAGTGAAGATTCACAGGTGCTACCATCGCCACAGTCTAATTTTAGAACTTTTTATTTTCCCATTAGCTGTCACTCCATGTCCTCCCTGTCTAGCCCTAGGCAACCATTATTTTACTATCTGTCTTTGAGGATTTGCCTCTTCTGGACATTTCATTTAAACAGAACCATACAATATATGTTGCCCTTTGTGCCTGGCTTCTTTCGCTAAGTGTAAGTTTCAAGGTTCATCCATGTTGTAACATATATCAATATTTTGTTCCTTTTAATTACCAAATAATATTCATTGTATTGATATACCACATTTTGCTTTTCTATTCACTGCTTGGACCTTGGGTTGTTTCTACTCCTTGACCATCATGAACAATGCCACTATGAACATAACTGTACAGTTTTAGTATGGATGTATGTTTTCATTTCTCTTGGGTATATACCTAGGAATAGACTTGTGAGGTCATATGATAACTCTTTTTAACATTTTGAGGAACTGTCAAACTGTTTTCCAATGTAGTTATACCATTTTGATTCCCAGCAGCAATGTATGAGGGTTCTAATTTTCAACATCATTGCCATCTCTCGTTACTGTCTTTATTTTTAATTGTAGCCATCCTAGTGGGTATGAATTCATATCTCATTGTGGTTTTGATTTGCATTTCCCTGATGGCTAAAGATGCTGAAATTTTTTTTCTTGTGCTTACTGGCCATTTGTATATCTTCTTTGGAGAAATGTCTAATCAGACCTTTGGCCCATTTTTAAATTGGGCTATTTATGTTTTTATTATTGAGAATTTAAGGATTCTTTACATCTTATGGAGGAGTCCTTATCAGATGTATGACTTACAAATATTTTTTCCTATTTGGTGGGTTGTCTTATCATTTTATTGATAGTATTGTTTACAACAAGTCTGTAAAAAATTTTAATGAGATTCAGTTTATCTTTTTTTTTTTTTGTTTTTTCACACCTGTGCTTTTGGAGCTATATGTGAGAAGACTTTTCCTAGCACAGAGTCAAGAAGATTTACTCCTGTATAACCCCCTCATTTAAATAACTATAGCTCTTTGGTCAGAATACTTTCAGAATAAAATTAACTTTTGAATAAAGAAGCATTTTTCATTTTAAGCAGTTTTCAAGGAAGATCATTCATTTTCAACAATGAAACAACAGTGAATGATTTTTTTGTTACTCCTTTCATTTTCTGTGAAAAACAAAGCGGCATCAAGTGTTTGTCTCGAATTGACAATTTTGTTTTGCTAATTACTATTCTTATGTGTATTGTTAATAGGAAAAAAGGGTAGTATTGCTAATCACTTATTGTGGTTTCTACAAGAGCTTTGATCAGTGTGGCTACAGTCAGCTTTTAGAAATGACAGAAAAATTAATGAATGTAGAATTGTAGATGCTACACTAGTTTGTAGGAAAACCAGGCTCAAACCCAAGTTGTCCTACACAGACAGTCCATGATTCCTTCCCTCACATCATCATGTAATATTATATATGTCTAAAGATAGACACTAACTACTAAATGCTGTGACATTTAGCAAAATTCATAATCTCTTATTCATTATTTTGAAGTAACACCTGACTTGATTTTCTGACCCAGGTAAAGAAAAGGATTTGTTGACCCCACATAATTTCTGTACAATTCACAGAATAAAATTATAGGAACAATTTTATTTCACTCACAGCCACAAGTCACCAAATACAAGTCATATTTTCTAAAGGCTTATACATTTTAAACCCAACATATAACATGATCTTGTATGTAGAAAATCCTAAGGAATACACACACACACATTCACTAATACTAGAAGTAGTAAGAGTTCAACAGAATCACTGGGTGGAAGAGAAATATGTAAAAACCAACTGTATTTCTGTATTCTAGTAGTGAGTAATTCAAATATGAAAGTAAGAAAATAGTTTCATTTATAATAGCATCACAAGAATAAAATATTTAGGAATAAATTTAACAAAAGAAGTATAAGACTTGTACACTGTAAACTGTAAAACATTGCTGAAAAAATTAAAGAAGATCTGAATAAATGAAGAGACATTCCATGTTCACAGATCGGAAGGTTTGATATTGTTAAAATGGCAATTCAATACTGTTAAAAATGATCTATATTTTCAATACAATCCCTTTCAAAATCCCAGATGTCTTTTTTCCTCAAAAAACTTGAGAAGCTGATCCTGAGATTCATATAGAAATGCAAAGGACTTGAACTTGCCAAAACAGTCTTGAGAAAGAAAGACTTAACACTGCCCAGTTTCAAAACTTACTATAAAGCTACACAAACAAGGTGCTTACAGAAAGACTATATAGATATCAATGTAGTAATCAAATAAAAAATCTGAAATGGACCCTTTTATCGTCAACTGACTTTCCCAAAGGTGCCAAGGCAATTTAATGTTAAAAGATAGTCTTGTCAGCAAATGGTACTAGGACAATTATTATATCTTCAGACAAAAATATTAATTTGGATCCTTATCTCGTACCATACACTAGAATTAACTAAAAATGAATAATACTGATAGATATAAATGTAAGAATTAAGATTATAAACCTCTTAGAAGAAAACATAGGAGTAAGTCTTTTTAGCCTTGGAATAGGCATTGATTCCTTAAAAATGACACTTAAAGCACAAGTAATAAAAGAAAACACTGATAAATTGGATTTCATCAAAATGAAAAACTTGTATGCCCCAGAAGACATTACTGAAAAAATGAAAAGACAAGCCACAGACTGAAAAATTACTCGCAAATCATATATTCAAGCAAGGACTTGTATTCAAAGTATATAAAGAGCTCTTACAACTCAATAATAAGAAGATACATAACCTCACTAAGCAATGGGCAAAAATGAATAGACATTTCACTGACAAAGGACCAATCAGCACATAGAAAGATTCTCAACATCATTAGTCACTAGAGAAACACAAATCAAAACCATAATGAGATATTACTTCACACCCACAAGAATGGCTATAATTAATAAGACAGAAAATAACAAGTGTTGATCTTTCTTTGGAGAATTGAACCTTCCTACACTACTGGTGACCCACTCCAGTATTCTTGCCTGGAGAATCCCAGGGACAGAGGAGCCTAGTGGGCTGCCGTCTATGGGGTTGCACAGAGTCAGACATGACTGAAGCAACTTAGCAGCAGCAGCAGCAGCAGCAGCAGCACACTACTGGTGAGAATGTAAAATGTTGCAGTCATGTTGAAAAAGAGTTTGGTAGTTTCTCAAAATATTAAACATAAATTTACCATTATCACCCAATAACTCTACTCTTCAGTATTTTCCCAAGTGAAAAAATTTGCATGTGAATCTTCATAGCAGCATTATTCATATTAGCCCAAAGTGGAATTAACCCAAATGTCCATCAACTGGTGAATGGATAAGCAAAATGTGATAAATCCCTGTAATGGAATACTATTTGACAATGAAAGGAGTGAAGTACTAATATGTGCTATAACATGGATGAACCTCAGAAACATTATACTTAGCAAGGGAGGCCAGAACCAAAAGTTAACATATTATGATTTCATTTATATGGATGGTCCACAAAAGTAAAATTTATAGAGACAGGAAGTAGATTAGTAATTGTCTGGGATTGGTAGGATAAGTGGAGGAGGAAATATGGAATAACTATAAATGGGCGTGGGGTTTTTTGGGATGATGAAAATGTTCTAAAATTAGATTGTGGTGATGGTTGCCCAACTCTGTAAATTTACTAAAAATCCATTGAACCGTGCACTTAAAATGAGTGAATTTATGGTATGTAAATTATATCTCAATAGTGTTGTTAAATAATCTTAAGCCCAGATATTGACAAGTAAACAAAATCTTAACTAATAGACTAATATTTGTTTCATGCTGGATGATTCAACTGATTATTATTAATGATATACATCCTGATATAGAAGTTTATAGTCAAAAATCAAGTATATTTCTTGATCAAGGATAGTAAAGCTCAGCGGATTCCTACTGTCATTAGATTCTTGATGAATAACTTGACAGTCTGTCACCAACTTGTAACTGTTAGGATTGGGGTAGGGCTGTCTGGTACAGTGAATGTGATCTCCACTAGCACATTAGTAGACTTTGTCACCAACAGCTGTTAAGTTCATCATAAAGCTCTTCATTTTCTTTTCAAACTCCAGATCACAAGACGTGACTTTTTGTCACGCTTTCATTAATTACTTACTTTGGTATGTATTTTGTTTGCTTTGTATTTCAATAGAGTAAAAAAGCCATAAAGAATATCTTACAAAAATGCACCTATTTACCAGCTCTTGAACCATTTCTGTATGATGCTCCTCCCAATATTCTGAAGCACGTGGTTGGACAATTCAGTAAGGTAAGACATGCTCTCTTAGCCTGGAAGTGGGGAAAGAGAATTAAAACGAGGTATTAACTTGCATTGTTTTGTTGGGTCAGTGTTTTCTTCTGTAAGATGGGGGCAGGGTTTTACTATTTGATTTTACTGATCATATCGACAGGGAGGGTAATATAGGTTAATAAAATTCACACATAACTAATTCACACTTTTTTCTTCATCATGCTTCCTCACAGCCTCAGTACTGTCTTTTTTATGTTCTTGGAGAATAGAAGAGTCAACATGTGAAAACCTCATAACCCTTTGGTAGTTTTCCTGGTGACTCTTAGTCTCACTCAGCTGGAAACAACTGCAAAGATCCCCACAGTATTTTTTGTGAAATCCATGTATTTAACCGGAGATGCTTCCAGACAGTCATTTGGAATGTATTGGCTTATTTGGTAACCACTCTTTAACCAGCATGGCTGTCATGTTTCTTAGCTCACTGCAGACTCAAGATAGTAAGGTGGAAAGGTCAAGCTGCTGGATGGGGTTCAGCCAGAGGAACTGACTCCTGACAGCTGAGGCCAAGAGAGAGTGTGTGTGCTCCCACAGCCGTGGATGGCCAGGAGGGGGACCCTAAGTCATCAAGAAGTGGTCAGGTTGTGTTCAGGTTGGATTTAGGAAAATAGGGTCTTTGAAATTAGTATCTCGGTGTGGCTGTGAGCTCAGGCTCTGGAGCTGGGTTGCCTGGGTTTCTACTAGCAGCAATACCTTTAACGACATCTTGACCTCTCTAAATCTTAGTGTAATTACCCATAGACTGGGGCTAATAAGAGAACCTATTTTATAGGGTCATGTAAAGATTAATGAGTTGTTATATGTATAGAGTTTAGCCTAATCCCAGGCACTCAAAAAAAAAAAAACACCCACAAAACCCCAAAAAGTTGTTTTTGAGAAATAAAACATAAAAGTGCTAAAGGCTGATTTTAAAAAATTAATAAAAATGAATGGGGGCCAAATTCACTTGAAGCATCAGTTATAAGGCTGTATAAAGGAGGTACTACTGTTATGTACTATGTTTCTACAAATAATAAACAAAAACTGTATGTTGTTAAAATGTTTAAGCTAGGCCCTACAGCTGAATAGGTCTAGTTTTAGGTATTCCTCTGAAAAATCATACTGTCTTTGAGTCATTTCTGTGATCTCCAACATCTTGCTGCCCCTTAAGCACCATAGTCACTGTATGGTAGAAGGTTTTATGTTGCTAAAGCCCCATCAGGATATAGCTCTGTGTATCAAACACCTGTGCTCTGTCTTCTTCCTTCTAAGAAAATAATGAGACTTCCCTGTGGTCCAGTGGCTAAGACTCTGTGCTCCCAGTGCAGGGGGCCCAGGTTTAATACGTGGTTGGGGAATTAGATCCCGTATGATGCGTCAAAGATCCCACGTGTTGCAACTAAGACCTGGCGCAGTCAAATAAATACATTAAAAAAAAAAAAGAAAATAATCAACCTTTGTTTTCTGGATGCTAAGTAAGAAAGCAACCAGTTAATTTGATCAGCTAAGAGGGAGGAAGGTGTAAGGGGACGAGTGGATCATCTACAGACAGTCATCACCTCTTGTGAGTAGCTGACATTATTTCTGAAAGTTTCATTTCATTAGACAATTAGACATTAGACATTAGACATCCTAATCTTTTAGGCTACCAGGAGTGAGATATTCTAGTTTTATTGAACTTGCTGTGAAAACGAACACTAGCCTGAACTGAGTTCAAAATAAGTCACTTTTAAAGTAAGTCAGTGGGATTTGTGGAAGTTAGCTAAGATAAACACAATACCACATACCACATACTCTTATGAATGTGCCTTTAGGAATATTTGCTTCAGGTAGAATTTTACCTTTTCCTTAATCTAAGGATCCAGAGCACTAGAAAAGAGAGAGGAAAGCAAGGCAGAAGATAAAAAGATATTAATTTAAAAGATAGGAGGTAATAAAAACTCTCCAGGCCAAACAAAATATTTAAAGCCTATCGGCATTTCTGTTTTTTAGAAACATGCACACTTAGTGTCATCTTTTATTGTCCAGTTGATGTGTATTATCATTCTAATAGCAAAATCCCTTTGTAGTTTTAGTTTTGTTAAATGCCTACATGTTAAGCATTAAGGGATAGACAAAAATAGTTAACACCAAGTTCTTTTTCAAGGAACTTTATAATTGAGCTGGGGGACTGGATGAAACAATCATAAAACACTTCAGTGTGCTAGACTTCATAATAAACTTTAAAAAATTTTATTTTTTAATAGCTTATGGGATCTTAGTTTCCTGATCAGGGATGGAACCTGTGCCCTCTGCAGTGGAAGTGTGGAGTCTTAGTAACCCCTGGACCACCAGGGAAGTCCCTGATAGTTAAACTGTTATGTGGCAAGTGCACTGAATGGGGTCTAACAGAATGCTTTGAGAGAAGAAATGTACCCAGCTCAGCCTGGGAAAGAGAGTAGGGGTGTCCCAGAGAAAGTTTCTTAAAGGAAGTTACCCCCAAGTAATGGGAGAAGTGTGTGGAGGGCAGAAGGGATTTCGAAGAGGAGGAAGCAGCATAGGCAAAGCAAAAAATGCTTCAGATGCACCCTTTGAGGTCATTGAAACACAATTTAGTGTAGAGGTTGGTATGGAAGGACTTCGGAGAGGTATTTAGGACCTGAGTCACAGAAGAGCCCCTGAGCTTGCCTTTAACTTTGGAGAGACCTTGAATGGCTATAAGCGAAGGACGGCCCCTGTAGTATATCATACCTATATGGTTGGATCTCTATTACCTTTGCTTCTGTTCATTGGCTTTATTCCATCTCCACAGCATACCAAGTTGATACATTTCCAAAAAGGCTGCATTTTTCTTGCAATCGTTTGCAGATTTAGGCTCATTATGTTCCAGGTATATTAGACATAAATTCTCTTTTTCATTTCCTCATATATTATTGCTTTTCAAGAGTAAAACTCCAGCTTGGGAAAGAAAAGCTGACACTTTTATGTGCTTCACTTTTCAAGGTGCTGCCACATGATAGCAAAGCTCGACGACTTTTTGTAACAAGTGGTGGACTTAAAAAGGTGCAAGAGATAAAAGCAGAACCTGGATCTCTCCTTCAGGAATATATCAACAGCATTAACAACTGTTACCCAGAAGAAATAGTAAGGTAGGAAAAATGGACTTTGGGAAGGTCAATGTTATTCTGTTTTTCTCTTCTCAAATTGAGATTTTTATATCCACTATGTGAAAATGTGGACTTTGAAATAGCACAGACGACCAAAATATACTTCTGCTTCTCCCTCAATCTTTTTTATCCTTCAAATTAAATGATGTTCTGATTGACACATACTTTTCCAAATGAAACTGAAATGTCATTTGAGACATTTCTGTACTAATTTAATATGTGCTTTACTAAAGAGTACCCCAAAACAGAGTTCAAAGTAAATTATCAACTGTTAATAGAAAGTGTTTGATTTTCATAGTTCCCTGCATATTGTTTCTCTGCCTTAAGCTCACATTCATATCAAAGAGACTATTATTACAAATTACAAATTACTGCTATTACAGATAGAAAGGAGATGTTGATGGAATACTCAGTTCAGTTCAGTCGCTCAGTCATGTCCTACTCTTTGCGACCCCATGGACTACAGGACGCCAGGCTTCTCTGTCCATCACCAATTTCCGGAGCTTGCTCAAACTCATGTCCATCGAGTTGGTGATGCCATCCAACCATCCTCTGTCGTCCCCTTCTCCTCCTTCCTTCAATCTTTCCCAGCATCAGGGTCTTTTCCAATGAGTCAGTTCTTTGCATCAGGTGGCCAAAGTATTGGAGTTTCAGCTTCAACATCAGTCCTTCCAATGAATATTCAGGATTGATTTCCTTAGGATTGACTGGTTTTATCTCCTTGCAGTCCAAGGGACTCTCAAGAGTCTTCTCCAACACCACAGTTCAAAAGCATCAATTCTTCAGCGTTCAGTTTTCTTTATGGTCCAACTCTCACATCCATACATGACTACTGGAAAAACCATAGCTTTGACTAGACGGACCTTTGTCAGCAAAATGATGTCTCTGCTTTTTAATATGCTGTCTAGGTTGGTCATAGCTTTTCTTCCAAGGAGCAAGCACCTTTTTAATTTCATGGCTGCAGTCACCATCTGCAGTGATTTTGGAGCCCAAGAAAATAAAGTCTGTCACTGTTTCCATTGTCTCCCCATCTATTTCCCATGAAGTGATGGGACCGGATGCCATGATCTTCATTTTTTGAATGTTGAGTTTTAAGCCAGCTTTATCACTCTCCTCTTTCACTTTTATCAAGAGGCTCTTTAGTTCCTCTTTGCCTTCTGCTATAAGGGTGGTGTCCTCTGCATGTCTGAGGTTATTGATATTTCTCTCAGCAGTCTTGATTCCAGCTTGTGCTTCATCCAACCTGGCATTTCACATGATGTACTCTGCATATAAGTTAAATAAGCAAGGTGACAGTATACAGCCTTGACGTACTCCTTTCCCAATTTGGAACCAGTCCATTGTTCTATGTCTGGTTCTAACTGTTGCTTCTTGACCTGCATACAGATTTCTCAGGAGGCAAGTAAGGTGGTTTGGTATTCTCATCTGTTAATTTTCCACAGTTTGTTGTGATCCACACAGTCAAAGGCTTTGGTGTAGCCAATAAAGCAGAAGTAGATGTTTTTCTACTCAGCCATAAAAAAAGAATGCAGTATTGCTGTTTGCAGCAACATGGATGCAACTAGAGATTATCATAATAAGTGAAGTAAATCAGAAAGACAAATACTATATGATATCACTTATATGTGGAATCTAAAATATGTCACAAATGAACCTATCTATAAAACAGGAATAGACTCACATACATAGAGTACAGACTTGGGTTGCCAAGGGTGAGGAAAGACTGTAAGGTGGAATTAGCAGACATAAACTATTATATAGGATGTTTAAACAACAAGGTCCTACTGTATAGCACAGGGAAGTATATTCAGTGTCCTTTGGCAAACCATAATGGAAAAGAATATAAGAAGAATGTCTATATGTGTATAACTGAGTCACTTTGCTGTATAGCAGAGATTTGCACAACACTGTAAATCAACTATATCAATAAAAGAATAGAAAGTGATATTGAATGGCAAAAAGAAAGTTACTATCTGTATCTGAAAAAAATAATATTTATGAAATGCAGGTTCTTCATAGTAATGTAGCAGGAAGCTATTTTCAAGATTAATTTTTAATTTATTTTTAAAATTGGTGTATAGTTGCTTTACAATATTGTGTTAGTTTCTGCTATACAACAAAGTGAAACAGCTGTATGTATACACATAGCCCCTCCCTCTTGAGCCTCCCTCTCACCGCCCTAGGTCATAACAAAGCACCGAGTTGAGCTCCCTGTGCTGTACAGCAACTTCCAACTGGCTATATCCTGTGCATACAGTAGTGTGTAGACAGTAGTCGGTGCTACTCTCAGCTCATCCCACCCTTGTCTTCCCCCACCGTGTTTCTGTGTCTGCATCTCCATTCCCGTCCTGCAAATAGGTTCATCAGTGCCATTTTTCTAGATTCCATATATATGTGTTAATATTTGTTTTTCTCTCTCTGACTTACTTCACTGCATGTGACAGACTCTAGGTTCATCCACATGATGACAGATGGCCCAATTTCATTCCTTTTTATGGCTGAGTAATATTCCATTACTTATATATACCACATCGTCTTTATCCATTCATCTGTTGATGGACATCTAGGTTGCTTCCATGTCCTGGCTATTGTAAATAGTGCTGCAGTGAACCCTGGGATGCATGTGTCTTTTGAATTATGGTATTCTCAGGGTATGCTCAGGAGTGGGATTGCTAGGTCATAAGGTAGTTCTATTTTTAGTTTTTTAAGGAACCTCTATACAGTTTTCCATAGTGACTGTACCAATTACATTCCCATCAACAGTGTAGGAGTATTCCATTTTCTCCACACAATCTCCAGCATTTAGTAATCAATATAAAAATTATTAACGAGCTATTTGACATTTTTTAAACTAAGTTCTGGAAATCTGGTGGGCATTTTGTCACTTCCAATACATCTCAATTTAGATATTAAATTTCATTGGAAATACATGATCTGTATTTAGATTACATAAAGTTTACAGTTGAAATGCAAGTTGTTCCAAACACACTTAAATTTTTTTCCAACAACTGAGTTGAATATCATTTATTAATATTTTTAATTAAAATTTAATATAAAAGTCAGTTCCTCAGTCATATTTCTAGGGCTCGAGAGCCACCCTAGCTAGTGGCTACCATGTGAAACAGCATGATTTTTAAAGTTTTGGTTTTTCTAAATCCACGCTTTACCATTTCTATAAAAAGTATTTACCTTGTATCTAATGCATTTATAAGACCTAGGAAGGTGAGGCCTGCTTTAAAATTTGTGACTAACTCATAGAGAAACTTCCTTGGTGTAGGAATACTTGGAAGAGACTCACTGGGGGCAGTTTTTCTCAAGGGTAGGAGGCCTTTTGGGACTTCCCAAGTGCTCAGTGGGAAAGAATCTGCCTGCCAATGCAGGAAACACAAGAGATGTAGATTCAATTCCTGGGTTGGGAAGATGCCATGGAGAAGGAAATGGCAACCCACTCCCATATTGCTGAGATAATCCCATAGACAGAGGTCCATGGTGTTGCAGAGTTGGACACAAGTGAGCAACTGAGCACTCACATAAGCCTTTGGTGGAGAAATATTCTTTAATGTAGCTCTTTATGTATGCATGTATGTACATGTTTATCCGTGACTGCTTGTAAGCACGCTGTTGAGAAAACACAGCTCTTCTATCCACAGTAACTTGACAAAATGTGGAAGAAATTAATGTAACATAAATTATGAGTTTTTAAGTCAAGCACGTGAGGAGAAATAAAGATAATTAACAAAGGATAAAGTAAGTCTTGAACATTAGGTTTTATCTGGAGAAAACACCTTAGGAGGTTTAATTATTCCAAGTGTTTTAGAAAATTTTAAATTACATTTGCTAGTTTTTTTTATCCATTTATTGTATCATATATTTATTGTTGTGATCCACATAGTCAAAGACTTTGGTGTAGTCAATAAAGCAGAAGTAGATGCTTTTCTGGAATTCTCTTTTTCAATGATCCAACGGATGTTGATCTCTGGTTGACCAGTTTGATCTCTGGTCCCTCTGCCTTTTCTAAATCCAGCTTGAACATCTGGAAGTTCTTGGTTCATGTACCATTGAAGCCTGGCTTGGAGAATTTTGAGCATTACTTTGCTGGCATGTGAGATGAGTGCAATTGTGCGGTAGTTTGAACATTCTTTGGCATTTCCTTTCTTTGGGATTGGAATAAGAACTGACCTTTTCCAGTCCTGTGGCCACTGCTGAGTCTTCCAAATTTGCTGGCATACTGAGTGCAGCACTTTCACAGCAGCATCTTTCAGGATTTGAAATAGCTCAACTGGAATTCCATCACCCTCACTAGCTTTGTTCGTAGTGATGCTTCCTAAGGCCCTCACTTGACTTCACATTCCAGGATATCTGGCTCCAGGTGAGTGATCACACCATTGTGGTTATCTGGGTCATTAAGATCTTTTTTGTACGGTTCTTTTGTGTATTCTTGCCACCTCTTCTTAATTATCTTCTGGTTCTAATAGGTCCATATCGTTTCTGTCCTTTATTAGGCCCATCTTTGCATGAAATGTTTGTTCCCTTGGTATCTCTAGTTTTTTTCAAGAGATCTCTAGTCTTTCCCATTCTGTTGTTTTCCTCTATTTCTTTGCATTGATCACTTACAAAGGCTTTCATGTCTTTCCTTGCTATGCTTTGGAACTCTGCATTCAGATGGTTATATCTTTCCTTTTCTCCTTTGCCTTTAGCTTGTCTTCTTTTCCCAGCTATTTGTAAGCCCTGCTCAGACAACCATTTTGCCTTTTTGCATTTCTTTTTCTTGGGGATGTTTTGATCACTGCCTCCTGTACAATGTCATGAACCTCTGTACATAGTTCTTCAGGCACTCTGTCTATCAGATCTAATCCCTTGAATCTATTTGTCACTTCCATTGTATAGTCATAAGGGATTTGATTTAGGTCATACCTGAATGGTCTAGTGGTTTTCCCTACTTTCTTCAATTTAAGTCTGAATTTGGCAATAAGGAGTTTATGATCTGAGCCACAGTCAGCTCCCAGTTTGTTTTTGCTGACTGTATAGAGCTTCTTCGTCTTTGGCTGCAAAGAATATAATCAATCTGATTTCAGTGTTGACCATCTGGTGTTGTTCATGGGTAGAGTCATCTCTCATGTTGTTGGAAGAGGGTGTTTCATATGACCAGCATGTTCTCTTGGCAAAACTCCATTAGCCTTTGCCCTGCTTCATTTTGTACTCCAAGGACAAACTTGCCTGTTACTCAAAGTGTTTCTTGACCTACTACTTTTGTATTCAAGTTTCCTATGATGAAAAGGACATCTTTTTTGGTGTTAGTTCTAGAAGCTCTTGTAGGTCATCATAGAACTGTTCAACTTCAGCTTCTTGGCATTAGTGGTTGGAGCATAGACTTGAATTACTGTGATATTGAATGGTTTGCCTTGGAAAGGAACAGAGATCATTCTGTCATTTTGGAGATTGCTCTTAAGTACTGCATTTTGGACTCTTTTGTTGACTATGAGGGCTACTTCATTTCATCTAAGGGTTTCTTGCCTGCGGTAGTAGACATAAGGGTCATCTGAATTAAATTCACCCATTCTGGTCCATTTTAGTTCACTGTTTCCTAAAACAGCCATCTCCTGTTTGACCACTTCCAATTTACCTTGATTCGTGGACCTAACTTTCCAGTTTCTATGCAGTATTGTTCCTTACAGCATCGAACTTTACTTCCACCACCAGTCACATCCACAACTGGATATTGTTTTCGCTTTGGCTCCATCTCTTCTTTCTGGAGTTATTTCACCACTCTTCTCCAGTAGCATATTGGGTACCTACGGACCTGGGGAGTTCATCTTTTTCAATGTCATATCTTTTTGCCTTTTCATACTGTTGATGGGGTTCTCAAGACAAGAATAGTGAAGTGCTTTGCCATTCCCTTCTCTAGTAGACTGTGTTTTGTCAGAACTCTATCTTGGGTGACCCTACATGGCATGGCTCATAGTTTCATTGAGTTAGACAAGGCTGTGATCCATGTGCCTCCTGAGAAATCTGTATGCAGGTCAAAGAGCAACAGTTAGAGCTGTACATAGAACAACCAACTGATTTCAAATTGGGAAAGGAGTACATCAAGGGTGTACATTGTCACCCTACTTATTTACTTTATAGAGTACATCATGTGAAATGCTGGGCTGTATGAAGCACAAGTTGGAATCAAGACTGCTGAGAGAAATATCAATAACCTCAGACATGCAGATGACACCACCCTTATAGCAGAAGGCAAAGAGGAACTAAAGAGCCTCTTGATAAAAGTGAAAGAGGAGAGTGATAAAGCTGGCTTAAAACTCAACATTCAAAAAATGAAGATCATGGCATCCGGTCCCATCACTTCATGGGAAATAGATGGGGAGACAATGGAAACAGTGACAGACTTTATTTTCTTGGGCTCCAAAATCACTGCAGATGGTGACTGCAGACATGAAATTAAAAGGGGTTTTCTCCTTGGAAGAAAAGCTATGACCAGCCTAGATAGTATATTAAAAAGCAGAGACATCACTTTGCTGACAAAGGTCCATCTAGTCAAAGCTATGGTTTTTCCAGTAGTCATGTATGGATGTGAGAGTTGGACCATAAAGAAAACTGAACACTGAAGAATTGATGCTTTTGAACTGTGGTGTTGGAGAAGACTCTTGAGAGTCCCTTGGACTGCAAGAAGGTGAAACCAGTCATCCATAAGGAAATCAATCTGAATATTCTTTGGAAGGACTGATGCTGAAGCTCCAATACTTTGGCTACTTTGAAAGTACCCTTTCTTTGCCATTGCACTGATACTCCTTAAATGTTTTGCTGTGTTTCTGGTACAGTCTTGTGAGCTGGTGTTCTCTTCCTTGATTGTTTCTAACCTCATACACAAAGCATTTCTGTAATATAATTGGTTGGTGTAGTAGAGATTTCATTCAGAGAATTATTTTAGATAAATATCTTCATTGAATCTTTTGTGCCTACTGTGCTAAATCTTTTCACAAAGATCTAATAGAAAATTTTCTTTTTCAGGTATTATTCCCCTGGATATTCAGAAACACTTCTGCAGAGAGTGGACAGCTATCAACCACTTACTAACTGAGCAAAGTTACATTTTTATGCTCGAATTGATAGCAAAGTATTTGTGAATGATATTTGTTAAAGCTCTTTCTAAGTATTTGAGCTAAATACATACTAATTTAGTCAATGTGAAATACTTTTGGATAATATTTTCTAAATTTATGTAACACTCTAAAAAACTAGTGGTTTGAATGTATGAGGAACTAGTCACTATCCTTTGCATAGGATCTGATGGAAAGGCAAATTTAAAAAACACAATAAAGGGTCTTCACAAATTTGTTATTGTTCCATTAAAGACCACAACATGCACACACTTCTAACTAGATATAGACGAAAGATAGTGTTCAGAAACTCTTAATTAATTTGCCAGTTCCTCATGGGCACAGGCAAGGAAGACTGGCCTTGGAAAGTCTAGGGATATCCAAAGGAAGTAGTTGCAAGAGGACACAGATGACAAAGTGCAAGGCATTTGAAAGATGCTGATGCTGGTTACACAAATGCATTATCTGAACACATGAACTCTATGGGTAACCTGGCAGGTTTTCCTAAGAATTTAGGAAGTTTCCTCTTCCTCCTAAGTTTTCTACCTCTTATCTTACTCTTCCCTAAACTGTTCCTTACCTTTCCTGGGGCTGGACAGGGTAGAAGTCAACATTAAGCATTATACTATTGCAGACATCCCTCTCCTGTTCATTGAAAGGTTTCTTCTTAGTCTAGGCCTCCTATTGAAGCAAGCAAGTCAAGGGGGTCCTCAGTGTTCCCTTGTCCTAGTTTCACAGTCCCAAGTTTCAAAAGTCAGATTTTCAGGGATTTAAGGAAAAACTTGAAAAGGATACCATTCGACTCAGACTTTACATGCATTTTCACAAATGGAGCTGAAAGGAAGATAAGAGGGAGTTGTGATAAAATTTTAATTAAAAAAAGCATTAGTATTAAATGCTGGGCTGGAAGAAACACAAGCTGGAATCAAGATTGCTGGGAGAAATATAATAACCTCAGATATGCAGATGACACCACCCTTATGGCTGAAAGTGAAGAAGACTTAATGGCCTCTTGATGAAAGTGAAAGAGGAGAGTGAAAAAGTTGGCTTAAAGCTCAACATTCAGAAAACTAAGATCATGGCATCTGGTCCCATCACTTCATGGGAAATAGATGGGGAAACAGTGGAAACAGTGTCAGACTTTATTTTTGTGGGCTCCAAAATCACTGCAGATGGTGATTGGAGCCATGAAATTAAAAGATGCTTACTCCTTAGAAGGGAAGTTATGACCAACCTAGATAGCATATTCAAAAGCAGAGACATTACTTTGCCAACAAAGGTTCGTCTAGTCAAGGCTATGGTTTTTCCAGTGGTCGTATATGGATGTGAGAGTTGGACTGTGAAGAAAGCTGAGCACCGAAGAATTGATGCTTTTGAACTATGGTGTTGGAGAAGACTCTTGAGAGTCCCTTGGACTGCAAGGAGATCCAACCAGTCCATTCTAAAGGAGACCAGTCCTGGGTGTTCATTGGAAGGACTGATGCTGAGGCTGAAACCCTAATACTTTGGCCACCTCATGCGAAGAGTTGACTCATTAGAAAAGACCCTGATGCTGGAAGGGATTGGGGGCAGGAGGAGAAGGGGACAACAGAGGATGAGATGGCTGGATGGCATCACTGACTCGATGGAAATGAGTTTGATTGAACTCCGGGAGTTGGTGATGGACAGGGAGGCCTGGCGTGCAGCAGTCCATGGGGATGCAAAGAGTTGGACACAACTGAGCAACTGAACTGAACTGATTGTGCTTTTTATTTTTCCTGTGTGATGTTTCTAACCTTGGGGAATATATGATTGGATTCAGGAGTCTTGGTTAGTTGGCATGTGTGTGTCTTTTTCTTTTTTTAATGGGACATTCCTGATAGTGATCTACCCTGGAGGCCTGAAGAGGAAGTAAGTGATAACCAGAGAGCCCCTTGGACATAGTTTCCAATCAGGTTAGCCTTCAGGTTTCCTAACTGGACTCTTTTTTTTTTCCCCTCTCAAACCTATCCATTTATTTTTGATATTTTCTAGATTAATCTTTGTCATCATTTTCTAATAATATGTAGCTTTGTTGTATCTTTTAAAATTTCATCAAACCCAAGATAATCCCATTTCTTTTTGCCTTGTATCAGTCTAGCAAATGTTATGGGAATGGTGAATTTCTCATTATGTATTTCTTGCTATTATAGTTTATGTTTGAAAAATTTCACTTCTTACATCATTTCATACTTACCAAATAGTTTTAAACTAAGGAAAATAAAACATTTAATGGAGTTTGAATGGGTGCTTCAAGGTAATCATATGCAATTTGGAAAACGTATGCTATGAAATGTTTCTTGGCTTAAAGCAAAATGAAGCTTTCTATATTCTTTGAAAAGTCTAT
The DNA here is from genome assembly GCF_027580195.1 of Bos mutus. Classification (NCBI taxonomy): domain Eukaryota; kingdom Metazoa; phylum Chordata; class Mammalia; order Artiodactyla; family Bovidae; genus Bos; species Bos mutus. Next base: position 12,030,927 of record NC_091629.1, read on the forward strand.
TAAGAGATTAAAAAAATTTTTTTTTCTATTTATACTAGAGGGGAAATAGCATTTGTCCTCTATTCTTTGTTATTTTCACCCCTGGTTTGAATTTTGTCAATTCCAATCCTCTGGCCTTAGCAAACCCTGTCTTACTATTTCCCCTCCCTGGCCCTTGAAGTTTATTTGAAATTCAGCTGTCCTTAGGATATCTCATTTAACTTAGATGAACAGCAATTTATTTTTAGGACTTTGGGAACAGAGTGGTTGAATCTTACTATTGTTTGAACTTTATTCATTCAGTCACCTGTTGCAGAAATAGGTGCATACGTATCAGTGATGCCTGGAAGGAGATTAACGTTTGGGTTCTAGTCAGGTCTGTCAATTAGTAAGACTGATAATACTTGTTCAGCTGACTCATAAGATGCTTATGAAGATAGCTTGCATTGATGCATAAAACAATTTTGTCAACTATTTCATTCTGTACAAACCAATATGTGATTTATGGACAATCTGACAGTCAATGAGTATACTTTTTGGCCAGCAATTGGGCACACCAGGCCCCACACTCTTAGATAAGTGGAGTTTATACCAGATGATTTATGATAAAGAAAAACTAAATTTCCTGCCCTCATGGAGTTTTCTAAGATAAACACATTTGCCCAGACACAGGGAGTAAAATAGATAGAAGACACTGAACACCAAACAGGCATATTTCATGCAGCATGTAAAAACAAATGACAACCTCATATTTACAACAGGAGGCTGATCTGTTTTTCTAACCTTTCCTCTCAAACTATCCCCTTAAATACAGGATTAAAGATTTGCTTTTTCTAAACTTGATTTGAGGTCCTGCTTCACATAAACTCTGATCTTAAATTCCTGGGTAAGGCCATCTCCAATTCAAGATGTCAAGTTTAGAAACTAACCTTGAAAGAATGAAGGATTTTTCTGTTGTGTTTTCAGATCTCCAACCCTTTCCTTAAATTCATAAACCCTGACCTTAAATTCCTGGGTAAGGCCAACTCCAGTCTAAGATGTCAAATTTAGAAACTGACCTTGAAAGCATGAAAGATTTGTTGTGTTTTTCAGTCATCTAACTTTGATTAAGTTAGGTGCTAGCAAATGGTGAGGTTTGCGTATACTGTGTTTTATTTTGCTACAAAATTCACTGTGTAGAAAAAGCAGATTTGTAGCTCTTCTGTTTCAGAGATTAAAAGGATTAAATGACCGTCTTAATTATAACTATTGCATTTACCCATTGGTTAAGGCACTTTGTATTTTTTTTAGAATCAAACTGGCTTTTAGTTTATTATTTTTTTAATTGTATAGTTGATTTGTGATGTTATAATAGCTTCAGGTGTACAACAGTGATTCAATAATTCTATAGTTTATACTGCATTTAAAGTTATTATAAAATACTAGCTGTATTCCCTGTGCTGTTTAATGTATCCTTTTATACATAGTAATTTGTGCCTCTTAATTCCCTACCCCTAACTTGCCCTTCCCCCTTTCCCTCTTCCCACTGGTAACCACTGTATCTGTGTCTGTTTTATTTTATTCATTTCTGTATTTTTTTATATTCCACATACAAGTGAGATCATGCAGTATTTGTCTTTGTCTGACTTAGTTCATGTAGCATAATTCCCTCCCAAATCCATCCATGTTGTTAGGTCAACTATTAGTTTCTTTTACCTTGTTTTGTCACTGACAACTGTAAGGAGAGAAGAGGAGGAATTTGGACCATTAATTTGCAGCATGTCTTACTGACAGTTAAATACAGTGGTTTGTTCTGTTTTCTGAAGGTTATTTAATTAAATTCATGACCTAGGAAGCTAACTATCCCCACATCTAAAATAATTGCTTCTCTGTTGGTGAGATGTAAAGCCAGGATTGATTTTCTCCTGGCTGATAGCTCTCCTTTCTGAGTCATGAATGTCATCTCCACTCTCCTCCCCACATAATTTGATCTCTGTATTTGATCACTATTTAGTATACACTTCACTAAACAGATGTCTGAGTAATTAAAATCCCACATGGGCGCACTCATCAGTGAGCTACATCTATTTAACAGTCAGCCTAGAAACTTCTCACCCTCGGCTCTTCTCTCACCCTGGTGTCATCTGTCACTGGCCTTTAGCAGGCTTTAAATATTAGAGTTCAAACCTGGCTATGTTTGTTTTCCTGTATTCATAGAATCTCTCCTTTCATTCTCAGCTTGCATTTTCCCCACAAGTCCCTGATCTCTTTCTCCTTCAACTCACCTGGAATTTATGTCCAGTTTTCTACCAGCATTCAAATTCTCATTGGATGAATCATCCTATATTTCGTTCATGCCAGCACCAGGAAAAAAAAAAAAATCAGGACCATGGATTAAGAGTGCTTTTTTTCCCCTGTGGCATAGCCAAATATTTCAGTCTGAACAATCCCCCCATTTTTTTTTTTTTTTTTTTACACTATTTGAGATCAAATCCTGGAAACCTGTTTGGTGGCTACAGGTCACTGAAGGATGTTGATGGCCAAGAATTATAGAAGGAAAGAATGTGGGTTTGGAGCAGAAAAGGGAAGCTAGGAAGGACTTACTAACATGAAATTTACTCACTTTTGAGAGAGGATTTAGATAGAACTTTATTGATGAAAATGTTTATACTTAGGCTGTATTCTTATGATAAAGCTTACAATACTGATATAACACTACATACAACTTGAGGTCAATGCTGTAATTTACAGAGGTAAAGGAATTCTCTTTGCAGTTGATGATGCACATTGATTTTAGGAAAATTTTGAAATGAGTATAGAATATATATTTTCTGATACCTATCATTTGAGACTTGAACAAAATCAGATAAATGAGTGGGCAACAGTCATATGGCAAAATAATTCTTTATTTTCCTACTTTAAAATAGAATTCCAGTGCATTTAACATGGATCATTTTTATAGACATAAGTTTATCAGAACATGGGTGACTTGTGAGGTTCCCTTGTATTCACGACACTGGGGAATTTTTAAGGTGATCAAAAAACAAGCAACAGGTTCAGAGGTTAATTAATACAATTTTAGTTCTATGAGAGCAAATTCTGAAAGTACTTGTATAAACCTTATTACCATGATTGTATTTTAAAACTACGTGAAAATCCTATTTTGCTTGGAGCTTCTTGTTGGTTGTTTGGACGTAACTCCTAGCCTTGCTGTCTAAACTGACAAAGGCCAGGTAAATAAACAGAGACATAAATTAATAACAGGATTCTTGGACAAATAGTGACATGGACCAGGAGCTAGTATTTCAGGAAAGTAAACGAGTTCAACATGATGAGAATGCTTGTGGGCGTGATTTCTTTCACCATTTATCATCCAGCATCACTGTAGGCCTGATGGCTCCTGAACGAGAACAATTTTCATTCTTCCAGTGCTCAGGGTAATCTCCCCTTGCCTGTTCCCCAGCTCCCTTCCCCTCCATGCAGCGTGTGTTTCATCTATTTAAAGTTCAGGGCACTTTTTTCTCTTATCCAAGCTTTGTAAGTCTTGTTTCCCCTCCAGTCATTCCTTACCACATGTCCATCCATGTTCTGCTGTCAGCTTTTTTCAGATCATTTAAAAAAAAAAAGGAAAAGATGACTGAACTCGAGTAACCAATTTCTGGCTTTCCACTGCCTTAGTGTAAATCAGGGAGAATCTTTCCTGACCTTCTTACCATGTTGTGAGGGTCAGATGTGCTCTGTGGATACAAGAGCTTTATACATGGTTACTTGTGGCCAAGGGGCTTGGGCTCCAGCCCCACCTGCCTGACTGAGATCCAGTTTCAACCACTCCCTTGCTGTGTGAGCTTTAACAAGCTGCTTACCTTTTCTGTGCCTCAGTTTCCTAAGTGGAAAATGGAAATCATAAAAGTACTTAAGTCCTGGGGTTGTTTGCTGATGGTTACATGAAACAATTCATGCGTATTATGAAGTCAGTACACGCTCAAAACAGTCCCTGTTTTTTGAGCCCCCACCAGGTGTTAGCACAAGTGCAGACATCTGTGAACTTCCTCCCAGCCTCCCCTCTTCATTGGGGCCTCTGGGACCTGTCCTCGTTCAGGCACTGCCGAAAGCTGGGCTGTATCCCTTGGGTGTGGTCTGTGAGCTAAAGATGGGGCAGAATGTAAGAATCCTGGCTAAGCACACACCTTTGTGGATTGACAGGCCTCTGTTTCTCTAAATTGTGTTCACTGGGCAGAGCTTCTCCTCTAATGACATGTTTATGTTGATACTTTAATTTGCTGCCTTTACGTACTTAAAGCCACAGAGATACATCTTTCCTAACCTGGCAAATGGGGATAGTAAGAATATCTACTCCTGGGTTTGCAATGAGAGATGTCAAGTGAACCCCTTAGGAGGAGACAGGGAAGCACAGTATTCTAGGGTTTGCTTTTGAAAAAGAACTGGAAAAAAAAATCATCATGTAATCCAAATATCATCACTTTGTACACATGAAGTAAGGTGGAAACAGAACATATCAAAAGTAAAATCTTGCATTCTAAAAATGGGACAAATGATTCTTCCAAATGAACTCTCTTCTTCAAAGTGGTTTCCTCTGAATTCATAAGACATAACCCATAATACAAGGACACTGTTTTTGCCCCAAATGTGTTGGGATTTCTTCTTTGAAAAGGCTTTTAAGAACCCTGGTGCAAATACTAACTCTACATTTTATGACAAATATCTTTCTACTTCTCAACTTTTTATTTATTATTTTTGACATGTTGTTGTTCAGTCACTAAGTCATGCCTGACTCTTTGTGACCCCATGGACCCCATGGGCTGCAGCACACCAGGCTCCTCTGTCCTCCATTGTCTCAGAGTTTGCTCAAATTCATGTTCATTTAGTGATACTATCTAACCATCTCATCCAAAAATGTCCCTCTCATTTTTGACATACAGATGTTCTAAATGTTTATGCAGATACATCTATGTATCTTCCATTATTTTGCATTTTTTCCCACTCAAAATTTCTTATTTAAGGGACTTATTTATATTTTCTTTTAATATCTCATGTTTGCCTCTTTAATCCACTTGGGATGTATTTCAGTAAATTGTATGAAGTGAGCATCCAATGGACTAAACTATTGGCCAGTTTTGAATAATCTGTGTCCTCCTCATTGGTGATGCTTCATTTATGGACATATTAAATTTTCTTTCAGGATTTTTTCTGAAACATTCATCTATTTGTCAAGCTTTTCTCAGTCGTTCAAAATCACTGTAATTACTTTGGCTTTATAATTTGCATTAACATCTGGTACAGTGAATCTCCTATTATTATTCTGTCTTTTCAAAAGTATTCTGGCTATGATTCTGTTTTTTCTTCCAAACAGCAATTTTTTTTTTCATTAAAAAATAATTTTACTGGAATTTGGTTAAAGTCACAAATAAAGGAATAGATATATTTACCTAGAAGCATATCAGATTTCTCAATCTATTTACATCTTTTGCTTTCATGCTTGTTTCTTTCTTTCTTTGCATCAATCCCTTCCAGGTGTTGCCAACATACTTATATGTTAATAGAATCTTTTAAAAATATATATTTCCCAACAGGTTATTACTGGATCTGGAAAGGTTACTGGTCTTTAATAGTCATTTAAAATAGCTTTTTAATCATGTCTCTTGAGTTTTCTAGGCAAAACATCTGCAAATAAAGGTAAATTTTCTTCTGCCTTCAATATTTTACCTGTTATTTGTTTCTTGTCAGAATTATTTCAGCATAATTTTAAAGGATAGAGTTGATAGTGAGCATCTTTATACCTGATTTTAAGGAGAATGCCTCTCCTGTCATATCACTGGATATGGAAATTTAAAAAAACACCCCAAAGAAGATTGAATTGTAAAAAGAACTCTCATTGCCTATTACCTAGCTTCAACAATTATCAGTATTTTGGCAAACATTTAAGATTATAAATTAATCCAGACTTTTTAGATGCTAATTTGGAAATATCTATTCAGAAATGGATCCAGCAATTACATTGCTAGGCATTAATCCTAGTACACCAGTAGCAATAGGCAAAGATACACAAGGATGCTAATGTAACTGTATAGAATTGCAGAAAACTAGAAAATATTTCCCAATAGGTGAATAAAAAATAATGGCACATTCATATATTTAAACTGTTCTATTATTCATGTATATTCAAATAATAAACTATGAAAAATTTTGCACACCTATGTGCTGATATGGGAGGATGTCCAAGATACCGTATACAATGAAAAAAATCAAGTGCTGAATAATCTGCATAGTATTCTATTAATATTTTTTTTGAAAAGGCAGTAGTCACATACTTAAAAAACTTTTTTTTTTTGGCTATCTTGTGCAGCATGTGGGATCTTAGTTCCCTAACCAGGGATCAAACTCGCTTCCCCTGTATTGAAAGCTCTGAGGCTTAACCACTGGACCAGCAGGGAAGTCTTAGTCATATTCTTTTATGTGCATGGGAAATTTCTGCAAAGATATGTAAGAAACAGTTAGTGGAGGTTATGTCTGAGAAGAACAAGGAGTGATGATGGGAGGCTGAGGAATTACTATACAGTTTCTCCTCTTCCTTACAGTTTGACTGTGACTGTCCTACCATTAGCATTATTATTTTTATGTTTAGTCCCTAAGTTGCGGCTGACTTTTTTGCTACCCCATGGACTAGCCTGCCAGGTTCCTCTGTCCATGAAATATTCCAGGCAAGAATACTGGAGTTGGTTGCCATTTCCTTCTCCAGGGGATCTTCCAAACCCAGGGATTGAACCTGCATCTCCTGCATTGGCAGGCGGGTCCTTTACCACTGAGCCACCTGAGAAGCCCCATTATTTTTATAAAACCTTATTAAAGATACGATGTTGGCTATTGGTTTAATATTTACTGAGATTTTTAAAAATTTAGTTGTTTTAATGAGGTGTAGGTGTTAGATTTTTATCATCTATTGAGATAAGGTTTTGTCTTGTATGGCCTAAATGTATGATTTGTTATTTCAAATATTTTCCTATTATTAAAATATTCTGGCATTTCTAGGATAAAATCTTCCTGATCTTATTAAAAATTACTTGTTTCATTGAAAATAACTTGCTGATATTTCTGGGGGGAATTCTGGCATTTGATTTCTTATGTGAGTTTATATTTTTGACTATTCTTTTTGTACTCTTGATAGGTTTTATAGTTATATTTGCTTCATAAAATGAATTACATTTTTATATATTTATATATTCAGAAAGGGAATTATATCTTTCAAAATTTGCAAGAATTTGCTTATAAAATCTCTAAGATGAGCCTTTTTTGACTTCTCTGGTTTTGATCTACTTAGTTTTTCTAACTTATTGATAAAATTTGGGTGACATATATTTTTTCTGAAAAAAAAAAAAATAATTGGAATATAGCTAACTATATACATAGCATTCTCAGATAATTAAAAAAAAAACCTCAAACTTCTCTGTATCTATTGTCTCCTTTCCCCTTTATAATTTTATTTATATTTTCTTTCTTTATTTAGAGTTGCCAGATATTTCTCTACTTTCTTCCTATTTTTTCCAAATATTTACTTTTGGAATTGATCAATAATTGTGGCTTGTTTTCTCATTCATTAATTTCTGCTTCAATCTTTCCTTAATTCTTTTCTCAGAGTTTAATTTTTAAAAAAGTATTACTTCATTTATTTTTATTATTTCACATTCATTGTTCTCCTGCTAATCAATGTTCCTAAACTTGGTCTGGTTTCAAATGACTGTGGGGTATTTCTAAAAATTAAATACACTCTCAAAAGAGAAAGATTTGCTATTCCTGATGATGTCGTTTAAAAGAATGTGATTCAGTGTCTTATAGAACTCTAAAGAATTCTAAAAATGTTTAGTGACAAGTGCAGCAAGCTTATGACCTATTCTGAGAGGGCCAAGATCTATAAAACCTATACATTTGCTAGAATGTCTGCCTTCATGTACTTGAAAAGAATCAAGGGCTAGGAGTTAAAGGAAAGTCTCACATTTGCCTAATGGGATGCCCTCTAATATCACGTCTATAAGTCAAGATATTTCAAAATGCTTTTTCTTTATGTGAAAATGCATTTAAATACATTTTGAACACAGCCTGGCTTCATGATTGCTTGTGATTGAAATTAACCCTAGGTAAAACATTGTTCAAAGGCAAAGATGAAAAATTGTTCATTTGATAGGATGACAAAGTTTTCCCTGCAAAAATCAATGATGCAGATAAGAGAGAACATGTTTTTAAAAATAATTTTTACATGCTATGAAACACCGGATTATACACAATAAAAATGTCTTTAGTAAAAAAAAAAAAATTGCTGATAGTAAGGTAGATTTGCAGGTGTGACCTTTGCCAACATATGTAGATTATCATCAGATCCACATGTTTGTAGAATTATGTAACAGTGTTTAAGTGGCCAGGAAAGGGAGGATTTTGTGGTCAAGAAAGTGGAAATGTCCTATTTAACATATGACCCTGGCCAGTCTCATCTCAAATTACTGTTGCTCAAGTTACAGATGGTTAGCAAGCCAAGTGGGAGGGAAGAGAAAGGGCTGACAAACCTACAGTTAACAGGAGGCCACAAAGCCAGTGGCTGTTATCATTAAAAATACAAACTTACTCAAGTCTACCATATTTAAAGTAGCAAAGAAAAAAACTGTCTTGCACTGCATTCTGGACCAGAAGACGTTGCTATAAATGGGTTTAACATATCCTTCCCTAATAATTAGGTTTTAGGAAAGATAGAACATAGTTTTATGAATGAACTGAAAAAACATATAATTAGACCACCCTTCCCAGCTGACAGCTTTATGATCATGATTGAAAAGCAGTTTTTTCCTTTTGCACTTATTTGCATCTCAGGTTTTTTAAGCTTCCAAATGTTTAAAACATACAAGTGCCTGTGCTCTAGGAATTTACTCTTGAGAGAAAACACCATTAAGTGGAAAAAAAAATTTATCTCTACTAACACAAAAGCAAGTATACATAAATTTATGTATTTAGTATTGGTTTCAACCGATTACCTTGTAAAGCAGTTCAGGGCTAACAGAGTACATCAGAGTCAAAAATAATCCTAATGTTGTTTGCTATTATGGCTGTGAAAATTTTAGTCAAGTACAGACTGAAAGCCCAAAGGATGCTAAAGGATTATCTAGAAAGCAGAGCCTCAAGCCAAGTTTAAGTGCTAAGATTTTATTAGGAGGTACGACCCCTGGGCTGCAAGGGTGAGGGGAAAGGCAATGAAAAGCAATGCTTCGCTAAGCTGAAAACAACTTGAGGAGAAAGTACAGCTTCCAGACAGCCACACTGGGACCTGCTGCCTATGGAGAAAACAGGAGAGGTACTTATTTCTTGCTCTCTGCCCTCTGTTGTAAGTTTGTCTCACAGGGCTCCAACGCCGCACTTTTCTGGGTATGTCCCTGACTCTCCAGGCTATTGGCAGAGACAAGAATAGGCTGAACCTCTGTTTTTCACCCGAGTCTGGGACTGGTGGGAGGAGCCAGGGCCCCTCTGCACTAAGCTAGAGGCTAAGATGAGAGACGGGGTGCAACTGAGCAGACCGGGGAGGTGCACAAGCTGGGTCTGGCACAGCGCATCCTTCTAGGACCTGAGCTATTTATTCCTAGTGCTGGTGTTCACTGATTCTTAGGGGAGGAAGAGCCACTCAATTCAGAGATCGCACAGATAGCGCCTCGATTGTGTAAATGTAATTATCTTTCATCAAACTGTCTCAAGTTCCTCACTACGCTTACCCATTGCTTTAACTCTTCCCCTCCCAAGAGTTTTTGAGGTGTAATTTGAATCGGATTCTTTACGGTCTGAGCTACTAGGGAAGCCCAAGAATACTGGAGTGGGTAGCCTATCCCTCCTCCAGGACATCTTCCCGACCCCAAAATGGAACGGGGGTCTCCTGAATCGCAGGCGGATTCTTTACCAGCTGAGCTACCAGGGAAGCCCAATTTGAATATTAAAAAATCCACCCATTTGAAGACTACAAAGCCTTAGATTTTGGCAACTGCACACATCCTGTAACATCCAGTCTATCAAGGCGTGGAATCGTGCCATCGCCCCCAAAGTTCCCTCCTGCTCCCCTGCCTCCCATCCTCTCGCCTCTTTCATCCCTCCCCAGGCAACGGCTTTCCCCACCAGTTTTGCTTCTTCTAGAATTTCAGATAAACGCAATCGGACAGACTAAGGTCTTTTGGGTTTACCCCCCTACCCCCACCTGTACCAAGCAATTATTATTATTATTTTTTAGATCCATCCTTGTTGCTGCCCGTATTGATAACTGGGTGCATTTTTACGCTTCGCTGTTTTGGAGAACTTCCTCTCTGTGCTAAACGTCCGGCACTTTACCTGCATTCGCCGTTTGGAACCCTCACAACTACCCTGCTTTACAGCAGAATAACCCGAGGCTAGGGGCGCCCGGCTGGGGAGCCCGGGGAGGAGGCGCGGGGTAGACACCGGCTAGTCAGATTATTACGCTTGCCCCGGTCGGGAGCCCGATCTGCGGCACCTGCGGCTGGAGAGGGGAACGGTGGGTCTGGCCGTATACAGCCGCGGACCAGACCAACGCCCCGGGACGGAGGCCTTGCCGGGCCGCCCGCGAGGCCGGAGCCATGGAGGGTACTCCATCCTACCGTAGCCGGGCCGCCGGCCTCCAGAGCTGCCTGCTCTGGCTACGAGTAGAGGCGGGGCCGCGGTCTGGGGGCGCGCAAGGGCGCGGAGGAGCCGCATTTCCGCGGACGCGTCACGTTGCTGGGCGCTTCACCACGTTGCTGGGCGCTTCACCACGTTGCTGGGCGCTTCACCACGCGCCGTTTCCCTCCGCGCGGACGGCGCTACTTCCCGAGGGGCCCGAGGACCCCAGTCGTCGGTAAGGGGAGCGTGCAATTGGCTGCGGCGGCGTTGTCGCTGCAGAGGAACTAGCGAGAAGAGTGGTGCCAAGTCGCTTTCACCTCCTCCGCGGCCGCCTCTTTACGGTAGTCCGCGGAGGCCTGATTTGATGGACCCGGTGGAAACAAAGATGCCGGTGCTGTGCCCTCCGGCTAGGCGCGGCCTGGTCGCAGTTATTGTGGGGCTGCCTGACGGGAAGCAGCGGCTCTATTTTTCTTCTGCCGAACTTGGTGCTTCGTGGCTGCGGAGGGACTGACGAGGAGCCTTTGTCTGCGGGAGAATAGCTGTGGCGAAGTGGCTCTTCCTGAATGGCCACCGGTCCGCTCTCCGCGGGCTTCGCTGGCGATTTTTTCCGTGTCATTTAAACCCGGGAAAATCTGCTTTTCCTCTTCTGACATTTTCATTCTATTTGGAGTCTTGGCTGAGTCGTAGACGGCTACCCTCTATCTCCTTTAGCGAATCCGAAATTTGAGGGGCCGAGTTCTCTTCGGACCTTAGCACATCTTTTCCTCCCTCAGAAAGTTGAATTGGAAAACCGTGGAGGTGGGCGAGGCTCACACAGACTCAGCCCTGAGATTTGTTTTGCTGAGTCCACGCTGATGCCTCAGACGCAGGCATGAGGAGGGGGTTTAAAGTTATTTGGGGACCCCATTATTCTATGACTTCTTAGTGGATATCCAGAGAAACTGCCCGATCAGAGAAGGTGGAGGCTGTCAAACCTCAGAAAGGGGTTTCCAGTCCGCTGCGAAGGCGTCTGTTGTTTGGTTACACGACCACCTCGGTGACAAAAGAGGGGAGGAGGGTGTTTTTTGAGAGCACTGCTGATCTCCTGTTCCCTTCGTAGCATTTCTTACTACCTGCTAGATGTTGCATATTTTATATATTTATTGTTTGACTTCTCTTCCCCGACTTGATCTAACCCTGGGTGAGCAGGGGGTTTGTTCACTGTAGTTGCCTGGAGCCTAGCACAGGGCCTGGTGAAGTACTGGGGGCTTCGTAAGTATTTACTGACTCAGTGAATGAAAAACACATGGCAAATTCTTTAAAGGAATCGTGAGAGAAGCACAAAACCGAGAGAAGCACAAAACCGAAAGCCATGTGACACCGGGAAATTGATCTCAAACCCGCTCTTTTGATTTCAGAGCAGTGATTGGTAAGGAATGGCCAAGAGACAGTGATACTCCACATTTTGTAAAGGAAAATAGTGAAAAGAATGAGCTTTACGTATAGGGTGCTCTCCACTAATCACTAATCACTCTAGGGATTAATTCTCTGAGGTGAACCCACCAAAAATCTTTGAAGAAAATTGAAACCCTTTTTCAATAGTCCTATGTGCCTCTCAGACACGTGCTCAACCCCATCTGAGGATTTAGGCGGCTTGTCTGATGAGCAAGACATGGGTCTTTGGGACATTCAGAACACAAGACGGACACCAATGCGTCACAGAAATACTTTTCTGTGCTGGACCCTTTGTATCATGTATCATGTTTGAGACACATCTAGGGAGTGTTTCACATGAAAATTAGTTTGCTAAATTCTACCTGAAAGCTCTTTCATAAAGGACCCCAGGGGATGCTGATTCATAAATGATGGATTAATTTTGAAGGAAGTGAAAGTGGGGTGCTTTGAGAGTGAACAGCCAGCTTCTCTAAAGAATTACCCTTGTAACACCTCCATTTCTTTGAAACTTTTGGTTAGGAAACAGCCACACTTTGGCCAGGAAAGTTTATAATACCTGTCAAAGGTTGAAAAGTCTTTCACAAAAAATAAGTTTAAGATTTTATATATTAATTTCTCAACTAATCAGTAATCATCTCATTCTGGTATGCAGAACTGGAGGTATCATGTAAGATCATGCAACAAATATACTGTATTTATTGACATTATTCCTTGTTCTAGGTGTTGCAGATAAAGCAGTGAAAAAAAAATTCCTCTATTTTATATTGTTCTACTTCCAGACCCCTTCCATCTTTTCACTACCTGTTTTTTTCTTATTTTCACCGTTCATCTGCCATCTACTTTACCATATTTCTTTGTTCTGCCCCTCACTTCATCCAAAATATGAACATACAAAAATACATGATGAAATCCATTTAAAAAATCAAGTCCTTTTAAAAACATAGCTTTTTACCAAAAAGAATCCATTTCTAAAATGTTCGTTTATGGCTATAATTTTTTCAAGTTTAAAAATGATTTTGCTGTTTCCTTCATTTCACTGTTGTATAAGTGAAGATAATTACTGTTCAGTCAGCTTTCACCCTTCCATGAGAATGTTTCCTTCACCCAGACTTTGCCTAACGATACCAATCTTACAAGAAAACACAATGAAATATTTTGTGGAGAATAGGATGCATGTGTGCTCAGTCATGTCTGACTCTTTGGACTGTAGCCCTCCAGGCTCCTCTGTCCATGGGATTCTCCAGGCAAGAATACTTCAGTGAATTGCTGTTCTAGGAGTTGCTGTTCAAACCTGTATCCCTGTATCTCCTGCCTCCTGCATTGGCAGGCATATTCTTTACCACTATGCCACTGTACCAATATTAAATTTTTTAAAGTAGAGGTGTTCCTTTTCCAGATTTTTAAAAAAGGAATAAACTGAATGTTGGCTTAGAGATTCGGAAGAGAAATGTACAACAAGATTCTAGTGCACAGCACAGTAGCAGAAGGAATTTTCTTAGTTGTACTACCTAGTCTTTCACCATTTTCCTCTAAATTTTTTCCCTTTCATTCAGTCCAAAATTGCTCACTGGCCCAAATGTTCCCTGAAGGTTATGGCTTAACTACAGTACTTCCCTTTCCCCATTTAAATATGTTACGTTTCAAACTTGCTTACACATTCTTCTGAACAATCCCTATATTCCTGCTAATTCCCTTCAGCCTGAACTGAGGAAGCAGACAGCCTCTTTGTCCGCCCTCCCCTCCCCTCCTCCAGCCCTACTCCCAACCCCCAATTGCTCAAACCTAGGGGTTAGAGCTGAATTACCCAACATGCTAGTGATTCTCAACCTTGGTTGGCATATTAGAATCACCCGGGAGACTTTTAAAAAAAATACTGATTTCATGGGCCTACCCCTGACCAATGAATGACCTTAGAATCTGTGGATTTAGAGTTCCAGCATTGGTATTTTATTAAAGCTCTCAGGAGATTCTAATGAAGGGTAGTTTGAGAAACAGTGCAGTGGGCAGCTCAAGTATCTGTTTAGGGCAATGATTCTCAAACTTCAGTGCTTCAGAATCCCTGAAAGGGCTTGTTAAAACACAGATTGCTAGGTTCTAGCAATCAGAGGTTCTGATTCAGTAAATTAGGGGTGGGGCCAGAGAATTAGTATTTCTGACAAGTTCTCAGAGGATGGTGCTGCTGCTGGTTTAGGATTACACTTTGGGAACCACTGTCTTAGGACACCTGGATAAATGGACACCAAGAAAAAAAAGAGGGGCGGGGGTGGGCGGGGAACCCAGAAAGATTCATATTTCAAACAAAGCTTCTAAGTAACTCTCTGGTGCAAATCAGAAACTTTTTGAGCTTCCTTACCTTTGCCAACAAAGGTCTGTCTAGTCAAGGCTATAGTTTTTCCAGTAGTCATGTATGGATGTGAGAATTGGACTATAAAGGAAGCTGACCACCAAAGAATTGATGCTTTTGAACTGTGGTGTTGGAGAAGACTTGAGAGTCCCTTGGACTACCAGGAGATCCAACCAGTCCATCCTAAAGGAGATTAGTCCTGGGTGTTCATTGGAAGGACTGATGTTGAAGCTGAAACTCCAGTACTTTGGCCACCTCATGCGAAGAGCTGACTCACTTGAAAAGACCCTGATACTGGGAAAGATTGAAGGCAGAAAGAGAAGGGGACAACAGAGGATGAGATGGTTGGATATCATCACCGACTCAATGGACATGAGTTTGGGTAGGCTCCGGGAGTTGGTGATGGACAGGGAGGCCTGGAGTGCTGCAGTCCTTGGGGTCGCAAAGAGTCAGACACGACTGAGCAACTGAACTGAACCTTTATTTTATGGCTAGTTTGATTCTTGATTTAGACTTGTGTTTAGGGAGATGGGACTCCCATAATTCTTTTACTGCTAAAGGTGACTTTTAAAAGTCTTAAGCCCTATGGTTAAGTATCCCACAAGCCAATGCATCTCTTCATGTAAACTGCAGCTTTCACCTTTCTGTGAGAATGTTCCCTTCACTAGATTTTCCCTAACCATAACGGGTCATAGTAGCCCACCATAGAATATTTATGGAGAGTAGCAAAGTAAAATATTAATACACACATATTGCTCACATCTCCCAACAAAAAGCTCTAAGGCAGAAATAGTGCTTATCTTGTCTTCCAGGTGATGGGTGAATGTATCTTGCATGTTGAACCCTGTGACAGAGAACTTGACCCATGGAGGGCATACAAATAAGATTGCAAGAAGACCTGTCAGAGTTATGGAAATGAAAGGTACTTTTGCTCTTGAATAACTTTTCCATATGTTTTTGCAGTTTATCTTTTCCCTAGCAGCACATGAGATTTTCTACTTTATATGTAGAAAATCAGGTGCAGGAAGCTTTCAAACTTGCCCAGAGCCATACAGCTCACTAGGTCTGAAGTGAGAGCTGTTGGCTCCCAAACTCTGCCTCCTTTTCTGTAGAATATGCTATAATTCAAATGCCGGACCACTGGATCTGAAGGGAAAGAGGGAAAGAATTTGAACTTTTTTTTAATCCTGTAGAAGTGAAATCTAAGAAAAACACCCTACATTTTTCAAGTCCATGTAAGTAACAGGGTTAATGTGTGGTTAGATGCAATTTATGATACCTTAGGGAAGAACAATCTGAAAAGGGAGTAAGCCACAACACGGATAGACCTTGAGGGCAATATATTAAATGAAATAAGTTAGAAAGACAAATACCATATGATTTCACTTATAATTTGGAATTTTTAAAAAACAAATAAACAAAAACCAAGCTCATGGAGAGAACAAACTGATGGTTGCGATAGGTGAAGGATGGGGCTTGTAAGAAATGGGTTAAGGGGATCAAAGGTACTAACTTCCAGTTATAAAATAATTTGTCAGGGGATGTAATGTACAGCATGGTGACTGTAGTTAATAGTACTATATTATGTATTTATTAGATGCTAAAGAGTAAGTCTTAGAAATTCTCATCAAAGGAAAAAAATTCTGTAACTGGGTGGTGATGGATGTCAACTAGACTTACTGTGGTGATCATTCTACAATATATAGATATAGAATCTACAATATATAGATTCTATACAATATATAGAATCATTCTACAATATATACAAATATAGGATCACTTTAATTAACACTTGAAACTAATGTTGCATGCCAAATATACCACAGTTAAAAAAAAAAAGAAAAGGGAATAAGAGAGTAGAAGAGATTTAAGGTAAAACACTTATATAGTTAGCTAATAGTCTTGGCCTGAAGGAAATCCAGTTGGACTTTAAAAGAAAACAAGCAGAAGACTCACCTTTTCAGTTAACTACTGCTGTGTTATAAGCCACCTCCAAATTTTGTACCTTAAACAGACTGTTTTATTATCTCATGATTCTTTGGGTTAGGAATTCAGGCAGGGCTCACTGAGGATGCCTCTTTGTTCCATGTCGTCTTGACGGGGGTGCCTCAGCTGGACGACCCAAAGTGACCTCATCCACTTCCGGGCCTTGGTGCTGTCAGCTGGGTGAGGCACCTTTGTTCCCCTCCAAGTGTTCTCTCTTTCCATGTGGTCACACATCATTCAGTTATCTAGCATTTTTAGATGGTGGCTGTCTTCCAAGGAGTAAAAGGGATTACGTACCATCAGTTTCACTGTATTCTGCTGGTCAAAGCAAGTCCAAGGGCCAGCATGGAGTCAAAGGATTGGAAAATAGATTTCACTCTTTTTGTAAAAATAATTTTATTTATTTTTGGCTGTGCTAGGTGTTCGTCACTGCGCCAGTGTTTCTCTAGTTATGGAAAGCGGAGGTTGCTCTCTAATTGCAGTGCTCGAGCTTCTCATTGTGGTGACTTCTCTTGTTGCAGAGCACAGGCTCTAGGGCATTCAGGCTTCAGTAGTTGCGGCATGTAGGCTCTAGAGCACAGGCTTGGTAGTTGTGACCCTCAGGCTTACTTGCCCTGCGGCATGTGGGATCCTCCCAGACCAAGGATTGAGCTCATGTCTCCTGCATTGGCAGGTGGATTCCTTACCACTGAACCACCAGGTAAGCCCTAGATTTCACTCTTGATGGGAGAATGGTACAAGCACATTGCAAAGGGGATATGGTTCTGCTTTTTTAAAGAAGCCAGATACAAAAGAGTATATTTTGTGTGATTCTATTTATGTGAATTTCTGGAAAAGGTAAACTCATCTAGGGGGTGGAAAAAAGCATATCATTGGCAAAAAATATGAGCAAACTTTGGGGGATAATAGAAATATTCTGTACCTTGATTGTGGTGGTATATGGGCTTCCCAGGTAGCTCAGGGTTAAAGAATCCGCCTGCCAATGCAGGAGACATGGGTTGGAGCCCTGGGTAAGGAAGATTCCCTGGAAGAGAAAATGGCATCCCACTCCAGTATTCTTGCCTGGAGAATTCCATGGACAGAGGAGCCTGGTGGGCTACAGTCCATGGGGTCCCAAAAGAGTCGGACATGACTTAGTGACTAGAACAACAGTATACACAGGGAACATTTGTCAAAATGTATGCATTTTATTATAACTATGAGGTATATCCAAAAAAAGTAGAATATAGGAGGAACTGTGGAACCATCTTCAGAAATAATCTGCTGTACATAAAGGCTTCGATCTGAACCTTTGAAGATCATCTGGTCCGGTGTCTTTACAGACAAAGAAAGGCCCAGAAAGAGAAACTTTCTGTATCTTTTCTGCCAAAGGATACTCTGTTAGTGATAAAACCGGGATTGCAATCCAGGCTTCTGACCACAGTCTTCCTCTGAGAAGATTGGGGAAAAGGATGCCCCAAGCCTGGGTTTCACTGACTCACTTAGATGTAAGCATGTCTGGGAGTGAAGGATGGACTATGAGAGCTGTCAGTGTCCCTTTGCATTCTAGAATTTTCCAGGGACCTCCAGTGCTCAGATTTCTGTGCTCTGTTTCTAGTTCTGAGGGACTGTAGACAAGTTCCTGTAACTCCTCTGTTAAGTCAGTGCCTGTAGAAAGGTTAATGGGGCAATATTTATACCTAGATTCGAACACCGTGTGTAAAAAAATAAGAGAAGAGCAGCTATGCCACGTCGCTTTTGTCTACGGTGCTGTCTCTGAGTTTCCTACAAGGGTGCTGGTGGGAAAGAGTAAAGAGGGATGTGGAACTAGAGAAGTAGCATTATTCACTTAGGTTTTACTAAAATTAATAAATCTACCTTTCAGGCTCATAAGAGTTATTGCTAGCTTTCATGAAGTGCTCCATAGACTAAGATAAGGTTGAAATAGTGAAAAATAGTGTTTCCACTCATAGTAACATGCAAATGTTAGGACATATGTAGGGAATTTGAAAAAATGAGTACAGCTCATTCTCTACCTTTAATATACTATCCTCAGAAAAAAATGATTTCAAACCTCATCCAAAGTGTCTCAGACATTTGTCAGATGTATCCAACTCCTCTGGATGCCAAAGAACCTTTTAAAAATTATCTACAAGAGACGACAGAACACTTTGGGCTGAAATTATTTGTAGCCGATACATCAGAGAGTAACACCATGCTGATCTTGAGCAATTACCTAGAGAATTACAGACTTGAACTGTGGAGGGTATCTGAACTTTTTGCTAACACTAAGTCTCTTTTGAAATCAGTTACCATAGCATTAAACATGAGTAATTCAGCAAGGAAACCTTTTTAAAGAGAGAACATCACTCTGATAGATTCCTGAAGCTTGGAGTTTTCTTCATTTTAGTTTTAGGTTATTGTCATTTCCCCATTTTTCTATTACTGTATAATAAGAATTATTATATAGTAAGCATCTTATTAAGTGAGGGGATGCTAATTTGCATCTTGAACTTGTGGTTTCTGTCTCAAAGCTGCTGTTTGGGAGGAGCCTGTTATTTCACAAACTTGAAGGCCAGTTTCAGTATAACTCCACTGGCCTAACACTAATGCCAGGTGGGAAGTGATGCATTTATGGAAATAATTCAAGCCAAAGAAATCTGCTCTTGTTTGGATTACCCCAGCTGGGCAGTGCTCTGCTCCTGAATGGATTCCTCTTGAATTAATTTGGGTTAAAGAGGGCAGAGCAGTATGGGATGTAAGGAAATCAGCCCTGAGCTCTCTTGGAGTCTAACCTTGCAATCTCACAAAACTTAGCTTGGTCTAAGCCAGACAGACATTCCCAGCTAAAGATCTTTTTAAAAGTTATACTTTCACTCCATGGCTGCCATGTTTTGAAATATCTGGATTACCCAACATGTAGTGTTATTCATAAACTTTTACCCTGGTCCACACACATTTTTCCCTAGGTAGTGCTAGTAGTAAAGAACCTGCCTGCCAACGCAGGAGATGTAAGAGACGTGGGTTCAGTCCCTGGGTTGGGAAGATCTCCTGGTGGAGGGCATGGCAACTAACTCCAGTATCCTTGCCTGGAGAATCCCATGGACAGAGGAGCCTGGTGGACTACAGTCCAGGTTGCGAAGAGCTGGACAATTGAGTGACTAACACTACTACTACTACTATGCGCATTTTGGTAAGGACTTTTTCATAGCACTGGGAATGGTGTACAGATCATCAGTACTACCTTAAGAGCTCAGGAACCCAGCATGATAGGAAACTCATGAGGAAGGTGAGCCAAGACTTCTGGGTTTTCTATATCCCTGCCAACCTGGCTTCTACTTCCCTCCATCACCGCTGTTCCTCTGGAATCAATGGTTGTTTTAATCGCCTCCTATTCAGTGCCATTGGTGAGAGAGATTCTCACCCTAGAGTTACGGGGATGGCCAGACACACAACCCCTGACTCTGGGCAGATGAGATTGACAGCAGTTTATTGGTCATCTACACTCACAGCCATGGGGAGGAGGACACCACACACAGGGCCTCATAAAGGTTGCACCTGGGGATGGATAAACAACCAGGAGCTGTGCATAGGGTGGGGAGCAGGCTTTTTTGTAGTATCAAGAGGGCAAAGTGCCCTCTGATTTCCCTGAGAGGATGTGACTAGCTTATTTGAATTCTGAGGGCTGGGAGTTAGGGAACTGAAATCCACTGTTTAGGGATTAGCAACTGGTCCAGTTAATGAGGTATGTTGGGCTGGGGGACCTTGTCTTTTGGAGCAGAGTAGGGAAGGGAACTTGTGGTTAGCCATTAGAGGTCTCCCAATTTTTCCCTAGATGTCAAGACATACCTGATACTGGGCCTTAGTTTCAGAGCTCAGTGCCACAATAGCCATATAGGATATTATATCTAGACCACCATCTACAGTGCCCTCTTATAACTGGGCCAGGGGGTGGTGGTGGGTGGGGAGAGGTGGAGTGACACAAAGGATGCAGACCAAGCTTTTCTAGTTAATCCTTTCAGGTAGTCACATTGTAAATGCTCACTGAATATCTTTATGTGCCAGCACTCCAGGCCCTAAGGCTTAAAGGTGAATGGAACACAGTCCTATTTTGGAAAAGTCAAATGGAGGAGAAACAGAGGACTTCAACAAATGGTCATAACAGAGTGACAGAAGTAGGAGCCAAGATGTGTACATGTGCTGTGAGAGCACAATGATGAGGGCATGTCATCCAGGGATGAGGGCCAGTGAGCTGGCTTTGAAGGATGAGTAGGAGTTTGCCAGTTGGAGAAGGGAGAGATGGGAGCATCGTAGCAGAGGGACCAGCATGACCAAAGGAGTAAATGATCATGGCATGTTAAAAATAAGTGATAAATAGTCCAGCAGTTGGGGGTGAAGGGGATGTTGTTAGTGATTAGAGTGGTATTGACACAGTCTCAGAGGGGCAGCCTGGGAGAAACCAGGAGCATTGTACCTAGAGGGCTGCCCTAGCTTTCTGCTTCTCTCATATTCCTTCCCCCACATTTCCCTCCAGTCCTCTTTCTCCTGCAGACATCTTCTCATATTGCAGAATCAGATTCTGCCTTTATTGCGAGCCAGGGCAGATAGGAGCAAGATGAGAGGAGATGAGAGGAATGTGCCGAGGGGACCAGAATTAACTGTACTTCCTGACCATTTCACCAAAGGCTGCCTCTGAATACACGTGTAAAATATTGTGCCAGTCTCAGCATGTCAAAGGTCCCAGGCACAGGCCAGGCCAGCTGGGTGCTGCCCAAGCTTTGTCATGAGTGCTCAGATCTCCTGAGCTCTCTCTCCTTCTGCTGCTTTTGGAATCTTTTCCATGTTCTGCTCCTGCTCTCCGTGGCTGCGATGACCAATTCTGTAAAAGACTCCTCTAGAGAATAATTTTCCCAGAGCAGAAATAGGGGAGAGGTAGTTCAAGGTATTTTTATCCAGGTCAGGAGCTCTGCTGTCAGCAGTCCTACCTTAGCAGATAGATCTCTGAGCTGTGTTTATTTCCTTATACAATTTTCTGCTGTCAGATGTGCTGCTATCTTGGATTGGAAATTGCCTTCCCTTTATTTCTCTCTATGTTCTCATCTGGAAAACTCCTACTCATCTTTCAAAACCTAGTTCAAAAGTCACCACCTTAAGCCTCTCTTGGGCAAGCCAGTTGCTTCCTTCTGACATTGCCTTAGCAGCTCTTTTATATTTTTTTTAAACACTGAACACATTGATTATAATTCTGTTTGCATACATTTTCTTCACTCATCTAAATTCCTGAGGCATCTTTGTTTCCATAGCAACCATCAGTAACAGACACATAGTAGGTATTCAGAAAAGCTTAATAAAAGAGCAGGAAAGCCAAAGAAAACTTTTTAAAAATCACACATGTGGCTCAAGCTTCCAACTACTAATTTACAGAAAATAGAGAAGAAATTTTCTTTTCCTGCCATCCCAGGAAATATCAGCAAAATCCTGAGAGAGGAAACCCATTAGGACAAACATCCTAGTTTCTTGGAAAATAAATTACAAGGGGGAAAAAAAGTTGGAGGAGGACTGGTAATTTAAGAGAGACTTAGAAGACCCATCAAACAATTGCAAAGCATGGACTTGACTTGGATCTTGATTTTTTAAAAAATTTAGATTATGACATGTATGAGACCTTGGAAATTTGAACATAGGACATTTGATGACTTTAAGGCCTTATTGTTAATCATTTTAGACGTGGTAATTGTGTTATGTTTACTTTGAAAAGAAAGTAATCATTATTTTTAAGAGATGAGTCCTGAAATGTTTATAAGTGAAAGTATATATCTGGAATTCACTTCAAAATAATATGGGAGGGAGGAAGTGGATGACAGTGTAAATGAGGTAGGTTTGGCCATGGGGTTGACGGTTGTTGGGGCTGAGTGATAAGTGGGCACAGAAAGAATCATCCTCTAGATATTTTTATGTATATCTGAAATTGCTACTGCAGTGTTTAAAAGCAACAAAAAGTCTTTTAAAAGCTTGAATGTTTTGCATTTACACTTTGCAGTACAATAATTATTTTAAAAAATATATTTGTTTGGCTGCAAACAGGTCATAGTTGCAGCATGCAGGATCCTCAATCTTTGTTGTGGCATGCAGGTTCTTTTAGTTGCAGCATATGGAATCTAGTTCCCTGAGTAGAGATTGAACGTGGGCCCCCTGCATTGGGAGTGTGGAGTCTTAGCCATGGGACCACCAGGGAAGTCCGTACAATCGCTATTCTAAACAACAGAATTGAAATGATTACTCCTCACCTCAATGTGAAAAAAATTTTCTTTAATGTATGCATGTATGTTTTGTTACGTGTTTATGCCAGAATATTTTCCAAAGGAACATCTTTATTAAAAAAAAATAAGTAAAGGCAATTAGAAAATAGGGGGCTTATATTTGGAAATTCACTTTCTTTTTTCTAAAATTTATTTTATTCAAGTATAGTTGATTTACAATCTTATGTTAATTTCTGCTGTACACCAAAGTGATTTACATACATACATATATGTGTATTTACATATGTATATACTTAATGTACATACACATATACATTCTTTTTCATATTCTTTTTCATTATGGTTTATCACAGAATAATGAATATAGTTCCCTGTGTTATACACAAGACCTTGTTTATCCATTCTATATATAATGGTTTGCATCTACTAATCCCCAAACTCCCAGTCTATCACTCTTCCACATGCCCTTGTCCTTAGCAACCACAAGTCTCGATGTCTGTGAGTCTGTTTTGTAGATAAGTTCATTTGTGTGGTATATTAGATTCCACATATAAGTGATATTGTATGGTTCTTGTCTCTTTCTTTCTGAATTTCTTCACTTAGATAATCTCTAGGTGATGCTGCAAATGGCATTATTCCATTCTTTTTTATGACTGAGTAATATTCCATCATATATGTACCACATCTTCTTTATCCATGCACCTGCTGATGGACGTTTAGGTTGTTTCCTTGTCTTGGCTATTATGAATAGTGCTGCTATGAACAGAGTGCTATATGTATCTTTTTGGATTATAGTTTTGTCTGAACATATGCCCAGGAGTAGGATTGCCGGATCATCTGGTAATTCTATTTTCCATTTTCTGAGGAACCTCCATACTGTTTTCCATAGTGGCTGTACCAATTTACATTCCCACCAACTGTGTAGGAGGATTCCCTTTAAAAATTCACTTTCTTAGTCAATTTTTAGGAACACATCTGTTTTTTCCATATGTATAGTTGAATCGTTTTGCCTTTTCATACTGTTCATGGGGTTCTCAAGGCAAGAATACTGAAATGATTTGCATTCCCTTCTCCAGTGGACCATGTTTTGTCAGAACTCTCCAGCATGACCATCTATCTTGGGTGGTGCTACATGTCATGGCTCATAGTTTCATTGAGTTAGATAAGGCTGTGATCCATGTGATCAGTTTGTTTAGCTTTCTGTGCTGTGGTTTTCATTCTGTCCTCCCTCTGATGGATAAGGATAAGAGGCTTGTGGAAGCTTCCTGATGGGAGGGACTGGCTGTGGGGGAATCTGGGTCTTGCTCTGTTGGGTGGGACCATGCTCAGTAATCTTTAATCCAATTTGCTGTTGATGGGTGGGGCAGTGTTTCCTCCCTGTAGTTTGGCCTAAGGCCAAAAGGATTTATGCCAGCATGCTGTAGCTCCCAGGACTGTTGTATTCAGTGCCCTTGACTGTTGTATTCAGTGCCCTTGACTGCGCAGCAGGCCACTGTTGACCCATGCCTCCGCTGGAGACTCCTGGACACTCACAGTCAACTCTGGCTCAGTTGCTTATGGGGTCATTGTTCCTTTCTCCTGGGTCCTGGTGGACACAAGGTTTTGTTTGTTCCCTCCAAGAGTCTATTTCCCCAGTCCTGTGGAAGTTCTGTAATCAAATCCCACTGGTCTTCAAAGTCAAATTCCCTGGGGGTTCTTAGTCCCTCTGCCAGATCCCCAGGTTGGGGAATCTGTGGTGGGCCCTAGAACTTTTGCAACAGTGCGAGAATTTCTTTGGTATAATTGTTTTCCAGTTTGTGGGTCGTCTGCTTGGTGACTCTGTGGTGGGGCTTCTCCAAGAGGTGACCTTCTCCAAGAGGACTTGTGCCACACACTGAGCCTCCCAAGTCTGCTTCACTGACTACACTAAAGCCTTTGACTGTGTGGATCACAACAAACTGTGGAAAATTCTGAAAGAGATGGGAATACCAGACCACCTTACCTGCTCCTTGAGAAATTTGTATGCAGGTCAAGAAGCAACAGTTAGAACTGGACATGGAACCACAGACTGGTTCCAAATTGGGAAAGGAGTACGTCAAGGCTGTATATTGTCACCTTGCTTATTTAACTTATATGCAGAGTACATCATGCAAAATTCCAGACTGGATGATGCACAAGCTGGAATCAAGATTGCAGGGAGAAATATCAATAACCTCAGATATGCAGATGATACCACCCTTATAGCAGAAAGCAAAGAGGAACTAAAGAGCCTCTTGATGAAGGTAAAAGAGGAGAGTGAAAAAGCTGGCTTAAAACTCAGTATTCCAAAAATGAAGATCATGGCATCTGGTTCCATTACTTCATGGCAAATAGATGGGGAAACAATGGAAACAGTGACAGATTTTATTTTTGGGGGCTCCAAAATCACTGCAGATGGTGACTGCAGCCATGAAATTAAAAGGCGCTTGCTCCTTGGAAGAAAAGCTATGACCAACCTAGACAGCATATTAAAAAGCAAAGATATCATTTTGCTGACAAAGGTCTGTCTAGTCAAAGCTATGGTTTTTCTAGCAGTCACGTTTGGATGTGAGAGTTGGAGTATAAGGAAAGCTGGGTGCCAAAGAATTGATGCTTTTGAACTGTGGTGTTGGAGAAGACTCTTGAGAGTCCCTTGGATAGGGAGGAGATCAAACCAGTCCATCCTAAAGGAAATCAGTCCTGAATATTCATTGGAAGGACTGGTAGTGAAGCTGAAACTCCACTACTTTGGCCACCTGATGCAAAGAACTGAGTCATTGGAAAAGACCCTGATGCTGGGAAAGATTGAAGGCAGGAGGAGAAGGGAATGGCAGAGGATTAGAAGGTTGGATGGCATCACCGACTTGATGAACATGAGTATGAGCAAGCTCCAGGAGTTGGTGATGGACAGGGAGGCCTGGCGTGCTGCAGTCCATGGGGTTGCAAAGAGTCAGACATGACTGAGCAATTGAACTGATAGTTGAATCTACAACTACTAAACTTTAGTATTTTATTGATAGTATTTATTGCCAGTTGCAGACAGTTCTCAGGTGCAAAGCAAATTTAGAAAAACAGTTTCTAAGCATAATTACCAACAGCATTAGCAATAAGTAGATTTTAAAGTTTGTTCACTTCCACAAAGTCCAAAGTTCTATGAGTTTCCAAGAGTGCTTATCGGTGTGAATAAACAAGGTGTGGTAATGCTCACATGGGCAGTTTTTGAAAGAAAGAAAACTTCATTGAATTAGTTTACACAATATTGGTTACTTAGAACATTCTATTACCTGTATCTTCAACATAATATTGTCTTCAATGTTTTTATATGATAAATATCTTATGAAACTTAAATATTACATATCAAAACTTGGACTTTTGGGGTCAGATTTGCTCAAAGTAATCTGTGAATATAGGCTATTTTCCTGCCTGGTCTATAACTCTCACCCTGCAAATTACCAACACTTAGTCAGTTGGTCCTTGGAACTAATGATTGCCATTAAATGTGTGTTTAGTTAACATGGCAATGATACATGTGAAAGTTCAATTTTTAAATTAATTGAAAAATATTCTGCAGTTTTAAACATATCTTGAGATTTTTAAGGTGTGTGCAAGTATTGCTCTATGATTGAGAAGTTTATTGAGTGTCTGCTATGCCATCTAACATGCTTGGTTGCTTTTCCAATGTTGTTTCATTTAATCCTCCCAGTGTGCAATAAAGAAGGGTTACTGTTTCCACCTTGCTCATTGGGAAAGTAAGGCTCAGAGAAGATAAAAGGCTTGTCCAAGGTCACACAGCCTGTAAGCAGTAGGGGAAGACAAGTGTTGGTTACCCTGGTTTTACTCTTCTGCCCTTGTATCCTGTTTAATTATTTTCTCCTCATGGTTGTGAGCCCCTCAAGAGCAGTCTTTCAGGTCTTTGGGGCCTTCATGGTTCCTTAATCCAAGTGAATATTAATAAACGAAAGTGAAATTTGCTCAGTCGTGTCCAACTCTTTGCGACCCCACGGACTACAGTCCACCAGGCTCCTCTATCCAAGGGATTCTCCAAGCAAGAATACTGGAGTGGGTAGCCATACCCTTCTCCAGGGGATCTTCCTAACCCAGGAATGGAACCCAGGACTCCCGCATTGCAGGTAGATTCTTTACTGACTCAGCCACCAGGGAATCCCCATATTAATAAATATTTGTTAGATAATTTCAGCAGGTCATCCAAGTGTCAACATCCAGCTGTAACCACCTTAGGCCAGGAGCTGGGCTTCTTGGCCAGTATTTTCCAAGCTTACCTTTGGGACTATGTAGAATTATACAGTAGGGCTTCCCTGTGGCTTAAATGGTAAAGAATCTGCCTGCAGTGCAGGAGACCTGGGTTCGATTCCTGGGTTGAGAAGATCCCCTGGAGAAGGGCATGGCTACCCACTCCAGTAATCTTGCCCAGCGAATCCCTTGGATAGAGGAGCCTGATGGGCTGCAGTCCATGGGGTCGCAAAGAGTTGGACATGACTGAGCAACTAACATTTCACTTCATGATTATACAATAACCACTTAAGAAAAGTGTTTGAGAATACATCTGGAAACTTAAACTATATAGAGAAGAAGTGGGAAAAATAATGATGTCGAAGAATAGGATCAAGGTTGAGAAAAATTGAGGTTCAAATTTGGAAAATGACAAATCAACCAGAAAGGTTGATGCTGTTTGGTCTTTACTCTATAGTCTTACTTTAGAAGAAGAAGAGAAATTAACAAACTATGGAAGAAAATTCCTAGAACACTGGGATCAAGTCAATACACCTGATGGTTCTGGAAGACAGAATTTTCAGAGATAAAAATACAATAGGTCACTCCTTGAACTCCCTTCCTCAGCCCATAGGTCTATCTGCCTGACTTGCCTTGGCCAAGAAGGAGTATTTCCCTGATGTGGCTTTATCTGTGGTACCAGTGCAGCCTCATCAGAGTTGAGACACTTGACTCAAACTGATGAGTGCTTTGACAAGTGTGATGATTAATTTTATGTGTCAACTTTACTTGCCATGGGGTGCCCAGATATTTGGTTAAAGATTATTCTGGGTATGTCTGTGAAGGTGTTTCTGGATGGGATTGGCATTTGAATTAGTAGACTGAGTAAACAGATGGCCCTTCCAGTATGAGGGGGCCTCATCCTCCATTGAAGGCTGACTAGAACACAAAGGTGGAGGGAGTGGAGAGAACTTTCTCTCTATTTGCTTGTCTTTGAGCTGGGACATTGGTCTTCTGATTTGGACTTGGACTCAGTCTGAAACTATACCATGGTCTCTCCTGGTTGTCCAGCTTGCAGACTGCACACCTTCAGGCATTTTAACCTCTATAATTGCATGAGCCAGTTAGTTACAATAAATCTGTCTCTTTTTCTCTATCTCTCTTTGGATAAATACAGCAAGTGAGATGTTAAATAATAACATCTCACTAATAGCTAATAATAGCTAATAGCTAATAATATTATCTACTATTTGTCTAGTGGGGGCCATATAAACATTTTACACAAGTTATCTCATGTAATCCTTACAGAACCAAATGAAGGAACTAAGGTTCAGGGAGTTGTGATTTTGCAGCTAGAAGTTTTGAACTCCAGAGCCAAGCACTGTTCTCAGAGGTGTGATGCAGGATGGTCAGCAGTGTCATGAAATCTGTGTTTAACGAGCTCTTGTGGCAAAAGTCTGTAAGCATTTAGAGTTCCTGGAGACCTGGGTTCAATCCCTGGGTTGAGAAGATCCCCTGGAGCTACCCACTCCAGTATTCTGGCCTGGAGAATTCCATGGACTGTATAGTCCATGGGGTCGCAAAGAGTCGGACACAACTGAGTGACTTTCACTTTCAAAGTTCCTGGGAAGCTGTGCCCTAGAAAGATGTAAAGAAAACTGTGAAGGTGACTGACAGACCCAGAAATGGGGGCCTTGTCCAAGACCCCCTAGGAGCCCTTAAGCTGAAACTCAGTATTTAACGTTCAGAGTACAAAGCTCAAAAGTAAACTAAGGTGGAGTCTTCATTTTCAAGAAAGGAGCAAACTGAGTAGATGAAGCTATTAGAAAATTTGCCTCACTGTTTCTAGCACCTGCTCCTCTGTATCTGGACTTCTTGCCTCAGTTCCTCCCTGACCTGTTTGCTGTGCCCAGAGTCATGCTTCCAAAGCATCAAGGTTACCATGGGCTCTTTGAGGGCCAGTTCTGGGGTTTTAATGAGACTGCAATCTGGGAGGTGCTCAGCAAATATCTGTGGATTGTTCCAGGAATCAGAGCATGCTAAGTGAGAATTAAGGCCACCTTCATTGTCTTCTCTTTTTCCCTTCACCATGGAATGTGTGGGGACAGGGTCTGCTGTCATGCTCTGCGGCCCCTTTCTCACCCCTGCTGCAGATGGACAGACCCGGCCTGGTATGAAGGCACACTTAGCTTTCCTCAATATCATATTTCATAAGGTTCTTTATTTTTTTCAAAAAACGTCCAATGGGAGAATGGCTAAAATGAAAAAGGTATATGGGCTTCCCCAATGGCTCAGAGAGTAAAGAAACTGCCTGCAGTGCAGGAGACACAGGAGATGTGGGTTCGATCTCTGGGTTGGGAAGATTCCCTGGAGGAGGAAATGGCCACCCACTACAGTGTTCTTGCCTGAAGAATCCCATGGACAAAGGAGCCTGGCAGACTACAGTCCAAAAAGTTGCAAAGAGTTGGACATGACTGAATGACTGAGCATGTGCACACACACACACACACACACACACACACACACATATAATATCAAGGATTGGTGAGGATGTGGGACAACTGGAATGATCATACTCTGCTGGTGAGAGTGTAAACTAGTACAACCACTTTGGAAAACAGAAAGTATCTAGTAAAGCTAAACACACATATACTCTCTACTCTGCTGCTGCTGCTAAGTCGCTTCAGTCGTGTCCGACTCTGTGCGACCCCATAGACGGCAGGCCACCAGGCTCCCCCGTCCCTGGGATTCTCCAGGCAAGAACATTGGAGTGGGTTGCCATTTCCTTCTCCAATGCAGGAAAGTGAAAAGTGAAAGTGAAGTCACTCAGTCATGTCCGACTCCCAGAGACCCCACGGACTGCAGCCTACCAGGCTCCTCCGTCCAGGGGATTTTCCAGGCAAGAGTACTGGAGTGGGGTGCCATTGCCTTCTCCACTCTCTACTCTAAGGCCTAACAATTCAATTCCTAGATGTGTAGCCCAATAGAAGGCTGTATACAAGTACTAGAATCCTCATGGCAGCACTACTCACAGTAGCCTCAAACTGGAAACAAAGTGTCAATCTCTAGTAGAATGGCTGAGTAAATCATGGTGTATTTATAAAAGGGGATACTACACAGCCATGACAGGAACAAACTACAGTTACGTGCAACTGTATGTGTGAATCTCTCATGTTAGATAAAAGCCAGGTGCAAGAGAATCCACACTCTATGATCCCATTTCTAAAACAGTAAGGTGTTTATATTAAAATACGAAAACATTTTCTAAAGATAAACTAGTCTGTGGCCTTATAAATCAGGATCATAGTTATGTGGTGTGTGGGGGAGGGTACTGGGCATGGGGGGCAGGGTTCTTGGGTGCTGGTCACATTCTGCTTCTTGATAAAGTTACTCATTACACAGGTTTATACACTTGGTGAAAATTCATCAGGCTGTGCACTTACGATTGGTCCACTTTTCTGTATGTAGGTAATATATCAGTTCAGTTCAGTCGCTCAGTCCGATTTACAAAAAAAAAAAAAAAAAATGTATAGTGAATTCTTTGAAACTTCTCTACTAAAAGAAGTCTTTTAAATCATGGGTTTACTCTGACATTGTTTCTTCACAAGAAGTGAACTAAATTCTGAACTCTTGTAGCATTTATCATGTACAAATATCATCATGGTTTACGTGTTACTAGAAAAATGTTCTGTAAAATAATAGTTTTCTATTTAGGAAGAAGCACATTTGCTAGTACTTTTATAGGAATCATTTAATGAGAAGCACATGAGTTTCATCTAGCTTGAAACTGCTTTTACATCATCTGCTTCCATAGAATAAAACTGCTGCTGCTCAGTCACTTCAGTTGTGTCTGACTCTGTGCGACCCCATAGATGGCAGCCCGCCAGGCTCCACCATCCCTGGGATTCTCCAGGCAAGAACACTGGAGTGGGTTGCCATTTCCTTCTCCAATGCATGAAAGTGAAAAGTGAAAGTGAAGTCGCTCAGTCATGTCTGACTCTTAGTGACCCCATGGACTGCAGCCTACCAGGCTCCTCCATCCATGGGATTTTCCAGGCAAGAGTACTGGAGTGGGGTGCCATTGCCTTCTCCTGAATAAAACTGACTGCCACTTTATTATGGAGCAGTAAATAAGCCAATTTCCGAGGGTCAATAGCTGATAATTCCTAACTCATCACCTTGCTAACAAAATAAAACACAGGAAATCAAAAAACTCCTTGCATAGAGTGAAATTATAATATAAAACTTCTGAAAATCCCCAGTACACTGATATCAAAAGTGCTCCCTGACACTATGGGCCTAGGGAAGCAAATACATATTTTGACATTCATTTCAGTGTAAGATACCTCACAGGGACTCAAAGAAAGCTGTGACTACAATGTGGTATAGATTCAGTAATGCTTTATTTATTTATTATTATTTTTTAAAATATGCCTGTATTTACTTATTTGGCTGCACTGAGTCTTAATTGTGGCATCTGAGATCTTTAGTTGCAGCATGGGAACTCTTACTTGCAGCATGTGTGATTTAGTTACCTGACCAGGGATCGAACCTGGGCCTTCTACACTAGGCGTGCAGAGTCTTAGCCACTGGACCACCAGGGAAGTCCCTCAGTAATGCTTTCAATTTGTACTCTGACAATATTCTGTTGCATGTGATTAAAATCGACACAATAAGTGTTAAGTGAAAAACAACCAAATGCTGCAGTAATTTAAAACAAAACAAAAACAGAGATAGCTCTCAAATCCAGCTCATCAAAATGCTCTTCCTTTCCTGAAATTTGAAGCCAAATGTGTTTTCAGAAGCTAATTTATTTTTCCCAGATCTTGCACTCACATGCCTCTCCTTGGATACTTTGTTGAGTAAAGAAGTCCCCCTTAATCTCAAGATCCCAAACCAATATTTCAGGAGTATCTTTTAAAGCCCTGTGTTTTCAGAAGTATCCTAGCATGTTCCTTCTTGTTCAGGGCCTCATATAATAGTAACAGTAGTAGTGGTGGCAGTAATGACAACAACAACAACAGTAACAGCTAACATTTATATAGTGATTTGTGTGTACTGTGAACATGTTTTAGTCAGTTAGGGCTGCTGTAACAGAAGACCATAGTGTGGGTGGCTTAAGCCAGAAGCATTTATTTCTCACAGTTCTGGAGTCTTGGAAGTCCAATATCAAGGTCTAGGGAGATGCCATTTCCTAGTGTGCAGATGGCTGGCTTCTTGTATCCTCATACGTAGGGGAGCAGAGAGAGACAAAGCAAACTCTCTTATAATACCCCCTTCTAATATCATCACATTAGAGGTTAGAACCCCAGCATATGAATTCTAGGGGAGCTGCAAATGTTTAGTCCATAACAGAAACTGTTATAGGTGTTTTCTATATATTAAACCATTTAATCCTGCCAACAACTCAGTAAGGCAACTATTAAACTATCATCCTTGTCACTCCATTTTGGAGGGAAAAAAATGAGGCACAGAAAGGGGAAGGGTTTTTTTTTTTTTAATATTTATTTATTTTGCGGCGCCATGTCTTAGTTGCAGCACATAGAATCGTCAGTTTTCGTTGTGGTGTGTGGGTTCTATAGTTGCCGCATGTGGGATCTAGTTCCCTGACCAGGGATCAAATCCAGGCCCCCTGCATTGGGAACGTGAAGTCTTAGCTGCTGGACCATCAGGGAAATCCCACTGGAGAGGATTTGCAGGAGAAGGCAATGGCACCCCACTCCAGTACTCTTGCCTGGAAAATCCCATGGATAGAGGAGCCTGGTGGGCTGCAGTCCATGGGGTCACTAAGAGTCGGACGCGACTGAGCGACTTCACTTTCACTTTTCACTTTCATGCATTGGAGAAGGAAATGGCAACCCACTCCAGTGTTCTTGCCTGGAGAATCCCAGGGACGGGGGAGCCTGGTGGGCTGCCGTCTATGGGGTCACACAGAGTCAGACGCAACTGAAGTGACTTAGCAGCAGCAGCAGCAGCATGTAGCTAGTAGGGAAAGGGGTCAGGATTCTGGCTCTGGGCAGTGATTCTCAATCTTGACTGCACAGTGGATTTGCCTAGAGACCTTTTTAAACTCTCACGCCTGGGTCTCAGCTGCAATGCCCACGTGCCATGTCCAGCCCCAATTCCAGATTCTAATTTAATTGGTCAGGGAATTAAATATATGTATATTCTTTGGGCAGTTCTAGTGAGTGGCCATGGTTGGGCCTCCAGTCCCTTAGCATCCTTCTATGTAGCCCACAAGAAGCTCTTGAACAGTGTATCTCAGTTCCTGTGGTTTTCCCCACTAGGCACCAACTGGTTAAAGTCAGTGGAAGAACAAGTCTTGTGAATGAAATGATGACAGCACATGGGCATCAGCCAGCCAAAGGTTTTAGGAAAGTGCCTTAGGACTTAGTTTATTCATCTGCAAAGCAAAGGGTTTGACTTGAATAATTTCCTGCTTCCTTCCAGTCCTATGAGTCTATGAATGAAATCAATATATTAAACACTTGATTATCCATGAGTGAATGATCCACAGAAAGTGTTTAATCTGAGGACTAGCTTCCTTCAGTCAGCCTCCTTATCAATTGGTGTACGCCCAGGAATGCACATCAATTTGATTTTTGGCCTAAGCAGAACATAATGAGGGAGGAAAGAATCATGTGTGTTTGCATGTGTGTACATGTGAAAATCATTCAAAAGATAAATTAAATGATTTGGAGGGATTATCTGCTGTTTTGGATTATCCACATCACTGCCCCCTCCAAGAGCGTTGATAATTGAAAGTTGCCTGTAGACTGATTGCTGACAGCTGAAGGATCCATATTGCCAAGGAAGCTATGGCGGGAAGCCAAGTAGCAACCTGATTAATTATCCTTTTATTTGTGATGTCCCAGTTCTCCGTCCTCTTCCCTCACCAGGGTGGTATCTAGTTTCAGGAGCTTGTAAGAGAACAGTAACCCCCTCCAAATGAAAAGCCCGTCTTTCCTGAGGCAGAAAGCTCTATAGAGAGATTTCTCATCCTTCCTCAGGTCCTTTGCTCACTGCCCTGCTTCTGACTCTACCTAAGAGTCATTAAATCAGGGAGGCTGGGTCCATTCATACTGGCTTTCCACATGGAAGCTTTCAGCAAAATGCTCTCTGTTCTTCAATCTGATGCATGCGAGGTTGCCCAAAATAGTATGACAGAGGTTTCCAAGATAAGAACAAACTGCCATGGCTAAGAGGCTAAACCTTATCTCCAGTGGTTCTATGCTGACTGGGCTTAAAGGAGTGATGATCCTCAGTGTTTCAGTTTGGAGTGGCATCTAGAATTCTGACAGTCTTTTCTAAAACCAGTTTTAAATGGCTGACTTTCACAAGGGCATTAAATAGGCATTGATGGCAGGAAGGTGTAGTTTCTGGTCTGTAACACCTGCAGGAATGGCCTGGCAACAGTGAAGAACCCACATGCATTTCTCCTTGGCTTGGGCTAACATCAGGGCCAATGGATGCTTTGTACCATGGCAATTTGTGGATTCCAAAGACTTTCCCTGACTATGACTCAGTCAGTGGCCTCAGCACAGAGTCCCCACCAGTGAGAGGCCACATTCTGATTTCTACAAGGTGTGCCTGCCAGGAGCCAGTCCTGTGCTGGTCTGTGGGAGTTTTCCAGTGCTAGCCCTCTTGGGCTGGCCTTGGATGGGTCACCTTAACTCTGGGAAACAAGCCCTGGAAAGAGGGAGGTTCTACTCAGCACCAGAGCCTTTCCTGGCTGGCTTTCCGTGTGATGGAGTCAGGTATCTGTGCCATCTGAGGCTCAGTGGTGGTGATTATTCCACTGAGGACCAGTCTGATTTTGCAGAGATTTCAAACAAATCTTTTAAGAGTAAGGTCCTATCCTGGGGGCAGCTGGAGGGGGACAGATTTCCTCTTAGAATGTGGGCTTTGAAGTGGACTCTGCCAGCTCTCTTGCTCTGAGCTTTTCATGAACACAGTTGTAAATCGATTTGTGAACTTGTCCTAATGGGCTGGAAAACACAGCTTTCCTGTGTGGGGTGGCTCAGTGAAGCATCTATTTTAAAACCCGTGGAGGCTGACACAAAGCTCCCTTCCAATGAGATCATTTCAGACAATCCTTGAGGTCAATAAAAAAGAGTTGAGTCTGTTTCTGTTAGTAAAATAGACAAGTTCTCAGATACTTGGACACTGATTTAGGCATAGATTTGTGCTTAAACCACATAAACAGATTACTCTGGTATCTAAGCCATATAGATAACTTGATTTCACTATCTATACTTGTCTATGGATGTAATTTATTAGCTTGTCTTAATGCCTTTCTTCCAAAGAATAACTTATTTAGCTTTTAGAGAACACATTGATTTTTAAAATAATAATATAGTTTTATAAAATAACTTTAGCTTAGTCTAAAATTGTTTGCTTCTTTGCACATTCCATAGATTTACTGGGATAAATTGATATTCTTTTTATCTGTTCACTAAATTACTTTATGACTTTACCTATTGCCCTAAGAATATTTGCTGATAAATATGGAGACCTATTACATTGTTCTAGCCATCAAAGGAATGTAAACTAAAACTTGAAGATAATGATTTCCCCCCATCAAAGAGTCATAGTAGCAAAGGAACTAATATTGCCACATATTGCCAGTGTGACATCTAGGAATGTATGCTGACACAGAATTACTTTTAAATAGGAGGAAAAGTTTTAGGTACAAAACTTAGCACTACTCTACTTTATAATAATAAAAAAAGGTTAAAAATAATCTAACTATTTGAATTAAAGGGGAATAATGGAATGACTGGCTCTAATGGATGGTATCACTGACTCAGTGGACATGGGTTTGAGCAAACTCTGGGAGATGAAGGACAGGGAAGCCTGGTATGCTGCAGTCCATGGGGTCACACAGAGTTGGACAAGACTGAGCAACTGAACAGCAACAAAATTGCAATGAAAAGTGGCTGTAATAAAGAACATTAAAAATGTTTATGGAGACTTCCCTGATGGTCTAGTGGCCAAGACTCCATGCTCCCAATGTGGCAGGGGTGGGAAGGGCAGTGTTCGATCCCTGGTCAGGGAACTGGATTCCACATATTGCAGCTAGGAGTTTGCATGCCACAACTGAAAATCCTACACGCCACAGCTAAAAGATCCCACACGCAACTGAGACCTGGAGCAGCTGCATAAGTAAATAAATGAAAGTGTAGTTAGTCTCTCAGTTGTGTCCAACTCGTTGCAACCCCATGGACTATAGCCCGCCAGGCTCCTCTATCCATGGAATTTTCCAGGCAAGAATACTGGAGTGGGTTGCCATTCCCATCTTCAGGAGATCTTCCCAACCCAGAGATCAAACCCAGGTCTCTACATTACAGATAAATTCTTTACTGTCTGTCTGAGCTACGGGGTTGGCACCTAGGTAAATAAATAAATAAATATTTTTAACAAAGAAAATATTTATGATATACAGGTAAGTGAAAAAGCAAGCAATAACACAGTATAGACAATGGCAATTATGTTTTTTTTTTTTTAAAGCCAAAAACTATATATAATATGTATTTCTGGAAACAACTTCCACCTTCTTCTTTCAGTGGTTGTTCAGGGCCATCAGAAAAGCCCTGAAATTTAGGGCAGTTTCCAACTGGGCCCAGCCTGGCCTCTGCCCCTACATTGCTCTGCTTCTATCATCCCAGTCTGCCCTCTCGTGCATCCTGCCTCCAGGCCTTTGCATGTGCTATTCTCCTGCTCAGAAAATGCTTCTCTTTTCCCCATGTCAGTGCACCCCCCAGTCCTCCTTGATAAGTGTTTTCTGTGCTATATGTTCATCTTTTAAGGTCTTGCCTTCTGTTCTAATTTCTCCTGTGCTTTTCATGTTTTGCATGTTCATCCAGGTACTTAAGAAGAGGAAAGCTCTTAGGAAGTATATGATTGTTGTATTTACTAAACATGTGTATGTATTGAAATATATTTCATGAGCAAACCTAAATGTGACAGATAGCCAGATCTTTTTTTTTAAATTGGAGTATAGTTGATTTTCAATTTTGTGTTAGCTTCAGGTGTACAGCAAAGTGATTCAGCTATACATATGCATCTGTCCATTCTTTTTCAGATTCTTTCCCCTTATAGGTTATTATAGATTATTTAGTAGATTTCCTTGTGCTATATAGTAGGTCTTTGTTGGTTATCTACTTTATATATAGTAATGGGTATATGTTGATCCCTTGGAGAAGGCAATGGCACCCCACTCCAGTATTCTTGCCTGGAAAATCCCATGGACAGAGGAGCCTGGCAGGCTGCAGTCCATGGGGTCGCTAAGAGTCGGACACGACTGAGCAACTTCACTTTCACTTTTCACTTTCATGCATTGGAGAAGGAAATGGCAACCCACTCCAGTGTTCTTGCCTGGAGAATCCCAGGGATGGGGGAGCCTGGTGGGTTGCCATCTATGGGGTTGCTAAGAGTCGGACACGACTGAAGCGACTTAGAAGTAGCAGTAGCAGTTGATCCCAACTTCTAATTTATCCCTTCTCCCCCAACCTTTCCCCTTTGGTAACCTTCAGTTTGTGTTCTACGTGAGTCTGTTTCTGTTTTGCAAATAAGTTCATTCATATCATTTTTTTTTAGATTCCACATATAAATGATAAATGATACTTTTCTTTCTCTGTCTGACTTACTTCACTTAGTATGATAATCTCTAGTTCTACTCATGTTGCTGCAAATGGCTTATTTTATTCTTTTTATGGCTGAATGGGGCTTCCCTGGTGGCTCAGATCCCGTGCAAAAGGGCATGGCAACTCACTCCAGTATTCTTGTCTAGAGAATTCCATGGACAGAGGAGCCTGACAGGCTACAGTCTATGGAGTTGCAAAGAGTTGGACACAACTGAGTGACTAACAGACAGACAGACACACACACACACACACATTCACAGCTGAGTAATGTTCCATTGTATGTATGTACCACATCTTCTTTATGCCTCTGTCGAGGGACATTTAGGTTGCTTCCATGTCTTAGCTATTATGAATAGTGCTGCTGTGGACATAGGGGTACATGTATACATATATATATATATTACAATTAATTTATTTTATTTTTGGTTTTGCTGGATCTTTGTTGCAGCGCCTGGCTTTCTCTGGTTGCAGCGAGCGGGTGCGGGGTAGTAGCAGGAGTGGGGAGGCTATACTCTAGTTGCGATGCACCAGCTTCTCTTGTTCCGGAGCATGGACTCAGTAGTTGTGGCGCTCAGGCTCTAGACACATGGCCTTTAGTAGTTGTGGCGCATGGGTTTGGTTGCTTTACAGGGTTCCCTGGTGGCTCAGACAGTAAAGAATCCGCCTGTAATTCGGGAGACCTGGGTTCGATTCCTGGGTTGGGAAGATCACCTGGAGGAGGACATGGCAACCCACTCCAGTATTCTTGCCTGGAGAATCCCAATGGACAGAGGACCTGGTGGACTATGGTCCATGGGGTCGCAGTCAGACACGACTGAGCGACTAAACACACAGCACACAGTGGCATGTGGAATCTTCCCGGACAAGGGATTGAACCCATGTCCCCTGTATTGGGAGGCAGATTCCTACCCATTGTACCACCAGGAAAGTCTGCATGTATCCTTCTGAATTATTATTTTCTCTGGTATGTGCCCAGGAGTGGGACTGCAGGATCATGTGGTAGCTGTTTTCAGATAGCCAGAGTTCTTGCTTCAGGTCCCAGGGAAACTTGCAGTTAGTGCTTGGTCATCCAGCCAAAAGTGGAATAAAGTTAGGTTTGAAAAGTCTTAACTCATATTGCATGATAAATTCACATTTGTGACTTAGATGCAAGGTCACTGACCTTGATAGTTGCAGAACCAGCGACCATGGGACAGAAGGGACTGGGAAGTGGTGCAGCTGCCTCTAGAGCCCACTCTTGGGATCTCACCTGGGTCTCCCAAGCTCAGCCCTGAGCTTGGTACTCAGTATTTATCCCGAATGGCCCCTGGTTCATGTTGATCAGACAAGTTCAAGGTTGGTGGGAAGCAAAATATAGCAAGTATCTACTGTAATTCAAGGTAACACATAATAAAAATAAAATGCCAGGGCAGGATGTGAGATAGCGACTATAGAACATCCCTCAATATTCTTTCTGACAACACTTTACATCAAATACACTTAAAATAACCAGTGTACTCAATGTTATTTGGTATTGCTAACGAGAGCTGAAATTGAATCTT
The DNA here is from genome assembly GCF_027580195.1 of Bos mutus. Taxonomy (NCBI): domain Eukaryota; kingdom Metazoa; phylum Chordata; class Mammalia; order Artiodactyla; family Bovidae; genus Bos; species Bos mutus. The sequence continues at coordinate 12,069,955 of NC_091629.1, forward strand.
AATGTGGTTCATGAGTATATTCAGCAGTTTCTTAAAATGCTTCATATAATCACAGTGCTTTATTGTTGAAATTACCAGGTTTTGTGATACAAATATATCAGATTCATGATTAAAACACTGTTGTCTATTAATGCCACCTCAGCATTTTCCCAAGTAGACACTTAAAATCCTACACGCTTTCAAAGATGAATGAACTTGTCTTTTAGGAGAGATCCCTCCCTATACATCCTTTATTTATTAATATGACCAATCCAAAGAATAAAGTACTAGGAGAATGAGCGATAATGAGGTCTAAGAGCACAAAATTAAAAATAGCCATCACCTTGCCCCAACAGTGAAATAGTTCCTCCAGACTACTCACCTCTTCCATGGTTTGACCATGGTATTAATTCTAAGGCTTATCAAACAATTTGATCAGAGTCATCATAGAAAAAATATGAATCTGTAAGGAAAGAAAGTTTTTTTAACTGAAGGTTCTATTGTGGTCAGAATAGCTTATCCTATGCCCTCCTCTATGGTTTAGGGAGGGATGAGGAGTCTGGTCCCTACCTGCTCCCCACAGGGTTCTGGGGCAGGAGAGTATTTCCTCACATGTGCCATCACTAGCCAGGCACAGGGAAGTCGACTGGCAGGCAAGAGCGAGGCAGGAGGGACCTGGGTTTGGTGGGCAGTGAAACAGAGCGGGGGAATATTCATCCAGATGTCTCTGCCTTCCACCATCTCGCTGGTCAGACATCTAAAAAGGACTTTGGGGTTTGTTGCTCTCGGAGGGCAGCAGTGCATCTCCCCCCAGGATGCTAAGCACGGGTACCCTGGGGCCTCCAGCCTAAAATAAACTAGCTTTTTGGGATTCAGGCAAACCAGGCATTGTCCTTAAAGACTCATAATATTCTCATGTTCTTATATAACCTGTTTTACTCCCTCTGGTGTAATTTTCATGAAAATCAGTAAAATAAAATTGACTACAGCAGAGGCATCCAACCTCTTATCACCAAATACTTTTTAATATCCCCAATCACAGAAGAAAGAAGCAATCATCAATTGGTTTTCCACTTTTGAAGTTCAGAGCACCTGATCAGCAGGCAGAACAAATATTATCCTTGATTGCTGATGGTGTTCCAGCCAAATGCCATGGCTCATGGCATTTTAATCAGGCATGGGGTTCTTACAGCAGGCCCATGTTGAAGACTGTTGGACTTGGGGGAGTATTTTTTAAAAGTCTGAGCACTCCTTTCAGTGTCATGAAGACTCTTGACAAGCTGGGGCCTGTTGCATTGGTGGGGAGCAGAGAGCCTGGAGCAGATGTATCCACTGTTGGGGCCATGGTGGAGCCAGAGGGTGGGGGGCTCCCACAACACTGAGCAGGTCTGTTTCCAGGTCAGGCGGGGCTCTCCAAGAGCAAGTTAGGTGCTCTGGGGACACAGAAGTTCAACAACAACAACATAGATATTTTGAATGCTTTTCAAAAAGCTTTTTTAAGAAAAAGAATAAGAAGAAGGAAAGAAAGAAAAAATATATAAGGAGAGAATATATAATCAGCTGTGCCCTTCAGACCACTGGTGACAGATACATGTGAAAAGAACGGAAGGACCATTTCCACAGGGGAAATCAGCCTTGCTGAGCAGATGCCATGTGCCAGGCACTCTGCTGGGTGCTTTATGGGGCTGGGTTTTTCCAATAACATAGTGTGGGCCATGCAAATCATTTTCTTCCTATCCCCCGGACTGATGGCCGAATGCCTGCATGAAGAGGACTGTCGTCTGAACAACAGCTACAGCAATAGCGGCTATAGCAACGTGGACAGAAACAGGTCATGTTTACTGAGAGCCTGATCAGGATCAGGCACAGGATTAGCATTTTACATGGAACGATTAGTTTAGCCCTGAGGAAATCCCAGTTACAGAGGCACTATTATGATCATCCCCATTTTACAGCTGGAAAAACTGAGGCTCAGTGGCCCTCTTGTGGACTACAGTGGGCTTGCCCTAGACCACGAAGAGAGAGAGAAGGGTGTCTGGGGCCCAAATTCCAAGTCTGTCTGGCATCAGAACCCTTGCTTATAAAAATTACAGTGGATGATATGTGGCCAGTCGCTCAATCATGTCAAACTCTTTGCTACTCCATGGACTGTAGCCTTCCAGGCTCATATGTTCGTGGGATTCCCCAGGCAAGAATACTGGAGTGGGTTGCCATTTCCTCCGCAAGGGGATCTTCCCCACCCAGGGATCAAACCTGAGTCTCCTGCATCTCCAGCATTGGCAGCGGATTCTTTACCATGGAGCCACCTGGGAATCCCTACAGTGGATGATAGGAAGGGATTAAAATGAAGAACTATTTCACTGAAATTTCCAAAGAACACAGAGAGCAAAAAAGGCAATGTCATCAGTCATGAAGGGGGAGGCAAACTTAACACAGAGCTTCAGGAAGTGGACTCACTTGTGGACTGAGCCGGCCCTGCAGCTCCCAGCCATGCACGCCAGCTATGCACCACAGCTGCCATGAAGGCAGAAGAGAAGGAAAATTCTACAACTGACATGGCAACCTAGAGAGGCAACTCACATTCTCCCCAACAGTCCCTCCCCAACCCTGAAGTCTGGAAAACATTTGGGGGGATTCAAGGGATCTGAGGAAATGGCAACCCACTCCAGTGTTCTTGCCTGGAGAATCCCAGGGACGGGGGGCCTGGTGGGCTGTCATCTCTGGGGTCGCACAGAGTCGGACACGACTGAATCGACTTAGCAGCAGCAGCAGCAGCAGGGATCTGAGGGGAAGACTGGGTCCCTGCTGAGCAAATGATACTGTGTCTGGAGAAATAGGAGGTTTAGACTGTTGATTGGACACTATTTTTACTCCCAAACTGGTGGGTCTGGGATGTAAGTCCTACATTTGCAGTGCGTGAATAGTCTGTTTAGACGATGGGTCTTATATCTTTTTCACACCTCTGTAGGTATTTTGTGAGTTGGAGTTCAAACTTCTTTTGTGCAAAGGCTTCCTCTTCTTTGTACAAGATTTTGCAAAGTGTTGCATGAATTTCAGAGTTTTGTCTGTTTTCCATGATGATGGCAAACATGACTAGGAGACAGTGATCTTCTTCACAAAGTTCTTTAATTCCAGATGACCCTCTCCTCAACAAATCCTTGATATATTTTTCCTAGAAATGAGGGAGGTGTTCCACTGCTTTTTTTAAATAATTGGGTTGAGTGTGTTCACAGTGTGTTAGTTCCTTTGTCTAATACTGACACATCTTAGATTTAGATGTGAGCCTATATAGACCATTATTTGCCATTTGACTGCCCGGCCATCAAGCAGATTACTTTATGATCTGATTGGATTGTTATAGACTTAACCTAAGTCACAAGGAGACCACAAGATGATGGCTCTCAACAGGCTCTCATGTCACTTCTCTAGGACTTAAAGTGGATCCCTGTTGCCCTTTGGATTCACTGGAGACTCTGGTCCACATTCTCCCTCCTGCAGGCTCCCTGCTGTGTGTGCTGCATTTCAGGGCTCAGCCTGTCTCTGCTCAGGGGTCTCTGCCCCATAAGGAGCTCTCAGAAGAATGTGCCTCCCTCCCCATAGCCAGCATTCTGTGGTAACTAAATGAAGACATGCTCAATCAATTTATAATTAACACACCATTCAAAGGCCTGACAAGCATCATGCATTCTGAAAACCAAAGACAGGATTGGGAAGGACCATTTTCAAGAGTGAAAAGAAAAAAAAAAAAAGCTTTGAATGAAGACTGTACTTGTCAGCATTTCTACCTGAAATAATACTAATAATTAAAAAACAGAGAACAGAAGCAGCCTCTTGAAAAACAGCCTGTTCAAAACCATGGAGCAATATTAAAATACACACCAGCACAGACGTTCCATCACTTTAAAAATGTTTTGAATCCCTGATGCCAAGCAGGATGTGGGAGGTTTCTTGCAGCCAGCACCAAGTGTTGGGAAAACATGAAAAAAACAAAAACCAAATCCTCCATGTTGACTCAGCCAAAATAAACATTTCATTACTTCTATAACAAAGATAATTTCTTGATTGTTAATAGATGAAATTCTAGGTAACTAGCTTTCCAGGTTGTACAATGTAGGCAATTTTCAGAGATGCAGCATAATGGCATGGATGACAAAGTATTGGATTTGATTGGGTGGAGGGGGATTGAAGGAGAAAGACAGCACTGTGAGTTAGTGTGAGAGGCCCTAGCAGGGAATTTGATGGATGATTGAATTCAAAGACTAGTGTGCCATGTATTAGGTGCTTATTAACACCCAGGAACTTAAACTAATTGTTAAAAAGGTGAGGAAACTGTCTCCAAGGAACATGCTAGAAATCTCAGTCTGGTTTGTAGAATTTTTAAGACAGAAAGAAAGGGATTTGAAAAGAAGGAGAGAGGGGAAGAAGAAGAGAAGGGGGAAAAAGCAATGATTTAAGTGGCTTTATAATTCTCTCCATTCTCATGAGTGGCAATCATTCATATATTCTTCAGGGCTTTTCTTCATATTTTGAGTTATTTCATTCTCATCACAACCTTGAGGGAACCACAGTGAGGAAATGTACACACAGAGGTAATACAACTTGCCCACGGTTTCTTGCAAACAGATTGAGAGGTGGGGACCTTAGCCAATCTCTCCAAGGAGCAAAGCTGAGATGGCCTGTTTTGTGTCATGGAATGAACCCTCCTGCTGTTTACCTGGGGTCCCTCTGTCCTCATGTGGCTGTTCAGGTCACACATGGAATGTCACAGAGAAAGTCTTCTGAGGGCAGGGCCATGGACTTAATGATGTCCACAGATCCTGGCCATCTGATGGTTTCCTTGTGACTCTAAAAGTGCACAGTGGGCCTCTGTGGAAAGAGTCCCACCTGTAGGAAGCTGGGATTGGGCTTTGTTTCTTATTGACCCAGTTGCACATGTTGGAAAAGGGCATAAAGGGAAGAAACTGATAGTCTGTCTGTTTTCTTAGGAAGAACTTATTGCTTGTCAACTGGCAGCCCTCACCTGAACTATCTCCCTGGTGGCTCAGATGGTAAAGCATCTGCCTACAATGCGGGAGGCCTGGATTCAATCCCTGAGTTGGGAAGATCCCCTGGAGAAGGAAATGGCAACCCACTCCAGTACTCTTGCCTGGAAAAACCCATGGACAGAGGAGCCTGGTAGGCTACAGTCCATGGGGTCGAGAAGAATCAGACACGACTGAGCGACTTCACTTTCACCTGAACTACTTCACGTAAAATCCAGTTGACAGATTGAGAATTTAGGTGACTTCATCTAAGAGTCTGCACCAGGGGCTCCTCATCATCTAATTTTCTGGACTTACAACTCAGTTGACATTTTTTTCCTCAATCCCTTATGGTAGGTGGGAGATGGAGGCTCTTTGAAGGTATGGGGGTGGCTGGGAGGGGTCTTTGGAATGGCTTTTTCTCTCCAATACTCAGATCATCCCCTGGAGAAAGCCTGCTGCCATTTTGACTCTATAATCATTTAATGTGATGAAGAGTTGCCGTAGCAACATGATTCCTGCATTAGGTTGACATAAATTCATGCTTGCCTAGTTTGAAAAGAAAAATTGAACATTCAGTCTCCACCAGAGAATTTATACATAAGAGCAGATAGTAGCTACTGACTTGATTATTTAAAAACATTTAGTGTTGGTTTGAACATATACAGAAGTAGAGGTAAGTGTAATGAAGCTTTACATGTCTATTGCCATCTTTCATAGCCATTAACATATGGCCAACCTTGTTTCCCTTCTATCCTCCTTCCTTCTCCAGCTGTAACCCACTGTCTTATTTTTTAAGCAAATCCCAGCTATCATATCATTTCATCCACTAACATCTCAGTTTGAATCTCTAAGAGGCAAGGACCCTATTTTTTTTTTTTTTTGACCACACCGTGAGACATGCTAGATCTTAGCTCCTTGACTAGGAGTTGAACCAGACCTGCCTGCAGTGGAAGTGAGGATTCTTAACTGTGGGACCACCAGGATTCTCACGTGAATAATAATAAGTAAATAATTCTCACATGAATAATAAGTAAAAGATAAAAATAAAGGAAATTTAGAACACAAATTCTGCCTTTCTCCCAAATCAAATGGTTTAAATTGCATCTATTCCCTTTTATTAACATCTCTACTTCAGACACTGTTTTTATTTTGGCTTAAAATATAATAGCACTATGTAGCAGGCAATGTTCCAAGTCCTTTACATGAATGATCTCATTTAATCCTCACAGTAACCCTGTGAGGTAGATATTAATAATATCCCATTTTGAAGATGAGGAAAAAGAGGCACAGAGAGGTTAGTAACTTGGCTAATAGCAAATACTTGGAATATGTAAATGAGCAAATACTCATTTTTAATTCAAAGAATGCATATTTAGCTTACAGTTTGTAGCTTGTCCGGTGCCTGCTTTCCTGTACTTTGCACTCCCATACCTTCTCTTAAGACTTGACATTAAAATCTTATTGAGTATTGGGATTAACTTATACACACCACTGTATATGAAGTAGATGGCTGGTAAGGACCTACAGTATAGCACAGGCAACTCTACTCAACATTCTATAATGGCCTACATGGGAAAAGAACCTGAAAAAGAGTGGATTATATGTATATATATGTAACTGATTCTGGACATGAATTTGATCATACTCTGGTGGGCTCTAGTCCATCCAGCCACAAAGAATCAGACACGACTGAGTGTGTGCGCATGCACGTGCGTGCACACACATACACACGTACCCGGAGATAGTGGAGGATAGAGGAGCCTGGCCTACTACAGTGCATGTGGTCGCAAAGGGTCGGACTCAACTTAGCCACTGAACAACAACAGTGCTGATTCACTTTGCTGTATACCTGAAGCTAACACAACAATGTAAATCAACTATACTCCAGTTAAAAAAAAAAAGAAAAGAACCTAGCAGAAACAGATTGCTGTGAGTTTAGACTCATCCTGAAGATGACTACCTATCTTTATCCCCACGAGGTATATTTTCAACTGTGACATATATTCTGTTGAATCCTGAGCAGTATCCTCCAGTGGAGACTCTTGAAAGGCTTGATCCCTGAGAAGCAGAGCAGTGAGGCAGGCACCATGCTGGGTGTTGTCACTCAGCCACTTATTGGGTGTGCTCCAGAGGGCCAGGGCGAGTTGCTGACCTCAGCTCCTGGCACGTCAAAACCGTCCCACCTTGTATTGCCACTGTCCCCTTCCTACTATTCTATTTTCTCAGAGACTTCTTGAGGCCAGTAATTAATCTGCCATAAGGTGATTTGGCTATTTGTTCTTTTTCTGTGTCTGAGTACCAAAGCTTGCACATAGTTAAGTACTCAGTAAATAGATTTTTTCAGGTATTATGATTCTCTGAGTTCTTTTAATATTTCCCTCAAATCAAGCAAATAGTGACATATCTGGCAGTACCTGAAATTCAGAATAAATAAAGTTAGCCGCATAATTCAGAGAAAATACAGATTTTTAAATCAAATGGAAAGATGTTCCTATCTGATTTTCCTCTATGTCTGCCCACATTGACATTATTCAATACACAGTTTTCCAGTGCCTTTGTAGACATAGTCTTTGGAGTATCTTGGGGAAAAACTAGCAGTATGTTATCTGAAGTTTAACAACTACTATTTTAAGGTTTAAGATTCTTAAGTTGAATTGCCACTACTCATAGTTATTTTAGGTTTCTAAGAAACAGGCAGGTATACGGAACAAGAACTGAAAAGGTACAATTAAAATCAATAGTAATAGAAAGTACAGGCATGTCCAAATTATCCCCAAATACTTTCCTCACGCTTAATAATTCAGTAAAACAACCATCCAAACTTTCTGAGACTGTTCTGGTTTTAAATATTTGCCCTATTTCTCTCATGTGTTTCTACCAGATCAGATGCCAGGCTTTGGTTTAAAAAATATAATTACTGTATATAGTGGACTAATACCAATACTAAAGTTGTGCATTGACTTGGCACTTCCCCTTCTCATGCAAGCTTGTGCTTCTGTCTGTATTTTATTCCAGGTGACAGCAAATCCTGAAAGTGTCTCATGTGATGTTGCTGGGATTATACTGAAAATGATTTTTTAAAAAATGTAATTGTGTAGCTTATATAGTTCAAGCTGTTTCCTAAGAAGTAGAAATAATCCTAGGCAAGCAATTGTGTGAAAAATAAGAAGTCTGATAATTTGCTCTACTCTTTTTGCTTGGTATAAAACCAGGAAGCAATTTAACATTTAGTATATATGATACCCATCACCTAGTTTCTGCATTTTTGTTGAGAAAGATCCTATAAATGATATTCTTTTTAAATTTATTTTTTCAATTTATTTTATTGAAGTATAGTTGATTTACAGTGTGTTGATTTCTGCTGTACAACAAAGTGATTTTAGTTATACCCATATATATTTTTTTCTAATGTTCTTTTCCATTATGGTTTATCGTAGGATACTGGATATAGTTCTCTATGCTATACAGTAGGACTTTGTTGTTTATCCATTCCATATATAATAGCTTACATCTGCTAACCCAACTTCCCACTCATCCTTCCCCAGCCCCCTCCCCCTGGCAACCACAAGTCTGCTCTCTGTGTCTGTGAGTCTATTTTTGTTTCATAGATAGGTTCATTTGTGTCATATTTTAGATTCTGCATATGAGCGCTATCATATGGCATTTGTCTTTCTCTTTCTGACTTACTTCACTTAGTATGATAATCTCTAGTTTCATCTGTGTTGCTGCAAATGGCATAATTTCTATTTTTCAATGACTGAATAGTATTCCATTGTATATATTGAATATAAACCACATCTTCTTTATCCATTCATCTGTTGATGGACATTTAGGCTGCTTCCATTTTTGTGGCTATTGTGAGTAGTGCTGCTGTGAACATAGGGGGTGCATGTATCTCTTTGAATTATAGTTTTCTCTGCATATATACCCAGGAGTTGGATTGAAGGATCATATGGCAATTCTATTTTTAGTTTTTTCCGTACTGGCTGCACCAATTTGCATTCCCACCAGCAGCGTAGGAGGATTCCCTTTTCTCCACACACTTTCAGCATTTGTTATTTGTAAACTTTTTGATGATGGCTATTCTGACTGGTATGAGATGGTACCTCACTGTAGTTTTGATTGGCATGTAAATAGTATTCATGATACTGAGTGGTGTGTGTGTGTGTACACAACTCATTATTAAAGAATCTGAAATTCCAGCCCAGAGTGACTTCTTTGCTTAATTTGATGTGACTCACTTTGACCTGTCAAAAATGGGATAATATATGCATCTTCATACATTATCATGCTTAGGAAATAACAGACATGTATCTAGGCAGTGATTCAGTATTCAACAAATATTTATTTGTTATATATTTACTCTTCTGCCTCATGGATGTTATGCCCGATTCCGGCACCCTTTACTTCCTAGCCTCACACCCCTCAGTTTACTCTGGAGTTCTTTTTTAACTCAAGGACAATAACCAGGCAACACAAGATTTGTATACTGAGTTTACAAGAAAAGTTGGGAGCTGCAGAAGACACAGTGTCAGTCTCATGTGAGAAGGAGGGGAAGCTTGTCTGCTGCACCCTCACAGACGCTGCATGATGCATTGCTGCCAAAGAGTTTGAGGACAGAATGCTTGAACTTAAGAATCACACTGCTCCTGGACCCTGCGCCCAGAGTGCTGTCCTGAGCCCTTCTCACACTGGAGAGGCCCTGGCCTCTGATGCAGAGTGGTAGTCCTCCCACCAGGCCCAGCCTCTCACTGGCCTTGTTCCCAGACGTCTTCCCTCCTAGGCGTGAGCTGGCAGGGATGTTGGCCATACGTCCTTATTGCCAAATGCCAACTTTAACAAAATTGTTAATTGTGCTTTCTTTTGAAGCAGAGTTGTGGTGTGTCAGTTTCAGAGCTCAGAGAAGCAGCATTTATACTTGTGTTTAACCAAAGCTCCCAGGGCCGCAGCGAGTCACTGACACGAACACTGGCTTCACTTTCCAGTCTGCAGAGTTCAGCCTTCAGGCCTTTGTCAGAGACGGTGAGAGAGTGGAGGGAAAAGTCAACTAAACCAAAAGTCAGAGAGCATGGTCTTCATCTAACAGGGAAAAAGGCTTTTGTTGCTGTTGCCATGAGAGCTCGGGAGAAGCGTGGAGCATGGTCTCAATTTACCTAAGAAATGATGCCTAAAACTTTATATCTGTTTTTATTGTTGTAAAAGTAAAGTCCCTGTAATCAGTGAGGCCATTCCTTCTAGTATCATTTATTTTAAATGCAGCCACAATTCTATGAACAATAAACAGCAAATCCTAAGATGGCCTGTTGGAAGAAACCAGACTTTGAGAAGTAAATAACCCAAGAGATACCAACTTAGTCTAAATAAAATGTGGCCCCAAGTTAGTTAAGTGGGTCATCCATAATAAATAGCTAAACTTATTGAGACGTTCTATGTTGCAGGTATTTGTGCTAAGGCTATGGATGGATTATCTGGTTGAATCTTCATAATAAGTAAGAAAAGCACTAATGTTATATCCAATATTTAGAGAAAGAAACTAAGGCTTGGAGGTATGACCTTGCCCGCTAGGAAACAGTAAAGCCTGCCAGGACTCAGCTTTCCCCTCCCACTCTGATGCCCAAGCTCTCACCTGCCATGTCACATCATCTCTGTTCTAGGCTATGGGTTCCGTCTCCCTCAACACCCACCCTAATCAGGCCATCTGAGTCAGCGAGAGTGATTTCTTTGTTCACAGGTATTAGAACTTCGTACTTTGGCTCTTAATGTTCTAGAATAAGCAAAGAAACTGGCAGGAGTGAAATGTGTTTACTGTAATCCATTTTCACAATTCTTAAAACTCCTTGAGACATTTTATAATAAACATCTTATGCTAAATGAGGGAACTAACTATAATTCTGCACATACTTTGTTTTAGGATTGGAAAATGTGTTCAATTTAGTTATAAAGTGATGTTCTACAGAGTGAATGCTATTTTCCTATAGATGAAAACTGTAAGTCTACTTTTTACAGGAAATTTCCCTGACCTAAGAGGGTTAAGATTATAGGGATGACCATATAGGACACTCTAGAACACCTGGAAATCATGCTTTCATTATGCTTCCAAGTCAGGTATCAGCCAGGTATCCATCTGTAGACTGGACATCTCCAAGTTCATGTCTCCTGGACACCTCAAATTTTTGTACCCGAGATCAGACAAGACATCTTCCTCCTCAAACCTGCTCTTTCTCTGGAGTTACCCTCAATCCACAGCTCTACCATCCATCCAGTCCCCCAAATGGAAAACTGGGGTCTTCCTTTCCCCTCTGCTCTCCCTCACTCCCCATATCCAACTGATGGCCAGGCTTTGTTTCTTCTTCCTCTGGAGCCTCATCCCTTCTCTCCATCCTTCTCAGCTCAACATTCCTTATTACTCACCTGGATCAATGTGATATTTTTCCTCAATACCTACATTAGGTATCTTCCCTGGGCCTTCCTCCCTGTGCCCCTCTGTCTGGGCTCGGGTAAGCTCATTCTCTACTTGTGCCCCCCTCTATCATGGCACTCATCCTGTCTGCTAATTGCATGTTTACTTTAGTATCTTGCCCCAGTGAACTGTAAGCTTCTTGAGGGTGGGGACTGTATCTGTTTATGGATAGTCAGCTCCAAACAGAGCTGACACATGGTCATTACCCCTTAAACTGTTGAGAAAGTGGAGGAGACTTTGCAGGTGTCCTTTCTTCAGTGTTCCTGGGGGAATCGTGTCGGGATTGCTGTGTGATCACACAGCTTATCCACTTGGGGCTTGGGGAAGGCATGACAGGAGTTATATTTCCTTTTCATTTGTATCTCTTTTGTGATAATGAAAAAGAACACAGCAAAATCAACAGAATTTAGGACAATCAATATTATAGGCCAGAAATAAGAGCTTGTTAATTACAAGATAGGTCAAACAGGCTCAAACCTAGGGATTCGATCTTCAGGCTTCATGCACTAAGTTATCTGATTTTTACATCACTAACATATCTGATTTTTATGTTACTGAAGATTGCAGTATATTACCTGGCTGTGGCACCTATTCAAAAATTAATAACAGTAAAAATAATGATAATATCACTATTAAATGATTCTTATGTGCTCCTTATTTGGAGTGTTATGTTCATATGTCATTTAACCCTCACAACAATTCTATAAAGTTGATATTAATATCCCATTTTAGAGTTGAGGGCACAGTTAAGTGACATGCTTAAGGTCACCTGCAGGTCAGTGGTGGCATTAGATATAGACCTGGCTATCTAATCTCAGAGGCCACATTTGTTAGTCACTGTTGCCTGACCCAGTGCACACAGGATTCCATGGTTCTGCTCAGCCAAACACTCAGTCATGAGTGACAGCTGCTGAAATACAATTTGTAAGCATGTAGAAAAACACAGACTATTTCTGACATCCTTTCTGATAGTCACAACTTATCCAAATTCAGGCAAATAACCAAATATCACAGATGCTAACTTGTTTAACATTGTCTTTTCTTAGCTATACATAAAGGTAGGCTTCATTAAATGGGCATTACTTCTCCAAAAAAATTCATTCTCTTCCTCCCCAGAATTATTTTTCTGGAGGTTATTTGTTGATATTACTTGGTTTGGGTAGGAACTGAGATTTTTTTCTTCAGAATGGGTGGAAAATATATTCATGCTAGTTACACAGATCTTTGCCTCTTCTTTTGTCATCTACTTACTGCTACCCATACCTTTTGAACAGTCTTCTGCCCTTGTTGGCTTGGTTTTTACTTGTAGACTGAGAAAGATAACATGGGGCCCGAATTGTGTTGACACAAAATGGCCTGACTCTAAAAGCTATAATATCCAAAAATTGCTTCTCAAAGGCAGCTTCTGGAATTACTGACAGAAGCATCATCTGACACGACCACCTTCAACTAAATGTGGTCAGAGCTCCAACCCTACTGGGGTTCTTAAAAATAGTCCTGCATTAATAGTGAATAGTAATGAGGAGAAGTGAAAAGCAAAGGAGAAAAGGAAAGATATAAGCATCTGAATACAGAGTTCCCAAGAATAGCAAGGAGAGATAAGAAAGCCTTCTTCAGCGATCAATGCAAAGAAATAGAGGAAAACAACAGAATGGGAAAGACCAGAGATCTCTTCAAGAAAATTAGAGATACCAAGGGAACATTTCATGCAAAGATGGGCTCGATAAAGGACAGAAATGGTATGGACCTAACAGAAGCAGAAGATATTAAGAAGAGGTGGCAAGAATACACAGAAGAACTGTACAAAAAAGATCTTCACAACCCAGATAATCACGATGGTGTGATCACTGACCTAGAGCCAGACATCCTGGAATGTGAAGTCAAGTGGGCCTTAGGAAGCATCACTATGAACAAAGCTAGTGGAGGTGATGGAATTCCAGTTGAGCTACTTCAAATCCTGAAAGATGATGCTGTGAAAGTGCTGCACTCAATATGCCAGCAAATTTGGAAGACTCAGCAGTGGACACAGGACTGGAAAAGGTCAGTTTTCATTCCAATCCCAAAGAAAGGCAATGCCAAAGAATGCTCAAACTACCACACAATTGCACTCATCTCACACGCTAGTAAAGTAATGCTTAAAATTCTCCAAGCCAGGCTTCAGTAATATGTAAACTGTGAATTTCCTGATGTTCAAGCTGGTTTTAGAAAAGGCAGAAGAACCAGAGATCAAATTGGCAACATCCGCTGGATCGTGGAAAAAGCAAGAGAGTTCCAGAAAAACATCTATTTCTGCTTTCTTGACTATGCCAAAGCCTTTGACTGTGTGGATCACAATAAACTGTGGAAAATTCTGAAAGAGATAGGAATACCAGACCACCTGACCTGCCTCTTGAGAAACCTGTATGCAGGTCAGGAAGCAACAGTTACAACTGGACATGGAACAACAGACTGGTTCCAAATAAGAAAAGGAGTACGTCAAGGCTGTATATTGTCACCCTGCTTATTTAACTTCTGTGCAGAGTACATCAGGAGAAACACTGGGCTGGAAGAAACACAAGCTGGAACCAATATTGCTGGGAGAAATATCAATAACCTCAGATATGCAGATGACACCACCCTTATGGCAGAAAGTGAAGAGGAACTAAAAAGCTTCTTGATGAAAGTGAAAGAGGAGAGTGAAAAAGTTGGCTTAAAGCTCAACATTCAGAAAACGAAGATCATGGCACCTGATCCCATCACTTCTTGGGAAATAGATGGGGAAACAGTGGAAACAGTGTCAGACTTTATTTTGGGGGGCTCCAAAATCACCGCAGATGGTGACTGCAGCCATGAAATTAAAAGACGCTTACTCCTTGGAAGGAAAGTTATGACCAACCTAGATAGCATATTCAAAAGCAGAGACATTACTTTGCCAACAAAGGTCCATCTAGTCAAGGCTATGGTTTTTCCTGTGGTCATGTATGGATGTGAGAGTTGGACTGTGAAGAAGGCTGAGCGCCAAAGAATTGATGCTTTTGAACTGTGGTTTTGGAGAAGACTCTTGAGAGTCCCTTGGACTGCAAGGATATCCAACCAGTCCATTCTGAAGGAGATCAGCCCTGGGATTTCTTTGGAAGGAATCGTGCTAAAGCTGAAACTCCAGTACTTTGGCCACCTCATGCGAAGAGTTGACTCATTGGAAAAGACTCTGATGCTGGGAGGGATTGGGGGCAAGACAAGGGGACGACAGAGGATGAGATGGCTGGATTGCATCACTGACTCGATGGATGGGAGTCTGAGTGAACTCCGGGAGTTGGTGATGGACAGGGAGGCCTGGCGGGCTGCGATTCATGGGGTCGCAAAGAGTCGGATACGACTGAGCGACTGACCTGAACTGAACTGAACTGAATGAGGAGAAACATGGCCTTTAAATTTTACATATTCTCTGATGTCTATTCCTCTATATTACTAGCCATAAAAATATGATCCACTGAACCTGCTAGCATGAAATACCACAGAAATGAGAGGAAATAAGATTCCATTGCAGATGTACCTCAGAGATATTGCAGATTCATTTCTGTACCACTGTAATAGAGCAAATAATGTGATCCAGTGAGTCATACACGTTTTCATTTTCCCAGTGCATATAAAAGTTATATTTACACTATACTTTAGTCTGTTAAGAGTACAATAGCATTATGTTTAAAAAATGTACACACATAGTTAAAAGTACTTTATTGCTAAAAAATGCTAATCATCATCTGAGCCTCTAGCAGCTCATAGTAGTAAAACATCAAAAATTATTGATCACATATCATCATAACAAATATAATCATGAAAAAGTGAAATATTGTGAGAATTACCAAAATATGACACAGAGACATGAAGTGAGCAAAGGCTTTTGCAAAAATGGCACAGATAAACTTCTTCAATATAGTGTTGCCACAAACCTTCGATTTATTAAAAAAAAGAAAAAAATGCAATCTGTGGAACGCAATAAAGCAAAGTGCAATGAAATGAGGTATGCCTGTGATTGAGTGCTTCACTCATCTCTGAACGCACCTGTTACACATCCTGGATTATAGTGTCCACGTTCACAAGGGTATAAGACCTTTCTTTCCTTTCCCAGTTATAAGTTACTTCATATCACTTAAAATATATATGTTTGAGGGTTATACCATGTGTCAAATTCTTAAGGACTTAAGGAAGTATGAAGCATTTTTTTAAATATAATTGGGAGAATCAGTGAGCTATGACAAAATTGCTGAAATGTATTTAAAAACAGTTCCCCCAAGAGCTGTACATGAATGAGTGCATTAATCATCACTTCAGTATTAAGAACTTAAAAATGAAGAATCTGCTTTTTAAAATTACTAAGCCATCCCTGTAAGCATCCTCAGACTGACTCATTCCCCAATTTGTCTGGTTTCTTACAGAGCATGCCTAGACTACTCTCCATAGAGAAGAAAATGTTCTAGAATAAAGAATGATGAGTAGTAGCATCAATTAAGATGATTGAACTAAGAGATCAACAGCTCATTAAGATAACAGTAGGTTAATAGCTCTTTAATATCCTTTGGAACTGAAAAATTTTAAATATTAAGTTGGAATTGAAATATTTGGGGAAATTTTTAGTATATTGTGTATCTTTGTGGGAGAAAGCTATACAAATACATGGAAACCATTTTTTTGTGACATTTAAAATATAAGACTGATGTTTCCTATGCAAATGTGGATTAATAAGGTATATGCAGTTATCAAAATTCATAACACTATAACTTGGAGTCTCTGCATTTCGCTATCTGTAAATTATACCACAATTTAAACAGATCCTCAAACTCTCAAGGTCATCAAAAACAAGGACAGTCTGACAACCTGTCACTGCCTAAGGAGACATGAGAATTAAATGTAATGTGATATCATGAATGGGATCTAAGAACAGAAAAAAAAAACAATTTGAATGATATTCCAATGAAGTAGGTAGTTTAGTTTATAATAATACAGTAGTTTTGGTTCATTAGTTGTGACAAAAAATACCTCATTAATGCAAGATGTTAACAATAGGGGAAACTGGGACTAAGAACAGGAAAGCTCTGCCACTTTTTGACAAGCCTAAACTATTCTAAAAATTTTTTAACTTATTTTAAAAATAGAAAAAAGCAGGATAAGAAGGGGTAGGGAATGGATAATATGGCAGTCACCCAAGACTCTGCTGGAATGTCAAGAAAACAAAAATAACATTGGTATACATTATTTCAAGCAGTAAGTGTAAATTAGTCACAAAAAAGCAAGTGTTTTTATTTACTGGACATTAACATTGAAGAGATTACCCTTCTATCATATTTACTTTCCCATAATAAAACTGAAGATTATCATCATTACCATTATTGTTTTAAACTGG
Source organism: Bos mutus (assembly GCF_027580195.1). NCBI lineage: Eukaryota > Metazoa > Chordata > Mammalia > Artiodactyla > Bovidae > Bos > Bos mutus. The sequence goes on from NC_091629.1 coordinate 12,086,798, forward strand.
GCTAACCCATTAAAAAGGTTGCACACATAAAAACGGCAATGGACTGAATAACCAGTATAGCTTTTATTTTTGAAGTAGCAGATTCCTCATTGTAAATTATGTAGTGCCACTGTTCCGTCCTGTTTAACTCCACCACTCGAGTTACACACAGTCTTTATGTGGGTAAATAGAAAAATTCATTTCATGCCTGCCAAAAACGTTTTCTTCTCAGGTGTGTGTGTGTGTATAGAGAGATGGTGTGTGAAGAAAACTCGCTTACAATGCCGTCCACGTCTCTGATAAATATGTTTTTATGCTACAATCCATTATCATTATAATAAGAGCCTGTTGATCATCCTTTTAATACCCAGTGAGTCTTCCTCATTGATTGATATTGGTGCTAACCAGCCCTCAGGGCCGATGAACTGTGAAGCCGTGACTTGTGTCGCCACATCTGGGCCGGGGTGCAGAGGTGAGGACCGCATCGGTACCCGTAGGATGTAGCAGGTACCTTCCTTTGTGGTGTGCATCTCCATTAGGAGCACCCCCTTGCAACGACAGATTTCTTTTTGCATTTAGCAGTTCTGGGACAGAGACTGGTGGAGAGGCCCAGAGCCGACGTAGACCGAGAGGAAGACGAGGAATACCCGGAGCAGGAAGAGGCTGGCTGCCGCGGCGGCCACAGCGAAGAGCTCCATTTGCAGTGTAGCCTCCAGCAGCCGGGACTCCCGGGCATCTGCGAGGCGCTGCGTTGCCATGGGAACGCGGCGGCGCCCGGGCGGAACCTAGCGTTTATTACCTGAGAATGGGGCGCGGGGACGCCGCGGCCCCTCCCCCCGACCCCGCACCCCGGCGGGTCGACGCGCATCCTCCCGGTCCCCGTCAGCTTTGCGGGGAAAGCAGAAATCAGACGCTGCGCGAAGGACTCTTTGCAAAAGCTTCAGCCTGCTGGCCGAGCCGGACGCCCCGGCTGGAGGCCCCTGCGGGATCGGCCCGCGCAGCCCTTGCTTTGTCGCCACTTCGGCTCGTCGCCCAGGCCCGGGGTGCGACGCGGGGCGCAGAGAGCCCCTTTCGCTTCGCCGACGCCCTAGGACCACGCCAGGAGTAGGAACGCAGCGCGACGTCCCGCAGATGCAGACAGAACCCCGACGTGGGCATTTTTGCAGAACCATCCCAAAGCCAAGCGGCGTTGACTACTACTACTCGCCCCTCAGGCTCTCTAAGAGGAGGGAGGGAGCATAAAAGACATTTACCCCGAGTCCTAGTTATTGGAACATGTTTCTAACACCCTGGGTGTCCTAGTGGCTAGAAGCTTATTGCAGGAAGGTATTGTTTGCGTAATTAATTAATAGAAACAATAACTGGGCTCCTGAAACCCGCGCTGACGGGTGCCGGGCGGAGGGCTGGACGGGAGGCGTTGCGAGGTGCTGGCCTGGCCGCTTCGGGAAGCACCGGCAGCGGTACCCGCGGGGCGCATCCATACCCAGGCTCACTCAACTTCCACGGTTTACTTAATTAGGAGAAACGCAGAAAGCGGACGAGCTCTATTTTACACACCGCACTTTCTCCTGTTGGGTCACTGGCGGAGCCCCTGTCTGCGGAGACATCCGGGCTCCATGCCTGGGGTTGAAAAATCCGCCTCCAGGGAGCGAAGGTCTTGTCGCTCCAGGCTATAAATATTAATAAGCTGAGAGGCCGGGGCATAATTATCTCTCTTTAATTGCAACTCAACCAAAAAATCCAGTCTCCTGCCACTCAGGCCCCACGAAGTCGGGAATGCTAGGTTTTGGTGTCAGGAGACTCCCTCGGTGCAAAGTCGTTCTTTGTATCCTCCGCCCAACATATAAACCATATGCTGCGCCTCTCGGCGTGTTAAAATCACCCATGGAGAGATTTGAGCTGACGGCCCTTCGCTCGCCTCATCCCCGGCCGCCTAGTGCGCCCTATTTGTCCCCCAGCTACCAGGGGACTTGGCCTCTATCCCCCCTCACCCCACCCCCGACCTCCTGCTACTTAAGCAATAGTGTGAAGAATTGAAAGAACTGGGGGCAGCTGCTCCGGGTTTGACCCGAAGGCACCTGTGGCGGCCTCGGCCGAGGTCCTGGGCGAGACCTGCGAGCTGCGGAAGGGCTCGGCTCCGCGGCGCCCGGGAGAGCAGTCCCAGCGTCCCGGGCGCTCCCGATCGTAGTCCCGGCCATCCGGTGCCCCGCCAGCCCGCTGCGCTCCTCCCTGTATCCCTAAGAAGCCGCACGCGCGGTGAAGCGGTGCAGGCCTGCTGAGGAGCCGCTGCTCCGTGGCTCAGGTAGCGCTCCCCAGGGTTGGAGGTTGGGGTGAATGCGTGGACTGGTACATGTGCCGTGCACACTCCCAGAGCGCCCCGGATGCTGAGAACTGGGGTTTCTGCGCGAAGCCCGGGAAGTCCAGCCCCTAGCTGGCTGCGCCCATTGCTCAGGCCTACAGGCGGCGAGCTCGCGGATGGCCGGGCCCTGGGAGTCGCCAAAAGGCTGGGGGTGAGGGCTCCCGCTTCCCGGCCCGCGGACTTCGACGGCGCAGCCCTACACTCAGGCCCGCGCCTCCCCTGAGTGTCCCCAGGGCTGGCAGAGCCGAAAGAAGGCCTCGTCATTCCCCAGGGGCGGGAACCATCAGCCGGGGAAGGCCCTGCGGAACCCAAGCGCCCAGGGCGCGGGAAGGATCTCTACCGCGCTCCTCTCGGAAAAGCGGTGGAGGCCCGACACCCTGTCGCGAGGAGGCCCGGTCCGTCGGAGGCTCGAGGAGGTTTGGCCATCTGCGCGTCGACCTAATCAGTCATTCAGGTTTCTAAGGCACTATCGAAGGCCAAGAGGAGCTGCCTCATTGTTTCTTGTCTTCTCATTGCCGCTTATTCGAATAGTTGTGTGCCAGCAAAGAGCTGCCCATGACAGAGGTGCTGTCCACTTCCTAGCGAGTTTATGAACATTTAAAATTATTAATGGTCATTTACTCGGTTCATTCCCACTTAAATTGCATCAAGAGAAAAGTTCAAAATGCAAAATAAGGATTTAGGTAAAACAACCCCAACAGTTAAGCTGCTGCTGCTAAGTCATGTCAGTCGTGTCCGACTCTGTGCGACCCCATAGACGGCAGCCCACCAGGCTCCCCCGTCCCTGGGATTCTCCAGGCAAGAACACTGGAGTGGGTTGCCATTTCCTTCAAGCTAGTACCCATTTTATTTTAATTAAAAATGCAAACCCATCGGGGAGGCCCAGTTAAAAGACACTCACTATTCAACCGGAAGTGTCGATTAGATTAGGGTGACCTCTGGTTGTCACCAAGTTTCGTGTCCACTGCAATGATAAAAAATAATAAGAGGTTGGATGCTTGTGCATGCTAAGTCTATTTGAAGAGTAGGCAGTTTCTCCAAGTCACTCCAGAGGCAAGATTGGGTTTTTGCTGATCAAATCAATTTCCTGTAGCAGGAACATGGGCTCCAGAGTCTACAGCAAGTGGTTAACTGAGGCTCGGAGTTGGGGAGGGTCCAGTTTTGGTGGTCAGGGC